>NC_135718.1:26247167-26547167 GCF_964656455.1 Halichoerus grypus | reverse complement strand
GTCTGTAAAACATTCTTCTTCCTCTTCTTGCCTACTAATTAGTTAATGCCTCTTTAAACCTCAGTTTCTAGCTTCACCTCCCCTTGGAAGGAACCCCTCCCACTCCCACCCCAGCTGATCCAGTGGCCCTGTTTTCTTTAAGGAAATATCTCAGTGCTGTTGAATGGGTGATTAATGGCTTAAGTCCTTGAGGAACCAGACTTACAGAGGTTAAGCATCTTGCCCAAGGTCACACAGCTAACAAGTACTCAACCCAGGGCTCTTCTCCCTGCCTTAACTTCTAGTATGGACCAGACCTGGGGAAGGAGAGGACATCTTTGGAGCAGTTTTTCGAATTGTGGTGCAGGCAAAAATGGGAACTTACAGCTGCCTGGCAGATGGACCTGGGGTCTGGTAGGGAGGCAGTGAGTCTATGTGGAAGGTCTTTAATATAATGACATGTCCTGGAGGATGGCAAGCTTAGCTCATTTGGATGGATGAATATGAGCACCTAGTATTTTTTTCTTTTTGAGGTGAAATTACATGACATTTAAAGTGAACAATTCAGGGGCACCTGGGTGGCTCAGTCGTTAGGCGTCTGCCTTCGGCTCAGGTCATGATCCCAGGCTCCTGGGATCGAGCCCCTCGTCGGGCTGCTTCTCCCTCTCCCACTCCCCCTGCTTGTGTTCCCTCTCTTGCTGTGCGTCTCTCTGTCAAATAAATAAATAAAATCTTTAAAAATAAATAAATAAAGTGAACAATTCAGGGTGCCTGGGTGGCTCAGTTGGTTAAGTGACTGCCTTTGGCTCAGGTCATGATCCTGGAGTCCCAGGATCAAGTCCTGCATCAGCTCCCTGCTGAGCAGGGAGTCTGCTTCTCCCTCTGGCCCTCCCCCCTCTCATGCTCTCTCTCTCATTCTCTCTCTCAAATAAATTAAAAAAAAAAAAGCACTAATCCCATCATGGGGGCCTCCCCCTGATGACCTCATCTAAACCTAATTACCTTCTAAAGATCCCATCTCCAAATACCACTTTGGGGGTTAGGTTTCAACACGTGAATTTTGGGGGTATACCAACATTTAGTCCATAGCATTCATCATAAATCTATATAGCAATAAAACACAGTAGAGAAATTAATCTTTATAATAAAGTCATTTAAAAAAATAAAAAAGTGAACAATTCAGTGGCATTCCAGTATTTTTTAATACCAGTCATTAGTGCAAGATAGATTATAGACACGGGATGAAGTCAAGTAGGAGGTACTAAGAAGAGGTGAGGTGAGGAAAGGAGAAGGGGAGAGGAGCCCTACAGAGAGGCAGGCAGCAGAAGCAACTAGGTCAGCTTGTTCCCAGAAAGAGGTGGGCTCCTGCTTTCAGCCCCTAGAACCTGTCCCATCCAACTCCCTCTCCTGACCTTGACCTTGTCCTGCTCTATTTTCTCCCACATTTCTCTACCCCTGAAACACCCACAAATATTATTGGCATCACTCTCTTTCAAGGATGAATTTTCTTTTTCCATCGAGGTAGTAGTTGATATGTCTTATTAATGGCTATATCCCTAGCACCTAACAGAATGCCTAGTATTCAGAATGCCTACAACTTTGTTGAATGATATAAGAATTTGGACAGGATTTATCTTCCCCTGCCCCAAAATATGATGCCTTTCCCTCTTGTCCATTTACCATCATTATCACCATATACAACCACCACTTCTTTCTCTGCCAAAGCAGTTTCCTAAAGTGTGTAAGAAACTCCCAGGAAGGGGTGCCTGGCTGGCTCAGTCAGTGGAGCATGCAACTCTTGATCTCGGGGTTGTAAGGTTGAGCCCCACATTGGGTGTAGAGATTACTTAAAAATAAAATCATAAGAAAAAAAACACCCACAACCTCCCAGGAAACCTGTTAAATATGCAGAAGGCCCCACCTTCAGATGGAAGAAATCTCTTCTCCGGAGAAGAGATCTAAGTAGTCTGCATTTTAAAGAAGTTTCTCTGGTGATTCTTCTGCATGCCCATATTTGGGAATAATTCTTTTTTCTAAAAGTGTCCCTGCCCCTCAGAGCATTCCCACCAAGGGGATGAAACCTATTCATTCATTTCTCCTTCAATAAGCACCTGCTTGGTATAGTGGTGGAACTAAGGAGCCTCACTGTGTGCCTCTGCCCAAATGGTTCAACCCTTCCTTAGACTCAATTTTTTCCTCAGTAGAAGGGAGATAATAATCCTCAAAAGTGGGTTTTGGGGACTAAAAATTAAGCACCAAAAGAGGCCTGAAGGGCTGGCAGCTCCCTAGCAGAGTAGCGGCAGTCCAGGTATATTAATTATCTAATGCTATGGAACAAGTTACCCTCAAATTTAGCATTTTAAGACCACAAACTTTTGTTATTTCACTCAGTTTCTGAGGGTCAGGAATCCAGAAGTGGCTTAGCTGGTGTTTTAGCTCAGGGGCTCTCACAAGATTATAGTCAAGCTGTTGTCGGGGTCTGCAAGGTTTGACTGGAGGTAGAGAATCTGCTTCAAGTTCACTCTCATGGTTATTGGCAGGCCGCTGTTCTTCAATGGCTGCTGGACAGAGGCTTCAGTTTTTTGCTACATGGGCCGTCCATAAGGCTGCTCTCGCAACATGGCACATTACTTTCAGAGAGAGAGAAACAAGAGCACCTGGGCTGAAAGCCTCAGTCTTTTTGTGACATTATCTCAGAAGCAATATATCATCATTTCTACTTTATGTTATTGGTCACACAGACCAACCCTGCTACAATATGGGGGTGTGGGGGGGCTAAGAAGACTGTGACTAACAAGAGGCAGAGATTATTGGGGGCCATCCAAGGGTTTCCAACCACACCATGTCCGGTCTTCAGCATTGTAGGCCTAGAGATTCAATTTAGGCAGTGAAGCAGAATACATCAGATTCAGGAAACTGATTCACACAAATTAAATACACATGAAATATTATCCTGGTAGACTCTCCCTCTTCTCTGGAATACTTTAGTTAAACTGGTCTTCCTTTGGAACACAACAAATGGGTATGGGTTCCCACTTCAGAGCCTATGTGCTCACTGTTCTTCTTAGAATGCTTTTTGAATGGCTAAGTCCTCCTTGTGCTTCTGGTCTTACTTCAAATGTCTCCTCAAAGGCCTTACCTGTTCACACCATATAAAATTTTTCCCACTTACTTTTTATACTCTTCATCCCAATTATTTTCTGATAGCACTTAACGGCTCTCTGATATTATTTTGACTTTTTATTTACTTGCAGAATTTCTCCCCAGTAGAATTTGAGCTCCACTAGGGAGGGTTTTTGTTTTTGTCTGTTTTTTGGGTTTTTTGGGGCTGTTTTGTCATTGCTGTATCTCCAGTGCCTAAAACAGTGCCTGGCACATAGTAGGCACTCAATAAATAAACCAAGGCGCTGATTTGCTAATTCACACTGAAAAATATGTCGTGTGAACTGGGCATTTTATCTCACTTGATCAACACACATTCTCAACATAGAAAATGATATGGGAAGGTGGTTACTACAATCAGGTGAGTCTTTGGTGAGCATGGAGTCAAGCAAGGACACATGATTGGAGGTTCCCAAAGTTTGGTGGTTTATAAGGTTTTACTTTTTTTTTTTAATATTTATTTATTTATTTTAGAGAGAATGAGAGAGAGCAGGGGAGAAGGGCAGAGGGAGAGGAAGAGGGAGAATCTTAAGTAGCCTTCCCGCTGAGCATGGCACTCCACTTGACACAGAGTTTGATCTCACAACCCTGAGATCATGACCTGAGCCAAAAATCAAGAGTCGGACACTCAACTGACTGAGCCACCCAGGTGCCCCTTTCCTTTTATTTTTTTAATTAAAAAAAAATTTTTTTTAAAGTAAAATCCAATGCGGGGCTCGAATGCACAATGCTGAGATCAGGAGTTGCATGTTCTACCAACTGAGCCAGGCAGGCAGGCACCCCTGAGGTTTTCCTTTATGGCTCTTAGAAATGCACCTGCCAGGGGCACCTGGGTGGCTCAGCCCTTAGGCACTTGCCTTCAGCTCAGGTCATGATCCTGGGGTCCTGGGATCGAGCCCCGCATTGGGCTCCCTGCTCAGCGGGGAGCCTGCTTCTCCTTCTCTGGCTCCCCCTGCTTGTGCTCGCTCTCTCGCTGGCTCTCCCTCTCTGTCAAATAAATAAAATCTTTTTAAAAAAGTAAGAAAAGAAAAGAAATGCACCTGCCAGGCACCTGGCTGGCTCAGTCGGTGAAGCATGTGACTCTTGATCTCAGGGTTGCAATTTCAAGCCCCATGTTGAGTGTAGAGATTACTTAAAAATAAAATCTTTAAAAAAAAAAAATAAAGAAAGGAAGAAATGCACTTGCCAAGGAGACAAGGAACCATGACACACCTGTCTGGGTGGCACTGGAGATCCAAAGATACATTCTTATCTTTTTTATATATTTTATTTATTTATTTGACAGAGAGAGAGTAAAAGAGCACAAGCACAGGGAGCACAGGGGGAGAGGGAAAAGCAGGCTCCCTGCTGAGCAGGGAACCTGATGCAGGGCTTGATCCCAGGATCCTGAGATCATGACCTGAGCCAAAGGCAGACGAGTAACTGACTGAGCCACCCAGGTGCCCCCAAAGATTTTTTTTTTTTTTTTAAGGAGAGAGAGGGAGCACAGGAGGAGCGGAGGGAGAGGGAGAGAGAGAATCCCAAGCAGGTTCCATGCTCAGCATGGAGCCCGACAAGGAGCTCAATCTCACCACCCTGAGATCATGACCTGAGATGAAATCAAGAGTCGGAAGCCTAACCGCTTGAGCCACCCAGGCACCCCTATATATTCTTATCTTTTTGAGTAGATTCCATGCTGACATCATACTTACGAGATTAGATTGTTTCACTGGATGATGAAAAAGCAGAAATGGCACAGTTTTCTGCTTTAACATTAATCTTCCCAAAGCCCAATCACCAGAGTAATGACCATAATTAGAGCCCACCCAAATCACCAGTATTTACAGGGCATCTCTTAGAATTTGTTTCTTCCAGGCTGCTCTTTCTGCCCATGGGTCCTGTCCCGGTGCTATAATAAAATCACTTTTTGGAAAAAAAAAAAAAAGTTTCCTCCATAGAGGAACAATTGTGCCATTCTGTATTGGTTCTTAATGATTTCTCATAGGCAAATTATTTCCAAATTCTTGGAAATAAAACTTAGTGTTTCCCTCATTTGACAATTCTATGAAAAAATGGTGAACAGATTCAGTTTCTGAATTTACGGCTTTTAAAGCTTATTTGGGAAGGCAAAACTAATACACTTGAAATATTAAGAAAATAAAAGGAGGGGCACCTGCGTGGCTCAGTCCGTTAAGCATCTGCCTTTGGCTCGGGTCCTGATCTCAGGGTCCTGGGATCGAGCCCCACATTGGGCTCCCTGCTCTACGGGGAGCCTGCTTCTCCCTCTCCCTCTGCCTCTTTCTCCCTCGGTGCACTCTCTCTCTCTGTCAAATAAATAAATAAAAATTTTAAAAAGAAAAAATAAAAGGAGGTTGTATTAATCTATCCGGGCTGCCATAACAGAATACCACAGACTAAGCGGCCTAAAAACAAATTTATTTTTTCATAGCTTCAGAGGCTGGAAGTTCAAGATCAAGGTACTCACAGGGCTGGTTTCTGGTGAGACCTCTTTCCCTGGCTTGCAGGTATCTCTTCCTCTTCTGACACCAGTCCTATTGGATTAGGCTCCCATCTTTATGATGTCATTAAATTTAATTACCTCCATAAAGCTCTATCTCCAAATACAGCTATTGGGGCTGAAGCCCTTCAACATATAAATTTTGCCTGGATCAGGAGGGGGGTTACAATTCAGTCCATTTAACAGAGGTCCTCTCCCCTCATGATTTCTTTTTTTGTGTGAGAATGTATATTGATACAACCTTCCTAAAGGGCAGTTTGGCATTATCCACCAAAATTTCAAATGTATACATCCTTTAACTCAGCAATCTCATTGGAAGGAAACTATTTCATGGACAGAATGTACAAAAGGGCAAAGATACATGTACATGTGCACAAGAATGTTCACTGTAACTTAATCTGTAACAGTGAAAAATTTGAAATAACTTAAATATAATTTAAATAATAGTATAGTCATATAATGGAACTGGTACTCACTAAGGTATCAGTAAATAAGATCTCAGTAAAGACTAATGTATTGTTACCTGAAAAAAAACCGAGTTGTAGAATCATACATATGGAATGGTCACTTTTTTGGGGGGGGTAAAGACTTTTTTTTTTTTTTAAGATTTTATTTATTTGACAGAGAGAGACACAGCGAGAGAGAGAACACAAGCAGGGGGAGTGGGAGAGGGAGAAGCAGGCTCCCCGCCAAGCAGGGAGCCCGATGCGGGGCTCGATCCCAGGACCCGGGGATCATGACCTGAGCCAAAGGCAGACGCTTAATGACTTAGCCACCCAGGCGCCCCTAGACTTTTTTTTTTTAAGATTTTTATTTATTTATTTGTCAGAGAGAGAGAGAGCACAAGCAGGGGGAGCTGCAGGCAGAGGGAGAAGCAGGCTCCCTGCTGAGCAAGGAGCCCTATGTAAGACTCAACCCCAGGACCTGGGATCATGACCTGAGCCAAAGGCAGACGCTTAACCGACTGAAGCACCCAGCCATCCTGATTTTTTATACTTATTTTTATTTTTTATTTTAAAGTAATCTCTACACCCAATGTAGATCTCAAACTTTCCCTATGTATTTTTACATGAATACAAAAAGTGTGGATGAATACACACCAAAGGTGACAAGGATTAAATCTGGGGAGTAGAACTGGAATTTGCAGGCCAAGAGCATTTTTAATATAGTTTTATATATAGTTTTGTGCTATTTGAATTTTTTTTTTTTACATTTATTTGAGAGAGAGAGAGAGAGAGCACGTGCACACGGGGGAGAGGGAGGGGCTGAGGGAGGGGGAGAGAGAAACTTCAGCAGACTCCGCCCTGAGTGCCAGTGCAACTGGGGCTAGATCTCAGGACTCTGAGATCATGACCTGAGCTGAAACCAAGAGTCGGATGCTTAAGGGACTGCACCACCCAAGCGTCCCTGAAATGATTTTTAAACTTTTGTTAATAGAAAAGCTTTTTAAAAATAAGAAAACGATAAGAAGGAGCTTCGAAAAGGCAAATGAATGACTAGCAGTGATAGTGATGGACTGTGGAAATACAGAGAGGTATCATGGTTTGTTGGGATGATCAGAAAAGCTTTCCTGGATAAAAGAGGGCATGAAAGATGTTTCCAAGTTCAAATATTCCAAACAGAAAACAAAGGCAGGAGAATACCAGTTGTCTTTGTAGGACAGCAAGATGATGTGCAGCAGCAGGAAATACCTTTGGCAATGAGGTGCCAATGTGGGTTTCTGAGTAGCCCAGAAAGACCCCAAGAATGCCGTGTTTTAAGATTAAACCTACAAACTTCTTGGGGCGCCAGGGTGGCTCAGTTGTTAAGTGTCTGCCTTTGGCTCAGGTCATGAGCCCCGCATTGGGCTCCCTGCTCAGCGGGAAGCCTGCTTCTCCCTCTCCCACTTCCCCTGCTTGCTTGTGTTCCCTCTCTCACTGTCTCTCTGTCAAATAAATAAAATCTTAAAAAAAAAAAAAACCTCTACAAACTTCCATTTATAAGACAAATTAGTAGTAAATATGTAATGTGCAACATTACATAGCTAATACTGATGTATGATATATAGGAAAGTTGTTAAAGAGTAAATCTCATCACATGGAGAAAAAATTTTTTATTTTACCTATGTGAGAAAATGGGTTAGCTGAACCTGTCTATGGTGCTCATCATTTCACAGCACATGTAAATCAAACAATCATGCTATATGCCTTAAACTTATACAGTGGTGTATATTAAATATTTCCTAATGAAACTAGAAATAAAGGAAGATTAAACTATAACAACAAAAAAAGATTTATCAGGTAGTGGCGCAGTAGATTAGGTGAAGGTTAGCTCCTGGAGTGCGGGTGCCCACTAGGGGGTGCTGATTCAAAGCATAGGCCCACTTGGACTATGTGGTAAAAGGAAAGTACCGCATTATAGAATGTCAGATAAAGAGGGCGTTTGGACAGTTGGACAAATTAGGAAAATAAAGAGATGCGTAAATGTTAACCCTCCCCTTATTACCTCGCGCTCCCCAACCCATAGAACCCATAGAACACAAAACTAAGCATGACAGTATGACTGTAGCACGTGCCGCTGGGGCTCTGCTTAGAACAACTACTATTCCCAGGCTCCCTTGCGAGGCCAGGGCCCTCTTCCCAGGTGCAAGTGGGTCTCACCGCAAGGCCTTTTGGGATCCGTAGTCTTGCAATGTCTTCCGGGAATTGTAGTTCCCATCCCACAATCTGCTGGGCGAGGCGGCGCCGGCGACCAGAGCTGCGCTGGGTGTTCAGGGGCCAAGATGGCGGCGCGCCGGGGACGGAGAGACGGAGTCGCGCCGTCTCCGAGTGGGGGCCCCGGACCCGACCCCGGCGGTGGAGTCCGCGGCAGCAGTTGGGGGAGTCGGAGCCAAACACCGTATGGGACTGTGGGATCTGTGAGTGGCGGGGAGCAGGTGAGAGGCTGGCGGGCGGCCCGCGGCTGGCAGCAAAGCGGCGTGTGCCGGGCGGTGACACGTGGACGCTACAGGAAAGGGAGGAAGCGCTCGGGAGGCGATGCCGGCTGGCTGCGGGAGACGGGTTGGGCCGAACGGACCTGGGCTGTTTACTGGAGGGACGCAGGCAGAGGCGGGGGTCCCCATGGCCATTCCTCTGGAACGCCGGAGGGGCATAGCCGGGTGTTGGAAACATGGCCCGTCGTGGGGAGTCAGAGATTCGGACTTGGAATCCAGGGTTAAGACCTCCCTCTGAGGATGCCGAGTGGGGGTGCCCCTAGCACCGCGCTGCAGTGCCTTTTTGGAGCCACGTGGGGTGGGGGGAGCAATTTTCCCGGGAGAACTTGTCGGCTTCCCCTCCCCCTCTAGGCGGCTCTGGCACCCACGTGGGTTGGGCTTCTGGTTGGGGGGTGGCCCGCGGGTCCACGTGGGGGCGGGGAGGGGATGTCCACGTGGCTCCCGCTCCAGGCTGCCCGGCATCTCGTATCGGCGTTGGAGCCGCACTGCTGGGAACTGGGTGTGTCTCAGCCCGTCCCGCCATCTCCGACCGTGTTGGGGGCCCCTGGCCGAGAAGGAAGGTAGGGCCTGCTAGAGGCAACTTTGCCCAGGGTCTTGGAGTAGTTTTTTTCTCCTGCATTGGTTCACGGCGCCTCGACAGCGGACGGTGAAGGACCTTCCAGATGTGCGGGGAGTCAATTCCCTGCGGTTGGTGGAGTGTGTTGGGGAGGGCAGAAAGCTGAGGTTAAAGGGCTGTGGAGTAAGCTTGTGGTGGCTTCTGTCTGACCGGCTTGTGGTGGGTTGTGAGTCATGGGCACTGGCGTTTTGGTTGCCTGCGGACCTGCCTCATTCGTGATTCAAGGGGCATGGGGAGTGTCAACATATACGTGGGACAAGCCTAAGTAAGGGAAAGAGAATCCTTTCTCCTTCCCTTTTTCCTTCAGCGTCTCTTTTGAGGAAGCAGCTAAGGCCTCCTTCTGTGAACTGACACATAAAAATTGAGGTGATCTGTATTTAGAGCTCTTTGGAATTTTGCTGGGGATGGGAAAAAGTTGGAGGCGATTTAAGAACTATTCAACACTAGTTGAACATTTATTGGATAGGGATGGCTTCTTCTGTCAGATTCTGTTTCTTTGGTCTTCATTTCTCTATACTTAGTGTTACCATCTCACTCCTCAGCAGAAGGCTTCTTAAAAGTTGCCACCTAGAGTGGTGGGCAGGACTTAGTCTGAACTGTTCTCTCTCTCTCTCTCTTTTTTTTTAATAGATTTTCTTTTTCTAAGATTTTATTTATTTATTTGAGAGAATGAGAGAGAGCACATGAGAGGGGGGAGGGTCAGAGGGAGAAGCAGACTCCCCGCCGAACAGAGAACCCGATGTGGGACTTGATCCAGACACTCCAGGATCATGACCTGAGCTGAAGGCAGTCGCTCAACCAACTGAGCCACCCAGGCGCCCTGAACTGTTCTCTCTCTTAAGCAATTAAGCTGAGTCCTTGAAAGCTTTTGGGTGTTTTGCTTTGGTTTGGTTTAGTTCTAGGTGGGAATTGGGCTGCAGGCTACCAGGTAATGTCAGTTCCAGCAGACCAATCCAGGCCCTTGCTTCTGAGGCCCTAGCTTGGGAGCAGCTCACCTTTTAGGGGAGAGGCAGGAAGGATCCATGACCCAGCTGTAATCCAATTTAGGTGGTCATCTGGGGTTGGAGAGGGTCTCATGGAGAGATTGTGTTTCCTCTCTCACCTCTCCCCTAAGAAAGGTAGGTATGTGGAAGCTAGTCAGTCAACCAATATTTATTGAGATGCTGTGTTCAGACATAAGGGATCCTGGGGTAAACCACACACAGTCCTTCTTCTCTAGGATCGTATGGTTTTATTGGGATAGACAGACAATAATGATGAGTGGGACAAAAGGAAAGTGCAGCATATTTGGGATTATATAATGAGTAGTAGTAATAGTCTACATTGCAGGGTCTGGGAAAGGACATTTTAAGTTGAGACTTGAAGGCTGTCTGTGGTGAGGGAGGGAAGCTTTCATCAGAGGAAATAGTATGGGAAGGATTTGAAGTGGGAGAGAACATGGCTTATTGAAGAAATGGAGAGACCTATATGTCTGATGAATAGAGAGAGGCATAGTGGTAAGAGAGGACACATACTGGAGCAGAAGAGCCTGGTGGGGAAGACAGGACCCCTGTAAGTCATATTAAAGAGTTTAAATCTAGTGCTAAGAGCAGTAAGATGCGGGGCGCCTGGGTGGCTCAGTCGGTTAAGCGGCTGCCTTCGGCTCAGGTCATGATCCCTGAGTCCTGGGATCGAGCCCCACGTCCGGCTCCCTGCTCAGTGGAGAGCCTGCTTCTCCCTCTCTCTCTGCCTGCCTCTCTGCCTACTTGTGCTTTCTCTCTCTGTGTCAAATAAATAAATAAAATCTTAAAAAAAAAAAAAAAAAGCAGTAAGATGCCATTGGAGGGGTTTAGGGAGGGTCTCAAAAAGTGATCAGATGTGTATTCTTAATAGTTTGTAGTTGGTTTTGACCCCTGTAGGGACAGGACTGCGTGTGAGAAAGCCAGTTGGGAGGTTGCTGAAGTTAGAGATGCTGGTGGCTGGCTCACTTTTAGCCTGGGTTTAGCCCCTAGATGATTTTGGTAGTCTGAGTGCTGTGCTCTTTGGGGATTGAGGGATAGATGATGTCAGGTGAAGAAGGGAGTATCTCTGACTGGGGCTCCAGTACCTGCCTGATGGGGGTGGTGAGTGGGTCCCAGAGCTGGGCATTGTTTTAAGATTCTGGCCTAGTGACTGGGTCAGGTAGGTGGCAGGGCAAGTTGAGATGCAGTCTCCTTGCTCACCCAGGAGTGTTTGCTGAGCCAGGTGCTATTCTGCTGCTAGTTGTAATTATAGGATTGTGAAGGCTTGGGAGGAGTTAGTGCCTAAAACCTGCCACCTTTCACTTCTTCTCTGGGCATTGGAACTCCTCAGCTTAGTTAGGAGGGTGGGTATGGGGGTATAGTCACACCTGTTGCTTTTTTTTTTTCTCTTGGAAGAGGTGCAGTTTCCCTTTGCTGCAGGAGGGGAGAGGGGATTAGCTTGTCTTTATTTGTTCCTATTCTTTGGCCTTCATCATCTGTTTCCTATAGTGGACATACCCCTGGTTCTGGCCTCCGGCCTTGCCAGCCCCATTCTAGCTACTTCTGGCCCTGCCCACGCCCACACTCTTGACAGGCCTGGGCGGGTGGCTCCCTGCCTGACAAGGCTGAAGATGTTGCTAGTTTTTAGGCAAGTGGTGGGGTGGGGCTTTTCCATGTACTGAATCAACGAATCAGGCTTTCTCTTTTGTGCTCACATGGTCGAGGTGGGAGACTTTCCTTTGGGACTATCGTTGAGAGATTGAGTGGCCCATTGTAGGGCCTTCAAAATACAAAAATGTGAGTTAAGTGTGAACGTCAACTCTGTATAAGACACTGTGCCAGGCATCATGGATCATCAGGAAGTATAAGCACATGTTTAAACCCTTGCGAGATCCAAGAGGGATATAGGCTAGTATGGTACAAAGGGTTGTTTGCCCCAAAGGAACTTAGAATCGGTTTTAGTAATGATGCAAGGAACATCATGATTGCCAGAAAAATGAGTGCTACAGAAATCTGATTGAATTCAGGGGTATGAGGAGAGATCAGCATGGGTTGGGGAAGCCCGCGTTGTTTTGAACAAGGTTGGGTTTGAGCTAAGTAGAGAAGAAAGGCCTGAGTGGGACTTGAGGGAAGTAAGGTGGTTGGAGCTGAAATTGCCTCCTTGCTGACCACCTCTCCTTTGGTGTACCCCTCAGACTGTCTGCCTTTACCACTGCCAGCAGACAACTCTTCTGAACAATTTTGATCTTTTTGATGTTTTTACTCCCTAGTTTAATAATCTTATGTGGCTCCAACTGTTTCTGGATGGAGTCCAGACTTTTTTTTTGCCCAGAAGGTCCTTGAACACTGCCATCCTGACTGGTGCTTTGGCTCATGGGTATACTTCTCTCTGCCCAGCAAGTCCAGAGGTTTGGCTTTGGTGGGGCTCCTGCTGAGTCTGGGGCATTGGTGGAGGGCTGAGCGCCTGGTTTACAGAGCCTATCACACAGCTGCCCTGGAGGTCCCATACCCTGCAGCCTTCATGCCCTTACGACCATCCTGTTTGCCCCAGGTGCTGCTGCATGAGGAAGGGGATGATTCTGGTTTTGTTAGTCTGTCTCGGCTTGGCCCCTGCCTGAGGGACAAGGACCTGGAGATGGAGGAGCTGATACTGCAGGATGAGACACTGCTGGGGACCATGCAGAGCTACATGGATGCCTCCCTCATCTCCCTTATCGAGGATTTTGGGAGCCTTGGGGAGGTGAGCTGGGGCTGGGCCTAAATGTCTTTAGGTGGGAGGTTTGCATTGGAGGCTATGGCTCAGTGGCTCTGCTTTCCCAGGATCTTGGTTCCTGGATACCCAAACCAAGTCCTTGAAGTGTGGTTTTTGTCTCAGTGAGAGCTGGGCTGTAGGATGCTAGACTATGTCCCATGTGAGAATGCCCTGGCAGGCTTGAACAATAGTCCAAGGCCTTTCCCCCTGCATGGGCCCCCATCTTACATGTCCAGAGGGTTCCAATTTGTTTTGAGTCCAGTTCCAGCCTAGCCAAGGGTTGTCTGCTAAGCATCCCACATCTTACCTGAGGGTGGAGGGAGTATATGAAACATAAGCCTAAGCCTTAATTTTGACAGGCCTCTCTTGGCACTAGAGAGGTGGGAGATGGCAATGAATGAGATTGGAGCCCATGCTTTCTGGCATTCAGATCTCTCTCTGGCAAATTGAGTTGAACTGAGCCTGGGAGACTATGTCTTTTGGCGTTCAGTCCTTCTCAGTGGCCAGTAGATCATTAAGGATGATGGTGGGACCTTCCTGTTGTCTTTCTGGAGCAGAGCAGGTTATCTCTGGAGGACCAGAATGAAGTGTCACTGCTCACAGCTCTGACAGAGATCTTGGACAATGCAGATTCCGAGAACCTGTCTCCGTTTGACAGCATTCCTGACTCAGAACTGCTTGTGTCACCTCGGGAGGGCTCCTCTGTGAGTGTGGGACCCGGGGGCGGGGGGGGGTGTGGTTGGCGCAAAGGTTAGAGCCAAGACTGTGGGCCTACTCCTATAGTTGTGAAGCACGAACTCATCTCAGGTCTTTTCCTCCCTCTCAGCTGCACAAGCTGCTCACCCTCTCCCGGACACCCCCAGAACGTGACCTCATCACCCCGGTTGACCCATTGGTGCCCAGCACAGGCAGTAGTAGAGTGAGTGGGGTAAGCCTTACCAAGGGAGCCTCAGAGACTCCCAGGAGGGAGGAGTGTGTGGGGACAGACCTGGAAAAATGTATCCCTGGAGAAAACTTCTGCAGCTTCTCTTCTTCCCTACAGGTTGAGATGTCTCTCTCAGATCCTCCTTGGGACTTCTCCCCACCTTCCTTCTTAGAGACCTCCTCCCCTAAGCTTCCTAGTTGGAGACCCCCAAGATCAAGAGCCCGCCGGGGCCAATCCCCTCCTCCCCAGCAGCGCAGTGATGGGGAAGAAGAGGAGGAGGTGGCCAGCTTCAGTGGCCAGATGCTTGCTGGAGAGCTCGACAACTCTGTGAGCAGTATCCCAGACTTCCCTATGCACCTGGCCTGCCCAGAGGAGGAAGATAAAACCGCAGCAGCTGAGACGGCAGTGCAGGCAGCTGGTGATGAGAGCATCTCCTCCTTGAGTGAGCTGGTGCGGGCCATGCATCCATACTGCCTGCCCAACCTCACTCACCTGACATCACTCGAGGATGAGCTTCAGGAGCAGCCGGATGATTTGACACTGCCTGAGGATTGTGTGGTGCTAGAGATTGTGGGCCAGGCAGCCACAGCTGGTAATGACCTGGAGATTCCAGTTGTGGTAAGGCAGATCCCTACCCGGCCCCAGCCTGTGCTCCTAGATGACTCGCTAGAGGCCAGTCCAGCTTTGAAGCTACTCATGCCTACACTAGAGTCGGAGACAGAAGCTGCTGTACCCAAGGAAGACCTCTGCCCTGAGAAAGAGGGGTTGTCAGTAGACTCAGAGGAAAAGCTGGAGTCAGTCTGCTTGTTGGAGCCCAGGGAGGTCATGGAGCCAGTGATGCCCAAGGGGCCTCAGACCCCATCAGCCAACACAATGCTGAGCTCCCAGAGAGCTCGAAAGGGCAGGAAGAAGAGGAGCAAAGAGCAGCCAGCAGCCTGTGCAGAAGGCTATGCCAGGAGGCTGAGGTCATCTTCTCGTGGGCAGTCTACCATGGCTACAGAGGTGACCTCTCAGGCAGGAAACTTGCCTCAGGAGGAACTTCAAAGAGAGGTTGGGCCTCCTCGTAGTAGAGGGAAGCCCCGGGCTTGGGCTCGGGCCTGGGCAGCTGCCCTGGAGAAACCTAGCTCTGGGAACTTGGAGAGTAGTGCTGGGCAAGCTAGTCCTGACAAAGAAGATCCTCTAGACCTTTACTCCAACCTGGTTGACGGTATCCAAGCCAACCCTGTTCCAACCCATGTCTCTGCTCAAGCCGGCCCCATGCCACTTGACTCTGTTGAAACCGATCCCACTGAAGTTAATCCTGTTCTAGCCGACCCTGTACCTGTTGATCCTGCATTGGTTGACCTTGCTTCAGCAAACTCAGAGCTGGTTGACCCTCTCCCAGCTGACCCAGTGCTGATTGACCCAGTCCTGGCTGACTCAGCAGAAATTGACCCTACAGTGGTTGTTCGCATCTCAAATAACTTGCCACCAGGTGACCCTGTGCCAGCTAACTCAGCACCAGTTGACTCTGTTACCAATGACCTGGCTCTGGTTGATCCTGTGCTAGTTAAGTCTAGGCCGTCTGATCCCAGACGTGGTGCAATGTCATCAGTTCAGGGGAGTCCAGCTCCCCAGATCCTTCCAGAGTCAGAGTCCTTGGACTCCCTAAAGGCTATCATCCCTGAAGTCCAGGAGGTTATGGGTCCTTTGAAGGTAGAAAGTGGTACCAGTGCCACACCCCAGGAAGCCAGACCTCGGCCTCTTAGCCTATCAGAGTACCGGCGACGGAGGCAGCAGCGCCAAGCAGATACAGCAGAGAGGAGTCCCCAGCCCCCAGCTGGGAAGTGGCCCAGTCTCCCAGAGACCCCCACAGGGCTAGCAGACATCCCTTGTCTTGTCATCCCACCAGCCCCAGCCAAGAAGACAACTCTGCAGAGAAGCCCTGAGGTTTCTCCTGAGGCTTGCTCTGTGCCTGTGGGTTCTAGCCCTACTTCTAGTCCTGAGCCACCTGCAAACAAACCTATGGCCTCAACTCCCACTGAGCAGGTGCCATCCCAAGAGCTGCCACTACCAGCAAGACCTCCACCTCCTACTGTGCAGCCCATGCCTCCCAAAATGCCCACTGCTTTGCCTTTCCCTCCAGGTGGGCTAGGCATGACCCCCATGCTGCCCCTTCCTACAAGTGGGCAAGGGATCCCCAGTCTGCCCCCACCACCCTTGCAGCCTCCCAGTCTTCCGATGTCTATGGGGCCAGTGCCACCTGATCCCTATACTCACTATGCTCCTGTGCCACCCTGGCCTTGTTATCCCCCTGTGTCCCCTTCTGGCTATCCTTGCCTGCCCCCCCCACCAACAGTGCCCCTAGTATCTGGTACTCCTGGCACCTATGCTGTGCCCCCCACTTGCAGTGTGCCTTGGGTACCCCCTCCAGTCCCAATCCCACCTTATAGCTCCAGCTGTGCCTATGGGCCCTTGGGATGGGGCTCAGGGCTGCAACACCCTCCATTCTGGCCTACTGTGCCACCACCTCCTTTGCCTCTAGCATCTGTTGGGAGAGCTGCTCCCCCACCCAAGGTGGAGCCCAGTGGCATTCCAGCTGGCCCTTCTGAAAGTGTACTTCCTGGGCCAATGACTCTCAGTCTTGGGTCAGCTGGCCAGGGAGCTCCGCAGGTAGAGCCCACCAAGGTGGAGGTCAGGTCAGTGCCTGCATCTCCCCATCTGAAACACAAGGTGTCCTCCCCAGTGCAAAGCCCTCAGATCAAGGCTCCACCATGTCTGCCTGCTGAGAGTGTGGCTGTGGAGGAGCCCGCATCAGAGAGGCTAAAGCCTGAGACCCAGGAGACCAGGCCCAGGGAGAAGCCCCCCTCTCCTGTTGCCAAGGCTGTTCCCACACCCACACCAAAGCAGAGCACTGTAACTAAGCTGCCTGCTGTCCACCCAGCCCGTCTAAGGAAACTCTCCTTCTTGCCTACCCCACGTACTCAAGGCCCTGAGGACGTGGTACAGGCTTTCATCAGTGAGATTGGTAAGTGCCACACAGTTTAGTTGATGTGAGTGAAGGGCATGGGGGTTGGATGGTGAGCATACTCCATAGAACAGGACAAACCACCTTGATGGGGCTGGGCTTTGTGGAGGGTCATTTGTTTGTTTGGCGTGTTTTTGAGGCAGAGCTCTGGGTTTGTTTGATTCCTTCCTGCTTTGTGTTGCTGCCTTCATTTACTTAGTACAGTGGGCAGGGGGAGCATAAAGGGAGAAGTGAGGTGATTTGGGAATTCTAGGACTTGAGTACTTCTGTTTCCAATCCTGTGTTGTGTGCTTCTACAGGAATTGAGGCATCGGACCTGTCCAGTCTGCTGGAGCAGTTTGAGAAATCCGAAGGTGAGGAACCTGGGTAGCTATGCTGAACCCCTTTCTGTTGCTATTTTCTTTGGGCCCAGCCCTGTAGTTACTTAGATGGAAGGAACGGAGTGGTGGAGGGGCAGTCTCAGAGTCTCAAGAGAATTAATCTCATTCTGATAGGAATGGGGAGACAAGGTTCACCTATAGTACAACCTAACCCAGGGAGAGGGAGGTGGTACAGCATGGCAAGAACTATAAAGAGTAAATAGATGTTGGAGATCCAAGAGGGTTGGGTTGGTTGGGGACATTTTTCTAGAGGGTAGTAGCTCTCAAGCTGGGCCTTGAAAGAACAGGATGTGTGTGTGGTGAATAAAGGCAGAAGTGTAGGAAGGATTGTGTGTGGTGTGTTTGGAAGGCAAGGGATAGCTCAGCCTCTCAGTACAAAGCAAGGACCTAGGTGCTGTGGAGGGTATTGTGCCCTGTTCTCAAGGAGCTTATGGTCAATGGGGAGGAAAATTACAGAAATGACTCCTGAATTAGTAACAAGTATCTATAGTACAAGGAAAAATATAAAATAAGTGTAGAACAAATAGACCACAAGTCCAGGAAGTTGCTTAGATCACGTAGAACCTTACATGCTAGGCTTAGAAGTTTGGGCTCTATCTCAGATTCAGTGAGTAATTAACAGATGTCTCTGAGCAGAGACATGATTAAAAATAGTACTGGTGTACCCACTAGAAGAGAATGGATCTCTCTGGGGAGAGTCCAGTGAAATACTAGGTAAACTGGATTTTCCTTCTTTGGGTCTCAAAGCCAGCCCTTCTGCACCTCCTCAATCTGGAACATCTGGTGGCCTTTTAACTAATTTGGTTTCTTTGCAGCCAAAAAGGAGTGCCCTCCCCCGGCTCCTGCTGATAACCTGGCTGTAGGAAACTCAGGGTGAGTATGGAGACATATAAGCGAGTTACCCTACAGCTGTTGGTCAGCAGCCGGCCGGCGCTTCAGGAACGTCAACTGGATGCCTCTGTCGCAGGGACTTTTAGTTAGCTTTAGAGTCTTTCCCTGTTTCCCCATGCCCCACTCAGCCCGTCACTATTGGACACTGTCTTGGGTGGTGAGATAGGAGGATGTGTACCATCCTCTGCTGTTGCCAGTCTGGGATTCCAAATGTCCTGGAGGTGTTTTTTATCTTCTGGCAAATTGTGCCTTTGGGGATTTCTTTCCTTTCTTTAACAAACTTTAAGCTTGCTCAACACTGGTGATGGTATAAGATCAAATGGGGAAGATACTCATGGCTAGGGCTCTCCTGACTCCTTGGAGGAGGCACCCTGGACATCCTTGTTCCCCAGTCTTCCAGCACTGAGAGGCCTTTTTTCATTTATCATGTTCATGCTACCCTATCCTCTTCTGACTAGCCTGTTCCCATCCACATTGATAGTGGGTTGTTTTGAGCTAGGTAGGCAAGGCTCCTGGCTTAAAGGAAGTGGGGGGGCGGGTATTCAAGGTCATAGCCAGCCTACCTTCTGAACAGAGCCGAGTTGAGACCCAACCTACATTTCGGTCACTAAGAGCCCGTTGTGTTGGAGGAGAATAATAGGGGCAGTTTGTGTATCTTGTTCTTCTCTGCACAATTGCTTTGTGAGGAAAACAGATGTACAAGATGTTGAGGAGGCAATGAACCAGGCTTTCCCTTTTCCCCCCGCCAGCAGCGTTGACACTCCCCAGGAGAAGAGGCCCCTAGACCGGTTACAAGCCCCAGAACTGGCCAACGTGGCAGGTGGGTTCAGAGTGGGGAACTCTGCCTTTGATTAGTATGCAGCAAATGTTTATAGAACCTGCCCTGCACCGGGTGTGTGTAGATGTTGGGAATACAGAGATCTGATCCTCATCCTTGAGGTTCTCATAGTCCAGGGAGCACATGTATAAACCAATGACCATGTTGAGTTATCAGAGAGGTTGTATGTTAAAGAAGCCTTTGTGGTTTATAGTGGGGTCTGAGATGGGACAGTCAGGGGAGGGTTATATATAGAAGGTGTAATCCCTGAAGCAGAGGTTTGAGAAAATCACTGATACCAATCAGATAGATTTAGGGGATGGGGCATTCTAGGTCGATGGAGCAGCTGGAGTGAACTGAAGAAACAAAACGAGCCTGGTATGTTTGGGGAAATTGCAAGTTGTTTGGTTTGGCTGGAGTGTAGCGGCTGATGGGGATGGTGGGTAGAACTAAAGCAAGAGATAAAGCTGAAGTGGTAAGTAGGAGGTCAGATTATGGGAACTTTGAGTGCCATGTTAAGTTGTTTGGACTTTATTTTGTGTATTGAAGAAGCAATTGGTTTTGGGGTGTTCCCTCTAGCAGGAATGTAGAAGACAGGGTAGATGGGCGTAAAACCTGAGATAGGAGATCGTTGGAAGATGATTACATGAGTCCAGGCAAGATGCAGCCGTGAAGTCAGGCAGTGCTGGGTGGGGAGGTGTGGGGCTGGGTCTAAGAATGGAGGGGTGGACCAGACAGGAGCTGGTCACTAGCTAGGTTTGGGCAGTGAGAGGTTGAGGGGTTCAGGAGGACCCTAGCTGGCTGGGGGTTTCTTTTGCTTCATCCTCAAGATGGGGAACTTGGGGGAAGGAGTAGTTGCAACAGTGGGAGAAGTTGGGCTATTGACTCTCGGTTACTTTGTGACATGAGGTGGGGGTCTCTGGACCCTCTCTACACAGTGTTTGGAAGTATAGAATCAGATCTCATCCTGCTATCTCCATCCTCCCTCCCCTCACAGGGCTCACCCCACCAGCTACCCCTCCCCACCAATTATGGAAGCCCCTGGCTGCTGTCTCACTGCTGGCCAAAGCCAAATCTCCTAAGTCTACCGCCCAGGAGGGAACCCTGAAGCCTGAAGGAGTTACAGAGGCCAAACATCCAGCTGCAACCCGCCTCCAAGAAGGGGTCCATGGCCCTAGTCCAGTCCATGTGGGCTCTGGGGACCATGACTATTGTGTCCGGAGCAGGACTCCCCCCAAAAAGACGCCTGCCCTAGTCATTCCAGAGGTGGGCTCCCGATGGAACGTCAAACGCCATCAGGACATCACCATCAAACCCGTCTTGTCCCTGGGCCCAGTCATCCCCCTGTCCCCACGCACAGCTGCCTCCCAGGAGCCACTTGATCACAGGACTAGCAGTGAGCAGGCAGATCCCCCAGCTCCTTGCCTCGCCCCATCTGCCTTGCTGTCCCCTGAGGCCTCGCCTTGCCGGAATGACACGAACACTAGGACTCTCCCTGAGCCCTCAGCCAAGCAGCGGTCAGTGCGCTGTTACCGAAAAGCCTGCAGGTCAGCCAGCCCCCCAAGCCGGGGCTGGCAGGGCTGCCGTGGCCGCAGCAGCCGTTCTGTCAGCTCTGGGTCCAACCGGACCAGCGAAGCATCTTCCTCTTCATCCTCATCGTCGTCATCCTCATCCCGGTCCCGGTCCAGGTCCCTCTCCCCCCCACACAAGAGGTGGCGAAGGTGAGCTCTGATGGCCTGTTAGGTCCTCTTCATTTAGGAAGTCTGTGTGCTCTCCTCCAGTTTACTTTGAGAGCTTTTACACATTGAGTTTGATATTTTCAGGCTCTAAGGCTTCCACTTCTGTCCTTGGCTTTTGTCTTCTCTCCCTTTCTTAGATTATTGACGGAGGCAAGTTGTGAGAAGATAGCTTCCATCCCTGTTTGAGTTTGGGGTATCCCTGAGGTCACCTGCTTCCTCGACCCCTGCCTTGGGGAGACCATTAGGGCTGGATCTCGCCCGTGTTTACTCTGTCACATACTGTATCAGTCCTCACTTCTGCTCTTTTCTTGGTGGGCTGCTGAAAGATGGGATAGTGGGTTGTTGATAGCAGTTCTAATTGTCTGTTGAGGAAAGAGTCTGAACAGTTCCTTTGTTACTGTGGCCTCATACATTTTTGGGCAGTACCTTTTTCTCAGTAACAGACCCAAATTTTCCCGCTTAATCCATGAAGAATTCTTGGTTTTGGAACCAGAATGACCTCTTGAGAAATGACTCTACTACAGATCTGGCAGGTCACTTCCCTTTTACGCACTGCTATGAGACATGTTAGGGGAGGAGGAACCCAGAGACGCAGGCCTGGCACCCCCAGCTAGTTGTAAAACCTAGGGCCCAGTCCTTTATTTCTGAGTCTCCATTTATTTTTCTTCTTACTGACTTGTTAGATATTTTTGTTTTTAATTGCATAATTGAAAATAACTATGACCTGTGCCAAAACACTCTAAAACATTCCGGATACATCTAAAGTTCATGAGGGCCTCAGTTTTATCATCTGTGGAGTTCCTCTAGACCTCTTTTGCTCTGCTTTGCCTTTGGGCCTGAGCTTCCTGACAGAGAGGCAAGGCTGGGGCCAAGGTGAGGTAAGTAGAATATATTTGCACCACTCCCAGCATTCCCACCTGCCCCTTTATCCTCCAGATCCAGTTGCAGTTCCTCTGGACGTTCCCGAAGATGCTCTTCCTCTTCATCCTCCTCATCTTCCTCCTCATCTTCCTCATCTTCCTCATCCAGTTCCCGAAGCCGGTCCCGCTCCCCATCCCCCCGACGGAGAAGTGACAGGAGGCGGCGGTGAGTAGGTGGTCATGGAGTCCGTGCATCTGGGATGCAAATGCCTGAGAGTTCTGAGACTTGAGGTATTTAATGTCTGGGGGGCTGATGGCACCTTCTTCTCATGTCAGGTACAGCTCTTACCGTTCACACGACCATTACCAAAGGCAGAGAGTTCTGCAGAAGGAGCGTGCAATAGTGAGTAGAGGAACATGTCTTGGGAGGATGGGGCTTGCCCCTGGGCCATGAGCTTGGAGGGTCTTCTACGTCAGTAGCCCTGGATCATGGTGTGTCCATTTTCCTTGTTCCAACATAGGAGGAGAGAAGAGTGGTCTTCATTGGGAAGATACCTGGCCGCATGACTAGGTCAGAACTGAAACAGAGGTTCTCTGTTTTCGGAGAGATTGAGGAGTGCACTATCCATTTCCGTGTCCAAGGGTAAGCTTGGGCCCTAAGGTCAGAGTGTCCTTTCCGTCCCATTCATCTACCGTGATGCTTCTTTGCCTTTCCTCCTTCCTCTGGTGTGCTAGGCAATGTAGGATGACCCCTGCACTCCCACAGTCAGAGGGTTGGCCATTTGGGGAATGAGAGGAACCACCCCAGTCCCTCTCTGTACCCTGGGAAGTATCTGTTCTCCATGGCATTAGCCATCCTAGCCTTGCCTCATCTTCCTCACCAGTGACAACTACGGCTTCGTCACCTACCGCTATGCTGAGGAGGCATTTGCAGCCATCGAGAGTGGCCACAAGCTGAGGCAGGCAGATGAACAACCCTTTGATCTCTGCTTCGGGGGCCGCAGGCAGTTCTGCAAGAGAAGCTATTCTGATCTTGGTGAGTGGAAGAGACCCTGAGGCTTTGGTATACTTCATATTGTCCCCAGAAGGGTTCCCAACCATTTTGAGAGTGGGGCTCTCCTTCATGGAGCTGACTTAATGCTGAATGTGACACACAAAGAACCTGGGGGGTGGGATGAGAGGAGAAATGGGGGTTCTCTTGTCTTTTTGACTTAAAACCAGGGTGATATTATTTCCATCCATTATTGGGGTGGGAGGAGGCTGGCCTTTTGAGGACCCTGTGGTAGGGAAGTGTTGTCAGAGACCTTGATGTCTGTCTCTATTTTTATAGACTCCAACCGGGAAGACTTTGACCCTGCTCCTGTAAAGAGCAAATTTGATTCTCTTGACTTTGACACATTGTTGAAACAGGCCCAGAAGAACCTCAGGAGGTAACCCTGGGCCCTTCTCCCCCTTCCCTTTTTCTTTGGAGGTGTCTAACCTCCTCCACCCCCTCTCCCCCACTTTAGGGGAGAGAGCTGCTAGTGAGGAGATGACTGTTTTATAAAGAAATGGAAAAAAGTGAAATAAAAAATGTGTTAAATCAGATTTTTTAAAGGGTTATTCATTTTTTATAACAGGCATTGAAACAAGTTAACTTGCATTCCTATGTTCCGATGGGGCTGAGGGGTTCCCCAGTGTTTGGAAGATATAAGTCACTATGCAGACTAATAAACACGAACTAGAGAGAATTCCCAAGTGCTGTTGTGCTTCTTTCAATGGTGCCAGTGCCAGACACACTCTTCCAATCTGAACACAATCAGGGACATGCTTACCTCCATTTAGTTCCTAGGACCTCTCTTCGGTCGGGTGCAAAATCCTGTTGGACTTGAAACTTTGCTCCTCAGGATATGTTGTCAGTGAAATCAGTCTTCTGGGGCAGTGCTTCTCAAGCTTTAAAAGAGAATTTGAATTATCTGATGATCTTTTTAGAATGCAGATTCTGACTTCAGGGGTGGGGCCTGAGGTTCTGCATTTCAAACAAGGTGATGCTGATGCTGCTACAGTTCCAAGGCAGGGATTTTTACCATTAAGGACCTAAAAGAAGCTCACACTTGTTCCAAATAAAGGTTTTTTTTTTTTTTAAGTTTTTTATTTATTTGACAGCAAGAGAGGGAACACAAGCAGGGGGAGTGGGAGAGGGAGAGGGAGAAGCAGGCCTCCCGCGGAGCAGGGAGCCCGATGTGGGGCTCAATGTGGGGGCTCAACCCCAGGACGCTGAGATCATGACCTGAGCCGAAGGCAGATGCTTAACGACTGAGCCACCCAGGCGCCCCCAAATAAAGGTTTTCTAAAAGAGACTTATGTGTACGTGTATGTACCATTTTAGTTTGAGCACAATGCTTGGCACACAACAGGTACTCGGAAGAATGCACGCGTGTGAATAGACCTCTGGGTAACAGAGAGATGTAGGAGTTATATCTAAGGAGAGTGCCTATTTTGAGAAGAGCAAAGGAAAGGTATGTCCCCTGAGAAAGTGGATCCTTACCTTTCCTGACAGGTATTAATGGGGAAGTAATCAAAGGGTAGTGGGTAAAGGGATTGATGTCTGCTAATGTGAACTGAAATGTGATAGAATTTGGAATTAACTTGGCAGGCCTGGGCATTGATTTTTGAATACTCGTAACAGAGGCAGTTGGAGGGTTTTCTAGTTCTCCCACAGGGAGAGTTCAGGTGTGAACTGTGGCTCAGGAGATAGGGTAATTTCCAGGATTTCAGATTTGCAGAGATTGCTGCTGCTGTGTCACTCGGGGTTGGTGCGCAATGGCTTTTCCCTTCATGGAGCTGACTTAATGCTAAATGAATAAGGGGGGAAAGGGTTGTCTCATGGGCAAATCATGATTGAAAGAGGGGCATTTTTAGGGATCGTCGACCCACTATTACCATGAATAATCTGAAGGATCCTCTGCAGTGGAGGTGGGAGTTGGAGCGGTATCTGACATACGGCCTCTGTGGGTGTTGGAGGCAGGGAGGCAGGGAAAATGAAGGGTAGGAATCGGCTGGCGGCGAGAATGGGGGTGGTTGGGAGATCCTGTGACCAAGTCTAGAGAGTCCAAGGACAGCTCAAGCCCGCCGGTCCACTCTACTCTGGAATGCGAATCCCAGCTGCGGCTCCAAACCGCAGCTCTGAAGGAAAGGGCTCGAGCTGAAAGGGCGCGGGAAGTCTGAAGTTTTCCCGCCACTGGTGAGGGCGTGACCAGTGACGTCAGGGCTCCGCCTTCACAAGGTGGTGGACGGAGGGCTCCGCCCTTAACAAGATGGCGACACTTGTGGCACCGGAAAGAGCTTCTAGATTTCGCCTCGATCCTGCCACCAAAGTGGAGGCGGGACTACCCTGTGGAGTGTGTCCGCCCCTTCCGCCGGGCGCCCGCGCCGCGCGATGACGTCACAATGGTTCCGCCCTCACCCCTCCTGGTTCCCGAGTTCCTGAGTCTTGAGCGTCGGCAACGGTAGTGACGCGTATTGCCCGGAGGATGGCGGACGCCGGCTTGCGCCGCGTGGTTCCCAGCGACCTGTATCCCCTCGTGCTCGGCTTTCTGCGCGATAATCAGCTCTCGGAGGTGGCCAATAAATTCGCCAAGGCAACAGGCGCTGTGAGTGCGGCCTTGGGACAAGGGCTGGGGTGGGATGACCACAGGTCTTCGGGCCCTGACATGTTTAGGTTTCCGGATACCGAGGTCTGTAGGGTCCGCCAATCCAGCCTTTGTGCCGAGCTCTCGGCGGTGACCCGAGAGCCTGGAGTCCCGGCACCTGGTCTCCCATGAAGTCTCACTAGATAGCATTGAGTCTTGTTGCTTTTTTCTGTTGAGCGGTGCAGCGACGGCAGCGTGGGATCCTCGTGGCCCAGGTCACGTGGCTGGCGGAGTGCGGCGTGGAGGAGGGAGCGTGGTGTCCCACCGGAGGCGTTGGAGGCTCTTGGTTCCTTCTTGGGTTTTACATTGGCTGATGCAAAGCGTGACGACCTTAACTCTCAGTCGAATTTACCCCGGACTCAAATATAAAATTGCTTTAGAAATGAGGGATGGGATTTTCGTTAATAAAGAAGAAAGTGAAAGAGAGTAGAGACATGGTTCTGCTTTTAGGTGTATCAAAGCAAAATTGAACATCATAGCCCTGCCAAGCAGTGGGCTTGGATCTTTGACTTCTGGAATCAAACACATCTAGATTTGGGACCAGGCTCTGTTTTCTTAAAATGTATAATCTGAACATCTTGCTGAACCTCTCTGAGTTTGTTTCTATTCCTAAGGGAGATGCCATCATCCACTTCATCAGATTTTTGTGAATTTCAGTAACATGATAAATATGAAGTGGCAATTCCAGTGCCTCGTGCTTAGGAAGCATCAGTGAGTGAAAGCTGTTATCATAGTTATGGTAATCTAGGATGTTCCAAACACATGTAAAAAGTGGACTAGGGATGTGAAAGGTTTGGAATCTCCCTAAAGAAAAGCAATCATGGGGCACCTGGGTGGCTCAGTCTGTTAAGCGTCTGCTTTGTTCAGGTCATGATCTCACGGTCCTGGGATCAAGCCCCACGTTGGTCTCTGCTCAGTGGGAAGCCTGCTTCTCCCTGTGTCCCTCCCCCTGCTTGGGCTTGCTCGCTTTCTCTGTCAAATGACTAGGTAAAATCTTTAAGAAAAAAAAAAAATATGATGCATGGGAAAACATCTTGAGAGAGGGTAGAGTATAGTCTTTGACAGTCTTCTTAGCCTTTGACTAAGAAGATAAGTTTATTCTTTGGCAGAATCAGGCTGCACAAGGACAGAATCAAATCAGCTTCAGAAAGGACTTCCCTTAAGCTGGGACAGCCTGCTGTGTGATCTCCTACAACTGCTTTCATATTGGAACTGTTTTTTGAATTGACCATTAGGGAGACTGCAAAAAGTATTTTCACAATGGGCTGGATGGAATTGGGCCTTTCAGAATCAGGATTTTTTTTTTTTTAAAGATTATTTATTTATTTGAGAGAGAGAGAGAGAGAGAGAGCATGAGAGGGGGGAGGGTCAGAGGGAGAAGCAGACTCCCTGCCGAGCAGGGAGCCCGATGTGGGACTCGATCCTGGGACTCCAGGATCCTGACCTGAGCTGAAGGCAGTCGCTTAACCAACTGAGCCACCCAGGCGCCCCAGAATCAGGATTTTTTTATATAACAAAAACTAATCTTTCTGGAAGACTTACTAAGGGCCAGATGGTGTTTCCAGATGCTAAGTCCTCTATATGCCTTATCTCTAATTCTCTCAACAACTTAATAAGATGTATTAAGTATTATCTCCATGTTATAGAGAAGTAAACAATCTCAGAAAGATTAAGTAATTTGCTCAGGGTCACACAGTAATAACAGGCAGAGGTGAGTTTCACATCTGCACACTTCTAACTCTGAGCCTATACTCTTGTTGGTACTGTAATGCTTTGCAATTTTTTTTTGCATCAAATAATCTATATCAGTGTAATTAATAGCTGAATGTAATTTTGTACTGAGTATATAACTTAGCTTTTTAACCAGTATTGGAGGCTGGATTCCTATGATTTGGTATTATGAACCACATTTCAGGAAACAGCCTCTTCCGTTAATGTTTGTGTCCTTGTTTCACAGGTAAGGATAAATTCCTCGACAGTGCATTGCTAGAGTAAAGAGAAAGCACATTTTTTTTTTAAGATTTTTTAAAATTTTTATTAGAGAGTGCGCACGCGTGAGCACGAGGTGGGCAGGTGCAGAGAGAGAGATGTAGACTCCTTGCTGAGCAGTGAGCCTGTCACTGAGCTGGATTCCAGGACCCTAGGATCATGAGCTGAGCCGAAGGCAGATGCTTAACCGACTGAGCCACCCAGGCACCCTGGGAAAGAAGATTTTTTAAAAGGCTTTGATAAATAGGATTGACTAGGGATAGATGGTGACAGAAACTGTAGGAGTAACCCAAGTTTTTGATGTCAAAAATTGGGAAGTACATAAATAGGTTATTTTTCAAGTAGGAGAAGTCTCACAAAGATGTAACAATTACATGAAATATAGTAGGTATAAAAGAGGTCACTTTTTAAAGATATTGTTTATTTATTTGAAAAAGAGAGAGCAAGTAGCACGAGCAGGGGGGAGAGGGAGAAGCAGACTCCCTGCTGAGCAGGGAGCCTGATACCGAACTCCATCCCAGGACCTGAGATCATGACCTGAACTGAAGGCAGACACTTAACTGGTTGAGTCACCAGGCACCCCAAGCAGGTCATTTTTAAAGAGAGAATAAAATAAAATCTGGTTTCCCCCTAGAACAACCAGGATAAAATTTTCTTACTATTTTTTTCTCCTATAGACCCAACAGGACGCCAACGCCTCTTCTCTCTTGGACATCTACAGCTTCTGGCTCAAGTAAGTCTTCCCTGTACCACTGTGACTGTTTTTCCCCCAAGGAGTTGGGCTGTGTTCCCTGGTGTGGGAAGGTCCTGATCCCCCAAAAGTTAGCCTCATCTATCTCAGCAGGTCCACCAAGGCCCCGAAGCGGAAGTTACAGGCAAATGGACCAGTGACTAAGAAGGCTAAGAAGAAGACTTCATCCAGTGACAGCAGTGAGGACAGCAGTGAGGAGGAAAAAGCCCAAGGACCTCCAGCTAAGAAAGCTGGTAATGCTGGACAGGGAATTGGGGTTAGTGGTTCCCAGAAAGGAATTTGTAGCCTGCCTGTACCACATGGCTGATTCTCACTGGGGTCTGTGGTTTTGTTCAGTTGTACCTGCCAAGCGGGCCAGTTTGCCTCAGCATCCTGGAAAGGTTGCAGCCATAGCATCAGAGAGCAGCAGCAGTGAAGAATCCAGTGATGATGAGGAGGACAATGACAAGAAGAAAAAGCCTGTTCAGGTTTGCAACTTGAGGAAGGAAAGAGGTTGTTTAAGGGATTAGAAAGAAGAAACCTAAAGTCGTGGCTTGTAGCTTGGAACCAAGGGATGGCGGTGGGTATATAACAGGTGGCTGTGGGGGTGCCTGGTTGGCTCAGTCAGTAAAGCATGGGACTCTTGATTTTAGGGTTATAAGTTTGAGCCCCATGTTGGGTATAGAGATTACTTAAAAAATAAATAAATAAGGGGCGCCTGGGTGGCTCAGTTGGTTAAGCCTCCTACTCTTGGTTTTGGCTCAGGTCATGATCTAAGGGTCCTGGGATCTAGCCCCCATTGGACTCTGCTCAGCAAGGGGTCTGCTTCTCTGCCTCCCTCTCCCTCTGCCCCTCCCACCACTCCCAACCATGTGTGAGTGTGCATGCGCCCTCTCTCTCTAAAATAAAATGAATCTTTAAATATATAAAACATATATAACAGGTAATCATGGAGGAGAAAATAGATGTATGAAGTTTGGAAAGGATACGTGAGGGTGAAGTTATACCCTGAATCCTAGGAACCCATTTTCTTTCCCAGGCGGTGCTGGGGGCAGGGGGAAGAGGGAGAGGGAGAAGCAGATTCTCCACTGAGCAGGGAGCCTCGCTTGGGGCTTAATCCCAGGACCCTGAGATCATGAGCTGAGCTGAAGGTAGACGTTTAAGTGACTGAGCCACCCAGGAGTTCTCTTTCTTCCTCCCTCCCTCCCTTTCTACCTTCTTCCCTTGTCTTCCCATCCCTTCTTTCCCTGTTCTTTTTCTTTCTTTCTTTTCTTTTCTTTTTTCCTTCCTTCCTCCTTAAGATTTTTGAACTATTTTTAAGTAATCTCTATACCCAGTGTGGGACTCAAACTCATAACCCCAAGATCAAGTTGCATGCTCTACCAACTGAGCCAGCCAGGCACCCCAATATTTTTGTTTCTCATGAAGAATTTGGTGCCCTTTCCAGAAGCTATCTTTTTTTCTTCTTTTTTTTAAGTACACTCTGTGTCGCACATAGTGCTTGAACTCCTGACCCCGAGATCAAGAGTTGCATGTTCTACCAACTAAGTCAGCCAGGCTTCCTCAAATGTTGTCTTGCTCAGCTTTCTTTTGCTCTTACTGCTCCATTAGCTTCTAAATAAAAGTCTACCATGGTTTCCACCTTAGGATGCCGTTTGGGTACCCAGAACCTCTTGTTGATTCTCCTCATTGTGTGTTTCCTTACAGAAGGTAGTTAAGCCCCAATCCAAGGCAGTCAAAGCTCCTCCTAAGAAGGCCGAGAGCTCTGATTCCGATTCAGACTCAAGCTCAGAAGATGAGTCACCAAAGAACCAGAAGCCAAAGACAACACCTGTGGCAGCTAAAGCTCAGACTAAAGGCTCAGCCAAACCAGGTACTATTTCTGTTCCCAAGGGACCAGGCTGGGGACTAGCTTGCTCTGGGGACTGGTATTAAAATTGCTCATTCAGGGGCACCTGGGTGGCTCAGTCGGTTGAGCTTCTGCCTTCAGCTCAGGTCATGATCTTAGGGTCCTGGGATTGAGCCCCGCATTGGGTTAAGATTCTCTCTCTCCGTCTCCCTTTGCCGTTCCCCATTCCGTGTGTGCATGCTCGTGCATGTGCGCTCTCTCTCTCAAAAAAATTGTTCATTCAGCACAGGGGTGAAATGGCACTGGTTGTTGAGCTAGAAGTATTGATTAGTGTCTCCTCCCCCCCCAACCCCCCCTTAAAGAGGCTTTTTATTGGGGTTAGTAACTGGAGAAACAGTCTGCAGTGAGGAAAAATGTGTTTTTAAAATGGTATCCAGAGGCACCTGGATGGTTCAGTTGGTTGGGTGTCCGACTCTTGATTTCAGCTTGGGTCCTGATCCCAGGGTCGTGGGATTGAGCCCCATGTTGGGCTGCATTCAGTAGAGAGTCTGCTTGAGGAATCTGTCTCCCCCACCTCCTCCCCCCAGTCTTGTGTGCTCTGTCTCTCTCTCTCTCAAATAAGTTAATCTTTTTTTTTTTTAATTTATCTTCTCTTAAAGATTTTATTTATTTGAGAGAGAGAGACAGATAGGGAGAGAGAACAAGAGCGGGGAGGAGAGGGAGAAGCAGGCTCCCCGCTGAGCAGGGAGCCCAGTGTAATGCGGGGCTCGATCCCAGGATGCCTGGTCATGACCTGAGCCAAAAGCAGACGCTTAACTGACTGAGCCTCCCAGGCGCCCCTAAAATAAATAAATCTTTAAAAAAAAAAAAAAGGTATCCATTTGCCCTTCTTGTTCATTTCATAGATGATTTACATTCCCACAAATGCCATTCTGTTATGATCGCTTATACATCTATCCTTTGTGCTTTTTTTTTTTTTAAGGTTTATTTATTTGAGAGAGTGAGACAGAGAGCACAAGATGGGGGAGGGTCAGAAGGAGAAGAAGACTCCCTGCTGAGCAGGGAGTCCGATGTGGGACTCGATCCCGGGACTCCGGGATCATGACCTGAGCCAAAGGCAGATGCTTAACTGACTGAGCCACCCAGGTGCCCTCCTTTGTGCTTTTCATTGCCATCATTTCTCCTCTGTATTCACTCCATAGGACATGTGAGAATTTAAACTCTTTTCTGTAATATTCTTGTGATGACAGGTTATGATTTATTTATTTTTTTTTTTAAAGATTTTATTTATTTATTTGAGAGAGAGAATGAGACAGAGAGAGAGAGCATGAGAGGGGGGAGGGTCAGAGGGAGAAGCAGACTCCCTGCTGAGCAGGGAGCCCGATGCGGGACTCGATCCCGGGACTCCAGGATCATGACCTGAGCCGAAGGCAGTCGCTTAACCAACTGAGCCACCCAGGCGCCCGACAGGTTATGATTTATAGGAGTTTCTCTGAATGGAAGTTGGAGTGAAAGATTTCATAGAGCACGTCTGAATTATTTACATCATATCTTTTTTATTTTCTTTTTAAAGATTTTATTTATTTGAGAGAGAGAGAGAGCTTACACATGAGCTGGGGGAGGAGCAGAGTGAGAGGGACAAACAGACTCCCCTCTGAGCCCAGAGCCTGACACAGGCCTTGATACCATGACCCTGAGATCATGACCCGAGCCGAAATCAAGAGTCGGACACTTAATGGGTTGAACCACCCCGGCGCCACTACATCGTATCATTTGTTAAAGATAGTTTTCTGCTTGGGCGCCTGGGTGGCTCAGATGGTTAAGCATCTGCCTTCGGCTCAGGTCATGATCCCAGGGTCCTGGGATCGAGTACCGCATCGGGCTCTCTGCTCCTTGGGAGCCTGCTTCTCCCTCTGCCTCTCTCTCTGTCTCTCATGAATAAATAAATAAAATCTTAAAAAAAAAAAAAAAAAAAAAGATAGTTTTCTGCTTGAAATTGGTCAGGAAAGTCCTCTTTTGATAGTCAGCCGTGGCAGTCCCTCATGCCTGCCGTAAAGGCAAGAGAATTGATAGACTCCTAAGTTCTGAGCTAACAGGTTTCCGTGGCCCATTAAGGCCTTGATGCTTCTTACCGGATTTTTCCCTTCCTAGGTACCCCAGCTCGGCTGGCATCGAAGCTAGCCAACGGTGAGGTGGCCGGCCGCAAGAGCAGCAGCAGCGGCGAGGACTCGGAGGCGGCGGCGGCCATAGCTAAGAAGGTTTGGGCCATAACTTCTACCAGGGGACCCGGTTGGGGTTGGTGAGGGTGTCTCCATTTCCTGGCAAGATTAGTTGGAGCAGCTTTTTCCTGTGGTAACGAATTTTCTGTATGATGCAGACTGTACCTAAAAAGCAAGTTGTGGCCAAGGCCCCAGTGAAAGCCACAGCTGCCCCTCCCCAAAAGAGTTCCAGTAGTGAGGACTCCTCCAGTGAGGAGGAGGAGGAGGAGGAGGAAGAGCAGAAAAAACCTATGAAGAAAATGCCAGGTGAGGTTTGTTGTTTTTTTTTTTTTTAAGATTTATTCGTTTTTTAGAGAGCACGAGCAAGCACGCACGCGTGGTGGGGGCAGGGGGAGGGGCAGAGGGAAAGGGAGAGAATCCCAAGCAGACTCCCTGCTGAGCATGGAGCCCCACCACAACACTTGTCTTTTTTTTTTTTTTTAAGATTTTTATTTATTTCATTTATTTCAGAGAGAGAGAGAGCGAGCACGTGTGCACAAACGGGGCAGCAGCAGAGGGAGAGGGAGAAGCAGGCTTCCCAGGCCCCTGGGATCATGACCTGAGCCGAAGGTAGACGCTTAACTGATTGAGGAACCCAGGTGCCCTGACACTTGTTTTTGTTTTTGTTTTTTTAAACAGGTCCCTATAGCTCAGTCCCTCCGCCTTCTGCTGCCCTATCCAAGAAGTCCCTGGGAACCCAGGCTCCCAAGAAAGCTGCAGAGAAGAAACAGCCTGTGGAGAGCAGTGAGGACAGCAGCGATGAGTCTGGTGAGTCCCCAACCGTGGAGAATGGGTCTGGGGAGTAGATGAGGAATATAAAAGACAAAAATGCCTCTATGCCTTTTGTTTTTCACTGAAGCAAGACAGTGCTTAAGTTTCTGTGTGGGTCTTTGCAGCCTCCTTTTTATTGCTTTTGGTTGGGTTGGGACTCTGGTCCCAGCCTAATGCCATAGGTTCTCTCCAGATTCAAGTTCTGAGGAAGAAAAGAAACCCCCAGCTAAGGCAGTCATCTCTAAAGCAACCAGTAAACCAGTTCCAGCAAAGAAAGCGGCAGACAGCTCTTCAGACAACTCAGGTGAGGCATATGGAGGCAGCTAAAGCTCAGACTAAAGGCTCAGCCAAACCAGGTACTATTTCTGTTCCCAAGAGACCAGGCTGGGGACTAGCTTGCTCTGGGGACTGGTATTAAAATTGCTCATTCAGGGGCACCTGGGTGGCTCCGTTGGTTGAGCTTCTGCCTTCAGCTCAGGTCATGATCTTAGGGTCCTGGGATTGAGCCCCGCATTGGGTTAAGATTCTCTCTCTCCGTCTCCCTATGGAGGCCCTCAGGGCATTGGGAGTTCCAGGGGCTCTCTTCATTCTGATTTCTATGTATTCTTTGCTCTCTCTCTAGACTCTGACAGTTCTGAGGATGAAGCTCCTTCCAAGCCAGCCGGTACCACCAAGAATCTACCAAGTAGGCCGGTTGCCACTCCCAAGCAACCTGCAGCTAAACCAGCCACAGCTCCCAAGCAGCCTGCAGGTAGTGGCCAGAAGCCTCTCACCAGAAAGGCTGATAGCAGCTCCAGCGAGGAGGAGAGCAGTTCTAGTGAAGAGGAAAAGACGAAGAAGACTGTGGTCACCCCCAAGTCCAAGGCAGCCGCCAAAGCAGCTCCATCTTTGCCTGCCAAACAGGCCTCCCAGGGTGGTGGAGACAGCAGCTCTGATTCAGATAGCTCTAGCAGTGAGGAAGAAAAGGAAGAGAAAATGTCAAAATCTCCAGGTAAAAAGAAGCCACAGAAGGCAGCAGGAGTTGTAACTTCTTCCAAGGCAGCTTCCACAAAGAAAGCAAAGGCCGAGAGCAGCAGCAGTTCTTCCTCTGATGATTCCAGTGAGGAAGAAGAGGAGGAGAAGCCTAAGGGCAAGGGCACTGTAAAGCGACAAGCCCTCAAGACCAATGGGACCTCTGCACTGACTACCCAGAATGGAAAAGCAGACAGGGATAGCGATGAGGAAGAAGAAGAAAAGAAAAAGGCAGCAGTGGCAGTTTCTAAGCCAGGTCTGTATCCAAAGAATCTGTCTCCTTAGTTTGTCCCCCCAAATATGGGTGGGATATACACTTGGGGGATGGGGTAGGGAGAGGAGGCCCACGATTAGGTTTCCAGTTGCATGCCCTGGGTGTGGGAACCCGGGAGGAGGAACATGAAACTGGTCTCCTGAGTCTGGCTTTTTGTTTCGTAGGTTCAGGAAAGAAGCGGAAGCAGAGTGAGGCTGCCAAGGAGACAGAGACTCCTCAAGCCAAGAAGATAAAGCCCCAGACCCCCAACACATTTCCAAAAAGGAAGAAAGTAAGTTATCTTATTTTCTTCTCAGGAGCCAGCCTTTAAAGAGTAGAAAGGGGCACCTGGGTGGCTCAGTTGGTTAAGCGTCCGACTCCTGATTTCCTCTCAGGTTGTGATCTCAGGGTCGCGAGATTGAGCCCTGAGTAGGGCTCTGTGCTCAGCGCGGAGTCTGCTTGGATTGTCTCTCCCTCTGCCCCTCACTCCATTCTCTCTGCCCCCCTCAATCAATCAATCTTCAAAAAAAAAAAAATAACAGTAGAAAAAAAATCTGGGATCATCTTGACAACTCTCTGCCTGGCCTGGCACTCGTGCACATGTGTAGCTAAGGAGGGCTTTTCTGTTGAATGGCCACTCCGTCTTTAACTTATTTCTTACTTCATTCTTCTCTAGGGAGAAAAAAGGGCATCATCCCCATTCCGAAGGATCAGGGAGGAGGAAATTGAGGTAGATTCTCGAGTGGCAGACAATTCCTTTGATGCCAAGGTGAGGGGAGAGGGTGTTTGTCATTCTTAAGGGGGATGGATGGAAGAGAGGGCAGCTTTTTGGTTCAGGTTGCCTTGAGCAGGGAGAAGAAAGTAACAGGGCCTTGATGTTGTTCTTCTGTGTATTAACCACTTCTCTCTGCTTACCAGCGGGGTGCAGCTGGAGACTGGGGGGAGCGCGCCAATCAGGTTCTGAAGTTCACCAAAGGCAAATCGTTCCGGCATGAGAAAACCAAGAAGAAGCGGGGCAGCTACCGGGGAGGCTCCATCTCTGTCCAGGTCAATTCCATTAAATTTGACAGTGAGTGACCTGGGGCCATCTGTGGTGAAGCCGGGGTGATGATCCAAGACCACTTACTTTCCCCAGTGGACCTGGGAGACCCTCACTCTATTAAGGAAGGGTCTTGGTGAGGACAGCAGTTTAGAATAGGTCCGAAGACTTTGCTTTGTAACATCCTCTCTCGTCCTTTTCTGTGTTCGTAGTTTTGTACAGATTTGTTTTTGAGTGTTGAGTAGCAAGGACAACATAAGGGGCGTGTTCTTTTTTAAGAAAAAGAAAAATTTAAGTTGTCATTCCCTCTTCCTGTTCTGTGAAAGTCCTCATACTAAGAAATTTGTATATTTTATATTAAATCATTTCCTATTGATTTTTGTTGTGATTTCACAAGTGGGTTCCCACAGATAAAATCTTAGCTATTGCCGAAGACGTAGTAAAGGTCACATTATGAGTTTTTATAATTGGAGAATTCTGCCTGTTGTGCACATTTCATCCGTCCTACCCCTCACAGCTTTGGGAAGGGGCAGTTAAGAGTGGTAAATGTATGTGTTTGCTAAGCATGCACTGTGTAGTTTATCCTCATTCATGGGGTTTAGGACTGATGTTTTCAGCGAGCATGGACTTAACTACTTTTTGGGATAAAATTTACTTTTGTTACAGGCAAAATTCTGGTGTAGTGTGAATGCCATGCGGTTAGTCTAAATATTTTGTTTTCTGTAATTTTAACATCTAATGTTTGCAATACGTGTTTAGTTTTTTAATTTGAAAACATAAACTTTTCTATTGTTCAAAGACTTTTTTTGATGACCCTTAATAGTACTAAATTGAGGACTGCATTTCCTTGTTTTTTACATTTTAGAGAACAAAATAACAATATGAAAAGTATATATCACTTGGTATTTCTGTTTTAGTAACAGTGGTGACACAGAATTAGTTTCATTAACTCCTATGTGGTTGGAAATCACTGATCAAGAAGGTGAAAGAATAAAAACTATAATTAAAAATTTCAATTCTCAGTAGGAATTAGATTACATTAGTCAGGCAAATTTATAGGTAACCTGTGTGTGTGCTGATGGAAATGGGAAGAACCTTTATAAAAGCATATTAGGGGGTAAAACTCAAGTAGGGTGGGATTGGGAGAGCATCCCAACAAGATTGTTGTGTTTTGTAGTTGGAACGAGGGAGCAATTGATGTGCCCCTTTCAGAACCTTAACTGTCAGTGGAAGTAACAGTAAAAACCAGTGAGCAGAAATACGACTCTGAGGCCAAGTTGGCTGATCATAAAGCTGTAGGAGATGACAGTGTTTGGCCAGAGCAAGATGGGAAGGGAAGAGGCAACAGCAAACTCTGGAGGCTGGGACTGTTCCTGAGCTGGGAAAGTGTGCCCTAGCTTCATGGATGAGGGAGGTATAGGTTTTAAGATTAGCCTCCCCTTGTTTGGATTCCATACTTGCCAAGTAACTTGATAGTAAGTTGGTTTTCCATGTAACTGCCTCTAGGAGGAACATGCACCATTCATGCTGACATAGGTACATCAGTCTGCATGGTAAAAGTTATCCATCTTACTACAAAATAATAAACTGGCTGGTTTATAACGTGTCTTGGGAGTTTTTTATTGTGAGTCCAAAGCCCTCCCACCTACTCAAACCAGAACAATTTGGGTGCCAGTTAGAGGGCTGGAGTGAGACCTGTGAGTTCACTGCAGACCTTCTTGGCAGCAGCTTGCTGGCTCTTCTTGGCCATACCTTGTCTCATGGTGCCTTGTCCAGGCCGTAGTCCAGAATGTGCACAGTCTAAACTGGGGTTGGCAGAATGGCCTATGGGTGAGTCCAGCCAACGGCTTGTTTCTGTAATGCTTAGACGCTAAGAATGGCTTTTACATTTTGATTTTATTTATTTGTTTTTAAGTAGGCACCACACCCAACATGGGGCTTGGTTGTTTACATTTTAAAAATGCTTGAAAGAATATGTGGCTGACTTTATGTGGCTCACAAGGCCTACAGTATTTACTAACTGGCCCTCTGTGGAAAACATTTGCTAATTCCTGATCTAAATCAGTGATTTCACAACACTGGCTGAAAATTAGAATCATCTGGGAAACTTTTTAAAAATACTAAGACCCAAGGGCCCATCCCAGACCACCTGAGTCAGACTCTGGTACTCTCTGGTGGGGCCTGGGTGTTAGGACTTTTTTTTTTTTTCTTTTTTTTAAAGCTACTGGGTGATTCTGATATGAGCAGCTGAGATTGAAAACCACTAATCTAAGAGTGTTTGAAAATAATTGAATTGGGGTGCCTTGCTGGCTCAGTCGGTTGAGCATCCGACTCTTGTTTTCCGCTCAGGTCATGATCTTGCGGGTCATGGGATTGAGCCCTGTGTCGGCTCCATTCTCACAGTCTGCTGGAGATTCGCTCTCCCTTTGCCCCTCCCCTGCTCGTGGGCAAACTCAATGTCTAAAATAAATAAATCTTAAAAAAAAAAATGGTATTTTTTTCATTCCTTTCATGCTTTCATTTTCAAATATACTTGTTAAATCTAATGGTAGAAAATGAAAATTAAATTTCCATCTTAGCTCAGTTTCCTGGGACTTGATTCTGTGTCTTCACAGTTTCTCTGAATGTACTATTATATGCTTCCACTCATATTTTTCTTTACACAAATGGGGTAGCAGTGTTTCATATGCAGTGTTTCGTAAGTTTGGAACTCATTTTATAACACAGCAGCTCATTTTTAATGGCTGCATGGTACTCCATTGTATGGAAATAGTGTAAGTTATTCAAAGCAGTAATGTTGGTAGATGTTTTGTTTTTTTTCAGTATTTTGCTACTACAAAAGAACCACAGTGGTTATTCCATTTCTTTCTTTTTTTTTCTTTTTTAAGTAAACTCTGCCCCCAGTGTGGGACTCAAACTCATGACCCCGAGATCAAGAATCACATGCTCCTCTGACTGAGCCAGCCAGGTGTCCCGCACAGTGAATATTCTTGTACACAAAACTGAGTATCTGTGGATTAAAAAAAAAAATTTTTTTTACAAGAGTTTATTCTTAATTGTACAACAGGATCTAAGACCTAATTCTAGCTGTAGATGGCAACATGCTATGATAGGAAAGCCAGATGTTTATTTTTTTTTAAGATTTTATTTATTTGACAGAGACACAGCGAGAGAGGGAACACAAGCAGGGGGAGTGGGAGAGGGAGAAGCAGGCTTCCTGCAGAGCAGGGAGCCCAATGTGGGGCTCGATCCCAGGACCCTGGGATCATGACCTGAGCCAAAGGCAGATGCTTAACGGCTGAGCCACCCAGGTGCCCCAAGCCAGATGTTTAAACGGGAATGGAATTAAGGATCATCATTGCCTCAAGCACAAGGAACAACTTATCTTTTGCCACATTTCTTTTTTTGTTTGTTTCAGATTTATCTTTTTTTTTTTTTTTTTAAGATTTTATTTATTTATTTGACAGAGACAGCGAGAGAGGGAACGCAAGCAGAGGGAGTGGGAGATGGAGAAGCAGGCTTCCCGCCGAGCAGGGAGCCTGATGCGGGGCTCGATCCCAGGACCCTGGGACCTGACCTGAGCCGAAGGCAGATGCTTAACGACTGAGCCACCCAGGTGCCCCCAGATTTATCTTTTTGACAGTGATCAGACTGGGGCATATTTATTTTTTTGACAGAGACACAGCGAGAGAAGGAACACAAGCAGGGGGAGTGGGAGAGGGAGAAGCAGGCTTCCCGCTGAGCAGGGAGCCCGATGCAGGGCTCGATCCCAGGACTCCGGGATCATGACCTGAGCCAAAGGCAGATGCTTAACGACTGAGCCACCCAGGCGCCCCCCTTTTGCCACATTTCCTAATTCCACTTGTGGCCCGGGGGCCTTTCCCCATGGCCTTCATTTTTAGCTCCTCCTCGAGTTTCTTCTGTTTCTGCTTGAATGTCTTCCTTTTTCTTTTCTGATTGCTGGGACTTCCAGTACTATGTTGAATAGAAGTGGCAGGAGTGGACATTTCTGTCTTGTTCCTGATCTTAGAGAAAAAGCTTTCAGCTTTTCACTGTTGAGTATGATGTTGATTTGGCATATATGACTTTTATTATTTTTTTAAACATTTTATTTGTGGCACCTGGGTGGCTCAGTCGGTTAAGCGGCTGCCTTCAGCTTGGGTCATGATCCCAGGGTCCTGGGATAGAGCCCCATGTTGGGCTCTCTGCTCAGTGGGGAGCCTGCTTCTCCCTTTCCCTCTGCCTGCTGCTCCCCCTGCTGGTGCTCTCTCTCTCAAATAAATAAAATCTTAAAAAAAAAAAAAAGATTTTACTTATTTGAGAGAGAGAGAGCATGCACCAGAGTGGGGGGAAGGGCAAAGGGAGAGGAGAAAGAGACTCCCAATTAGATGTGGGGCTCAGTCTCACAACCCTGAGATCATGACCTGAGCTGAAGGCATAGGTTTAACCGACTGAGCCACCCGGATGTCCCTGGATTATTTATTTATTTATTTATTTTTAAAATATTTTATTTATTTGACCCACACTGGGGGTAGAGTTTACTTAAAAAAAAAAGGATAAGAGAGAGCACAAGCAGGGGGAGCCGCAGGCAGAGGGAGAGGGAGAAGCAGGCTTCCCACTGAGCAGGGAGTCCAAAGTGGGGCTCCATCCCAGGACCCCGGGATCACGATCTGAGCTGAAGGCAGATGCCTAACCAGCTGAGCCACCCAGGCGCCCCTATTTATCTTTTTCTTAATAATTTGTAAGTGCTCTTGATGTATTAAAGGGATTAGCCCTGGGGCACCTGACTGGCTCAGTTGGTGGAGCATGCAATGCTTGATCTCGGGGTTGTGGGTTCGAGCCCCACATTGGATATAGAGATTACTTAAAAATAAAATCTTAAAAAAAAAACAGGAAGAAAAATAAAGAGATTAGCCCTTAATCACAGATTAAAGCTTTTTTTTCAAGTATTTTCATTTTAAAATGGAATACAATATGTATCCATTAACTTTTCTCCTTAAAATAGATGAATAATTTGTAAGCTTGTTGTTTTGTTTTGTTTTTAAGTTTTTAATTTTATTTAAGTAATCTCTACACCCAGCGTGGCACTCAAACTTGTAACCCTGAGATCGAGTCACATGCTCTTCTGACTGAGCCAGCCAGGTGCCCCAGCTTATTGTTTATTGTTTAAACTATGACGTATTTGTTTTTTTCTTTTGCATTTTATAAATATAACCCATCCTAGCCTTGTTTACCTTTTTAACTTAGTAGACCTCCTTTTCCCTTAGGGCCTTGCAAAACTCAACCTGCTATATATATACATATGTGTGTGTGTGTATGTATGCAGGTAAAGTGTTACACAAATGAAGCAGTTTAGTAAATTGTCTAACAGCATTTACTAGAAAGATTACTTAACCCCTCTGAGTCTACTTTCTCATATTTAAAATGACAGAGTATTTTATTATCTTGTCTGTAAAATCTGACTACCCCAGAGGACTGTTGTAAGGACTGAGGATTTATCTAAAGCACTTAGCACAGTCCCTGGCACATTGTAAGGACTCTCTGACTGCCACTTGCACAATAAAAGGGGATTTGGGGAATAACACTCCTTGGTGTCCTTGTGATATGCAACATACCTTTTGAACAAAGTCTTTTTTTTTTTTAAGACTTTATTTATTTATTTGAGAGAGAGAGAAACAGCATGAGAGGGGAGAGGGTCAGAGGGAGAAGCAGGCTCCCCGCTGAGCTGGGAGCCTGATGTGGGACTCGATCCCAGGACTCCGGGATCGTGACCTGAGCCGAAGGCAGTCGCTTAACCAGCTGAGCCACCCAGGCGCCCCTTGAACAAAGTCTTGAATCGTATCTTAGAGTTAATGGTTATATCCAGGCAATGTTTTTTTTTGTTGTTCTTTGATGTTTATCTATTTAGCATCTTCATTCATGATGCCAAATATTGATACGCAGAATTGATCCTATTTCTTAGGAACTTTAGGTTTGTGAGGGATCTAGAATTCCCACCCAATGCTGATGGGTTCTGGAACTGTTGCTGAAATCCATAAATTCAGTGGATCCACACATCATAGCTCATGCCCCTCATGCCCCTCTGCCGTGTACTTACTTCATATGGACAAAAGGTAGGAGACTTTCCAACGCCTTGTAGGTTTGTGCTTTGCAGGTTATGTCCTCACTGCAACCCAAACCTGTTAGATCAAGGTTTCTCACCCTCAGCACCGGTACCATTTTGGACCAGATAATTCTTTGTTGTGGAGGACTGTCCTGTGCTTTGTAGTTTGTGTGGCAGCATCCCTGGCCTCTACCAGTGGGTGTCAATATCATTTCCCAGTTTGGACAACCAGAAATGCTCTTGATAGATAGCTAGGAATAAACCTAACCAAAGAGGCAAAGGATCTTTTCTCAGAGAACTGTAGAACACTCATGAAAGAAATTGAGGAAGATACAAAGAAATGGAAAAATGTTCCATGCTCATGGATTGGAAGAACAAATATTGTTAAAATATTGTTAAAGTGTAGGTAGAATGCTACCTTAGAGCATTCTACACATTCAATGCAATCCTTACCAAAATACCATCAACTTTTTCACAGAGCTGGAACAAATAATCCTAAAATTTGTATGGAACCAGAAAGGACCCCAAATAGCCAAAGGAATGTTGAAAAAGAAAAGCAGAGCTGGTGGCATCACAATTCTGGACTTCAAGCTCTATTACAAAGCTGTAACCACCAAGACAGTATGGTACTGGCCCAAAAGACACATAGATCAATGGAACAGAATAGAGAACCCAGAAATGGACCCTCAACTCTATGGTCAACTAATCTTCGACAAAGCAGCGAAGAATGTCCAATGGAAAATCAAGACAGTCTCTTCAACAAATGGTGTTGGGAAAATTGGACAGCCACATGCAGAAGAATGAAACTGAACCATTTCCTTACACCGCACACAAAAATAGACTCAAAATGAATGAAAGACCTCAATGTGAGGCAGGAATCCATCAAAATCCTAGAGGAGAACACAGGCACCAACCTCTGTGACCTCAGCCGCAGCAACTTCTTGCTAGACACGTCTCCAAAGGCAAGGGGAACAAAGGTAAAAATGAACTATTGGGACTTCAGCAAGATAAAAAGCTTTTGCACAGCAAAGGAAACGGTCAACAAAACCAAAAGACAACCGACAAAATGGGAGAAGGTATTTGCAAATGTCTCATCAGGAAAGGGCTAGAATCCAAAATCTATAAAGAACTCATCAAACTCAATACCCGAAGAACAAATAGTCCAATCAAGAAATGGGCAGAAGACATGAACAGACATTTCTGCAAAGAAGACATACAAATGGCCAACAGACACATGAAAAAATGCTCCACATCACTCGGCATCAGGGAAATACAAATCTAAACCACAATGAGATACCACTTCACACCAGTCAGAATGGCTAAAATGAACAAGTCAGGAAATGACAGATGTTGGTGAAGATGTGGAGAAAGGGGAACCCTCCTACGCTGTTTGTGGGAATGCAAGCTGGTGCAGCCACTCTGGAAAACAGTATGGAGGTTCCTCAAAAAGTTCAAAATAGGGGCCCCTGGGTGGCTCGGTCAGTGAAACATCTGACTTCACCTCGGGTCATGATCCCGGGGTTCTGGGATCAAGCCCCGCGTCGGGCTCCTTGCTCAGTGAGGGGGGGGTGTGTGTGCCTGCTTCTCCCTCTCCTTATGTCCCTTCCCCTGCTAGTGCTCTCTCTCTCTCAAATAAATAAAATCTTTTTTTTAAAAAGTTGAAAATAGAGCTACCCTACCACCCAACATTTGCACTACTGGGTATTTACCCTAAAGATACAAATGTAGTGATCCAAAGGGGCACCTGCACCCCAATGTTTATAGCAGCAATGTCCACAATAGCCAAACTATGGAAAGAGCCCAGATGTCCATTGGCAGATGAATGGATAAAGAGGTTGTGGTAAATATATACATGGAATACTACTCAGCCATCAAAAAAATGAAATCTTGCCATTTGCAATGATGTGGATGGAACTAGAGGGTATTATGCTAAGCGAAGTAAGTCCATCAGAGAAAGACAATTATATGATCTCACTGATATGTGGAATTTAAGAAACAAAGCAGAGGATCATAGGGGAAGAGAGGAAAAAATAAAGATGAAACCAGAGAGGGAGACAAACCATAAGAGACTCTTAATCTCAGGAAACAAACTGAAGGTTGCTGGAAGGGAGAGAGGTGGGATGCGGTGATTGATGTTAAGGAGGGCACGTGATGTAATGAGCAGTAGGTATTACACAAGACTGATGAATTACAGGTCTGTACTTCTGAAACCAATAATACATTATATGTTAATTGAATTTAAATTTAAAAAATGGAAAGATAAAATAAAATTTTAAAAAATGCTCCTGATAGTGCCACAAGTCCCCTGGGAGACAAAATTGCCCCTAGTTGAGAACCACTGGGGAAACAGCTGAGTATCAAGTGATTTGCTTAGGGTTGATAAAACTGTAACTTGTGGCACATTGAGATAAGAACTCAAGTCTCTGTCTTTTGAATATCCATCTACCTGAATTCAGCATTGTTTGTCTATATTGTACCAGCCATAGAACTCTTTGAGGTAGAGCTCAGTGTCTAATGGGGGAAGTTGGACCTGGGAACAGTTCTGTACACCATGCTGAGTCCTGACACCAACGGCCAGAGTAGCACCTCAAAGGGGACAAGCAAGGAAAGACTTAGCTGGCGTTGGCCCAGGATTCCGAGAAGAGTAGCAGCTTCAGATATAAGGAAGGCACATGCCATGCAAGAAATGAAAATTTTCTAGTGGGAGAATAGGGACTTTAGGATGGAGCAAGTGGAGGGTGTGTGGGAGGTAGGGGCAAGATAATGCTGTCTGTTCAATGACAGTGGCCTTTTGTACCTGGATCAGGAGTTAGTACTTTGTTTGGTCCACCCATGTATGTTAGGGGATGCGTATAGTCCAGTGCAATGCTCCTGGCCCTAATACAGCTGCCAGGAAAGCCAAGTTACTGGTCACTGAGTTCTCTCCTGCTCCCTGCAGAGCCTGCTTAAACTGTCTGCAGTTACTAAAGAGGCCAGTAGATGGGGCTCTTGCCCACTGCTGTGTGAAGGTTGGCATCCTTTTTTTTTTTTTTTTTTTAAAGATTTTATTTATTTATTCATGAGAGACAGAGGCAGAGGGAGAAGCAGGCTCCTCGCGGAGCAGGGAGCCCGATGTGGGACTCGATCCCAGGACCCTGGGATCATGACCTGAGCCGAAGGCAGACGCTTAACCGACTGAGCCACCCAGGCGTCCCGAAGGTTGGCATCCTTACTCCAGTTACATTCAACAGGCTCAGAGAACCGGCTGTCAACCTTTGGATACAGAAATGAATAAAACAGGCCCTCATTTGAAGACCCTTGGTTGTGGAGAGTGGAGAGGGGAGGCCCTCTGGTCTCTAGTCTGTTCTGGTTATCTATGAGAGGTGACCAGTTAACCTGAAAGTTAGCAAGAGGCAACATGGCTTATAAAGGAACCACAATGTTCACCATGGAACCCTCAGCCTTCCCCTCAGGTTTTCACAAGGGGGACTGCCTACAGGTCTGCACTCCTTATGGAAACTGCAGACCTGTTTCCTTCCTAGGCTTGAGAGCTCAGAGGCTCTGGCAGTCTTCCCTTGTCTTGCCTGTGTCCCCTCCTCTCCCAGCATAATCCCCTTATGGAGCTCCGGATTGAGAACGAACGGCCAGGCTTCCACCTCGGAAGTGGGTTGGAGGGTGGGGGTGGGGGACAGAGTATTTCAATAAATTAACCTTCCAGACACAGAAAAATCATCCATTTAGCAATTATGAGTGCTTGCTATGTGCCAGGCACATATGTGATTCTGTGTGAGAGATAATGAGGATACAATCATGAACAAAAAAAAAAAAAACAAAAAACAAGACACAGTCCCTGCAACCAAAGTTTACCCAGGCTAATGAGAGGGCAAAGATATTAATCATTACAAGTAAATGCATAAATATAAACATAAGTGCAATGAAAGCAATGTGAAAGAGCTATGAGAACATGTAATGGGCAGCTGACCCATGTGGTGGTGGGACTTCCTCACAGATTGGGTGACCATGTAATTTATAATCTAAACTGGGATGCTTTTGAGGGTGAAAGAACAGTTAATTCGGCTGGAGATAAACAGGTATAAACTGAGAGTGCCCTAGGTATGCCAGGACATATGGTCACCATAGTAATAGAAATTTTTACTGAGGAAGTGATGTTTCAGCTGAGATTTGATGATGAGAGTTAATTAGGTGAAGGTGCCTTGTGTGTTTTTTCCAGTTAAAGGGAATAGCATGTATAAAAGCCTTTTGGTGAGAAGCAGCATGATGGAGACCCCAGTCTGAAAGAAGGTCTATGCAGAATGAGGAGGAAAGCTGTGTAAGATGAGGCTAGAGACCTACATAAGTATTAGAGCATGCAGAGCCTTTGTAAGGCATGTTTAAGATTTTGGTCTTTATTCTGAAGGCAATAGGAAACTATTGAAGAGTGTGTGTCTTAGCTTGGGCTGCTGTAACAAAATACCATTGATTGGGTGGCTTATAAACAAATTTATCTCACAATTCTGGGGGCTGGGAAGGCCAAAATCAAGATGCAGGCATATTTGGTTCCCGGTGAGAGCTGTCTTCCTGGCTTGCAGAAGGCTTTTTGCTGTGACCTCTCATGGTGTGGAGGGAGAGAGCAAGCTCTCTGATCTTTTTATAAGGACATTAATCCCATCATGGAAGCTCCACTCTCATGACCTCATCTAAACTTAATTACTTGCCAAAGGCCCTGCCTCCTCATACTATCACATTCAGAGTTAGGACTTCAACAAATGAATTTTAGGGGGACATATTATGGAACAGTGAGTATATATGTATGTGTTTTAAAAATTTTTTTATTGGGGAAAATTTCAAATATATACCAAAGTGGAGAGAACAGTATAATAAATCCCCATCTTCCCATTTAGCTCTTATCAATCCATGGTCTGTCTGGTTTTATCTCTAATACCCCAACCCATACCTTTCCCCAATCTCTTCCCATTGGATTGTTTTTTTGTTTTTTGTTTTTAAAGATTATTTATATGTCAGGGAGAGAGAGAGCACACAAGCAGGGGGAGCAGCCGGCAGAGGGAGAGGGAGAGGCAGACTCCCCGCTGAGCAAGGAGCCCAATGCGAGCCTTGATCCCAGGACCCTGGGATCATGATCTGAGCCGAAGGCAGATACTTAATGAAGGAGCCACCCAGGCACCACTATTGTATTTTTTTTAACAGAAAGTTTGCTTTCTCATTTAGTCAAATGCTAGATATCTTCCATTTGCCCCTCCATATACACTTTCTACCTTTCTCCACTGGCTCTCTGCCTGGGGAGGTTGACCTCTAGGAACTACGTCATTGGGCTCTGTGCCCTTTGGCTTCCGGTTGGGTTTGGTCCAATGGGGTGTTCCAGTAGGATAGTATAAGAAGGTGGAGAATGAAAGGAGGTATCTATTTCTTCTCCTTCAACCTCCTGTGTCCTCAAATAAAAAAATCACTGCTCTTCTTTAGGCAGTCTCCTTTGCAAATTTTTTCCATCAGGGATCAGAGCTCCTTATGGTCACTGCTTTTGCTCAGGTGTGGTAACATCCTGCTGCCTGTAGCTCCCAGTCAAAGCACTGTCTTAAATTCTCCTATACCCATACTGCTGTAAGTAATCTTTTTAATATAAAGGACCTTTTCTCAGACCATTTTAATCTGAGTGTGTCATCTATTTCCTGTTGGACTTAATACTTACTAATATTTTAAAATTAGTGCTTTTTGTCTGTTCTTTAACAAAATTTTCTTGGGGTGCTTGGGTGGCTCAGTTGGTTAAGCATCTGCCTTCATGATGCCAGGGTCTTGGGATCGAGCTCCTTGTCGGGCTCCCTGCTCAGTGGAGAGTCTACTTCTCCCTGTCCCTCTGCTGCTCCCCCTGCTTGTGCTCCCTTGCTCTCAAATAAATAATGAAATCTTTAAAAAAATTAAGAAATGTTTAGAGAAAAAAAAGAAATTTTTCTTTATCCTGAGGTAACGAAAATATTCTATATTATCTTCTTTTTAAAAAAAATTTATTGGGGTGCCTGTGTGGCTCAGTCGTTAAGCATCTGCCTTTGGCTCAGGTCATGATCCCAGGGTCCTGGGATCGAGCCCTGCATTGAGCTCCCTGCTCCGCGGGAAGCCTGTTCTCCCTCTCCCACTCCCCCTGCTTGTGTTCCCTCTCTCACTGTGTCTCTCTCTGTCAAAAAAATAAAAAATCTTTAAAAAAATTTTAAAATATATATATTTAAATTCAGTTAATTAACATATAGTATATCATTATTTTCAGGGGTAGAGTTCAGTTATTCATCCATTGCATATAACACCCAGTACTCATTACATCCCGTGCCCTCCTTAATGCCCATCACCCAGTTAACCCATCCCCCCATCCTATATTATCTTCTAAAAGCTTTATTATTTGTTTTCCTTGTTTTGTTCTATAGTTTACCTGATTTTAATTTCTCAGTCCTCCTATATTTATAAAGATTATGTTATTATGGCCCAGCAAATGGTCTGTCTTGGTGACTATTTCATGTGCACTTGAAAAGAATGTGTATTTTGGTATTGTTGGTGGAATGTTCTATAAATGTCAACTAGGGCAATTTGGTTGGTAGTATTGTTCAGGTCTTCTACATCTTTGCTGATTTTCTGTCTACTTGTTCAATTACTGAGAGAGGCATTTTGAAACAACTATGATTATGGATTTGTCTTTTTTTTCTTTCTGTTCTCTTAGCTTTTTCTGATATCAGTATAGCCATTCCAACTTTCTTTTAATTAGGGTTTGAATAGTATTATCTCTTTCAATCTTTTTACTTTTTTTAAAGATTTTATTTATTTGTCAGACAGAGAGAGAGGAGAGAGAGAGAGAGGCAGGCAGAGGGAGAAGCAGGCTCTCCACTGAGCAAGGAGCCCGATGCAGGACTCAATCCCAGGACCCTGGGATCATGACCTGAGCGGAAGGCAGACATTTAACCAACTGAGCCACCCAGGTGTCTCTCCATCCTTTCACTTTTCACTCTTGTCTTTATATTTAAGGTAGATTTCTCGAAAACAGGATAGCCTCTTTTTTAAAAATCTAGTCTGATAATCTCTGCCTTTTAGTTGATGTGTTTAGACCATTTATATTTAATGTAAATATCAATATAGTTAGGTTAAGATCTATCATTTGATTATGTATTTTATGTTTTCCCCATCTGTTTTTCTTCTTCTTTTTATTATTCCATTTTATCTTCCACTATTGGCTTATTTGCTATACCTCTTCATTTTACTTTTTATGTTTGCTCTAGGGATACAATATGCATCATCTTTAACTGATAACTGTCTACCTTTAGGCAATATACCATTTCATGTATAATATAAAAGCCTTCCATTTTTCATACCCCATTCTTTGTGTTATTGTTGTCATACATTTTACTTCAACACATTATAAAACCAAAAATACATTGCTGTCACATTTGCTTGCTTGCTTGCTTTATTTATTTATTTAAAATTTTTTTTAAAAGTAGGCTCCATGCTGGGCATGGAGCCCAATGCGGGGTTTGAAATCACATCCCTGAGATCAAGACCTGTGCTGAGATTGGGACGCCTGGGTGGCTCAGCCGTTAAACATCTGCCTTTGGCTCAGGTCATGATCCCAGGGTCCTGGGATCAAGCCCCATATCAGGCTCCCTGCTCAGCGGGGAGCCTGCTTCTCCCTCTCCCATTCCCCCCTGCTTGTGTTCCTTCTCTCGCTGTGTCTCTCTCTGTCAAATACATAAATAAATAAATCTTTAAAAAAAAAAAAGACCTGCGCTGAGGTCAAGGGTTGGATGCTTAACCCGCTGAGCTACCCAGGTGCCCCACATTTGCTTTAAATAGTTATCTTTTCTCTATATTTTTTCCACAGTTTTATTGAGGTATAATTGACATAAAATAAACTGCACATTTTTTAGGTGTAAATTTCATGAGGTTTGACAAATGGTTTACATCTGTGAAACCATTACCATAATCAAGATAATGAATATTTTCTTTTGCATGTAATTCTTTGTAATCTATTCTTGTTGTATACTTAGGAGGGAAATTGCTGGGTCATATGGTAATTCTCTGTTTAACCTACTGAGGAACTGCCAGACTGTTTTTCAAAGTGGCCTCACAATTTTTTTTTTTAAGATTTTATTTATTTGACAGAAAGAGACAGTGAGAAAGGGAACACAAGCAGGGGGAATGGGAGAGGGAGAAGCAGGCCTCCCGCTGAGCAGGGAACCTGATGCGGGGCTTGATCCCAGAACCCTGAGATCATGACCCGAGCCGAAGGTAGACACTTAACGACTGAGCCACCCAGGTGCCCCAAGACAGGTAAGTTTTACTATAGAAACACGTAGGACGTCTTTTCGGAGGGGGAAACACAAAGCTAAAAGACAGAAAAAAACATATGGGAAGAATATTTGCAAAATAGGACAGACAACCATTTTCCTATTATACAAAGAATATTTTATTTTTTTAAGTTTTATTTTGTTATGTTAATCACCATACATTACATCATTAGTTTTTGTTGTAGTGTTCCATGTTTGTTTGCATATAACACCCAGTGCTCCATTCAATACGTGCCATCTTTAATACCCATCACCAGGCTAACCCATCCACCCACCCCCCTCCCCTCTAGAACCCTCAGTTTGTTTCTCAGAGTCCATAGTCTCTCATGGTTTATCTCCCCCTCCAATTCCCCCCCCCTTCATTTTTCCCTTCCTACTATCTTCTCTCTCTCTCTCTCTCTTTTTTTTTTTAACATATAATGTATTATTTGCTTCAGAGGTACAGGTCTGTGATTCATCAGTCTTACACAATTCACAGCACTCACCATAGCACATACCCTCCCCAATGTCTGTCACCCAGCCACCCCATCCTTCCCACCCCCCACCACTCCAGCAACCCTCAGTTTATTTCCTGAGATTAAGAATTCCTCATATCAGTGAGATCATATGATATATGTCTTTCTCTGACTGACTTACATCGCTTAGCATAATACCCTCTAGATCCATCCATGTCATTGCAAATGGCATGATTTTGTTTTTTTGTTTTTTTTGATGGCTGCATAATATTCCATTGTATATATATATACCACATCTTCTTTATCCATTCATCTGTTGATGGACATCTTGGCTCTTTCCACAGTTTGACTATTGTGGACATTGCTGCTATAAACATTGGGGTGCACATGCCCCTTCGGATCACTACATTTGTATCTTTGGAGTAAATACCCAGTAATTCAATAGCTGGGTCATATGGTAGCTCTGTTTTCAACTTTTTGAGGAACCTCCATACTGTTTTCCAGAGTGGCTGCACCAGCTTGCATTCCCACAAACAGTGTAGGAGGGTTCCCCTTTCTCCAGATCCCCGCCAACATCTGTCATTTCCTGACTTGTTAATTTTAGCCATTCTGACTGGTGTGAGGTGGTATCTCATTGTGGTTTTGATTTGGATTTCCCTGATGCTGAGCGACGTTGAGCACTTTTTCATGTGTCTGTTGGCCATTTGGATGTCTTCTTTGCAGAAATGTCTGTTCATGTCTTCTGCCCATTTCTTGATTGTATTATTTGTTCTTTGGGTGTTGGGTTTGGTAAGTTCTTTATAGATTTTGGATACTAGCCCTTTATCTGATATGTCATTTGCAAATATCTTCTCCCATTCTGTCGGTTGTCTTTTGGTTTTGTTGACCGTTTCCTTTTCTGTGCAAAAGCTTTTTATCTTGCTGAAGTCTCAATAGTTCATTTTTCCCTTGCTTCCCTTGCCTTTGGTGATGTTTCTAGGAAGAAGTTGCTGCGGCTGAGGTCCAAGAGGTTGCTGCCTGTGTTCTCCTCTAGGATTTTGATGAGTATTTTATTTTTTAAAAGATTTTATTTATGTATTTGACAGAGAGAGAGAGAGAGAGAGCACAAGTAGGCAGAGCGGCAGGCACCTCTCTGCAGGCACCCAATGCAGGGCTCGATCCCAGGACCCTGGGATCATGACCTCAGCCGAAGGCAGACGCTTAACCGACTGAGCCACTCAGGTGCTCCTCCTATACAAAAAAAAAAATCTTAAGAAAATAAAACAACCCTATAAAAAATTAGGTAAAAGATGTGCATAGATTGCAGAAACTGAAATTAAAAATAGCCAATATAGAAAGATGGTCAGCCACACTAATACTTAAATAAATAGAAATTGACACATACAACAGAGGTCGTCATGTTCACCTACTAGTTTGGTGAAGACATAAAAGATTATTGAAATCCAGTAAGGGAGTGAGAAAATAGGCATTCTTATATATTGTTAGTAAATGTACAAATTCGTGTTCTTAAGGAGGACAGTTTGGCAATATCTTTTGAAATTTTATTTTATTTTTTAAAAACATTTTATTTATTTATTTGACAGAGAATGAATGAGCAGTGGGGAGGGGCAGAGGGGGAGGGAGAGAAAGAGAGAGAGAGAGAAGCTGACTCCCTGCTGAGCAGGAATCCCGATGCAGGGCTTGATCCCAGAACCCGGAGATCATGACCTGAGCAGAAGGCAGACGCTTAACTGTCTGAGCCACCCAAGTGCCCCATCTTTTGAAATTTTTAATTTTATGCCCTTTGTCTGACTAATTCCATTTTTAGGGAGAGGTATTCTAGAGAATTACACAAGTGGAAAATTATATATTTACAAGAGTCAACACTGACAGAAAGGGACACTAAGTACTTGTTTAGCATACCAACAGAGTAAGAGTAGCAAAATAAAAAAAACTTTTGAAATAATTTAATATTTGGTATTGTATTTTTTTTTAAGATTTTATTTTTAAGTAATGTCTACACTCAACATGGGGCTTAAACTCACAACCCCAAGATCCAGAGTCTCACACTCCACTGACAGCCAGTCAGGCACCTCTTGATATTTGGTATTCTAAAACAGTATTGAGTAAATTATCTTGAGAAAAAGCAACTTTGCTGGAATTTCTTACACTTGATTTGACATTGGTGTTGATTTTATTTTTATTCTTTTCTTTATACAGGGGTAGGAAGGAGCATTGTAATATTTCCAATGTTTAATGATTCTGAAGGGTTTGCAATCCAATCTTCAAAGCAGTGTTTATTGTTAATTACTGTTAGTTTACTTATGTGTATAATAATAAATTTACACAATAGTATTTTAGCTGTGTTAAAGATGAGACACTATTAGGCTGGAGTGTAACAATACAACACTTGCCTCTAGAGGTCCTCTGTGTGCTTACTCCAGACCAGCCTTTCAGCAATAGTATAGCGCTTTTTTTTTTTTTAAGATGTTATTTATCTATTTGACAGAGAGAGAGACATCGAGAGAGGGAACACAAGCAGGGGGAGGGGGAGAGGGAGAAGCAGGCTTCCCGCCAAGCAGGGTGCCCGATGCAGGGCTCGATCCCAGGACCCTGGGATCATGACCTGAGCCGAAGGCAGACGCTTAATGACTGAGCCACCCAGGCGCCCCGTGCTTTATTTTTATTTATTTATTTTTTAAAGATTTATTTATTCACTTCTAGAGGGAGCAGGGGGAGAGGCAGAGGGAGAGAATCTCAAGGAGACTTCCTGCTGAGAGGAGAACCCAATGCAGGGCTCAATCTCACGACCCTGAGATCATGACCTGAGCAGAAGTCAAGAGTCAGACACTTAACCCACTGAGCCACCCAAGTGCCCCAATAGTATAGTGGGGTTTTTTTGTTTTTGTTTGTTGGTTGGTTTTGCTTTTTGTTTTTTAGTATAGTGTTTTAAATGCTCATGTGGTGGGGCTCCTGGGTGGCTCAGTCATTGAGCGTTTGCCTTAGGCTTGGGTCATGATCCCAACATCCTGGGATTGAACCCCATTATCCCTGAGCCAGGAACCAGCTTCTCCCTCTCCAGCTCCCCTGGTGCTTGTGTTCCCTCTCTCACTATCTCTCTCTGTCAAATAAATAAATAAAATCTTTAAAAAAATAAAGGCTAATGTGGTGACAGATACTGAAACATGAGGTATGGAGGAGGCCTAGGAGTGCAGGTAAGGCAAGAATTGGAACCTGGTCCATATTTAGAATTCAAAATGTGTGCTCCCAGATAGCCTAAGGATTTCTGAAAAAGTCAGAATCATTGGAAGGATGTATCATTAGCTGGGATCTGCTGGAGTGGGCTGGACCAAACAGCATAGCTGGGTTTTGTTAAGAGCAGTGGTTCCAGTCTGTATATAGAATGTCCACAAAGTCTGGAAACATAGATAATAGTATTTTTACTTTGAAATAGTAAAAATAGTATTTTCCAAAGTAAAATACTATTATTGAAGATGCTTTGATGGTATGTCACCTCACTGGTGTTTCTAAACTGTGTGGACTGTGGCGGTCAGGAATCCTGAACACTTTCTGAGTCTCTCAGAAAGTCTGTTCAGTGAAGGGGGGATCTGTAGTGTCAAGGAATGACTCGAGTCTTTACCACCTCAACATCTCTGCTGTGGGAATTCCCTCTGGTTGTGAGAGAGGAATTATCCCTTTGTCCAGAGGGTTTTGAGCACTAAAGGTTGGCAGCAACTGCAGCTGCTGAGGTAGTGGCCAGGCAGGCAGCCATGACACTGAAGAAAAGAAAAGGTCAGCAGCAACCTAAGCGCCGTCATGATTAGTTGGCAGCAATGTGGGCATTGGCCTGTGGACAACAGGGTGACAACAGCCAGCAGACCAGCAGCAGCAGCTGAAACGAATGCTGATGGCTTACAGAGCTGTTGGCAGCTGTTCTGATGATATCAATAATAAATATCTCCACCCCCACCTCTAAAACCCTTAGAGAAATAAATATAGAGGGAGATCCTGGAACCAAAGCTTGAAGATATGGGTGTTGCTATAAACATGACCCATCAGTGGATGGTGGGGAACCTATGGGTATATCAGTCTCTGATGAGGGAAATCTGCTAGTCCTTTAATCAAAGGAACTGTAAGTCACATATTCACAAGATTAAACACTCTGAACACAGTACTAGGACTCTCTTTGTTTTCAAATATTTGAATCTTCTTTCAGATGTATACTTTACCTTGTTTACTTGTTTACTGTGACTTGTTTTCAAAGTGTATTGTTTTCAAATGTGTATTTTATTTTAATTAGTATTAGTACCCCCTGCCATTTTCAAATTAGATACCACAACCTTTTTAATATTTTGGCATTTGTTTACTTGTGTGGACAAGGGCCTTCTTTACCTCTAGATCCCAAAATGATTTCTGGAAAAATTGGGAAGGCAGCAGGTCTTGAGTTGACTTTTGTATAAGAAAACCCGTGAAGCCAATGTGTTAAGAACTGAAGTGAAATACTACCCAGATTCTGATTGGGAGAACCTCCTCTCACTTCCTCCTTCATGCAGATTTTTTTAGTAAATGCCAAAAATCATGTTTCAAAAACTTCTGCATTGTGGTCTTATTTCAATAATATTACAGGGGCGCCTGGCTGGCTCACTCAGTAGAGCATGTGACTCTTGATGTCAGGGTTTTAAGTTCAAGCCCTTTGTTGGATGTAGAGATTACTTAAAAATAAAATCTTAATAATAATACATATACAATGGAATATGACACAACTATTAAAATGAATACAATAAGGAAAAAGATGTAGCAGGATATACATCAAGCTCCTAAGATTGACTATCAAAGTAGGGTAAATGGAGGTAACCTCTTGTAATGATGCATATTATAATCTCTGAAGTAATCACTAGAAGCATAATAAAAGAAAGTACAACTAAAAAGCCAAACAGGAGTGAAAAATTGAAGTGCAAATACTACTTTATCACTCCAAAAGGAAATGAAAAGGGAGGAATGCAGGAACAAAGAACAGATGGGAAAAATAGAAAACAAATATCAAGATGGTAGTTTTGTTTTTTTTTTAAAGATTTTATTTATTTATTTGACAGAGAGAGACCCAGCGAGAGAGGGAACACAAGCAGGGGGAGTGGGAGAGGGAGAAGCAGACTTCCCGCTGAGCAGGAAGCCCGATGCGGGGCTCAATCCCAGGACCCTGGGATCATGACCTGAGCCAAAGGCAGATGCTTAACAACTGAGCCACCCAGGCGCCCCTCAAGATGGTAGTTTTAAGGCCATCTATATCAGTAGTTAACATTAAATGTGAATGGTCCAGGGGCACCTGGGTGGCTCAGTCAGTTAAAGCATCTGCCTTCAGCTCAGGTTATGATCCTGGAGTCCCAGCATCGAGTCCCAGGATCGGGCTCTGCTTCTCCCTCTGACCCTCCATCCCCTCTTGTGCTCTCTCTCTTTCTCTCTTACTCTCTCTCAAATAAATAAATAAAATCTTTTAAAAAATGTGAATGGTCTAAGCACTCCAATGAAGAAACACTCCAATAAAAAAGAATATCAGGTTCTTTTATCTCTTCCACTGACAAGCCATCCAGAGTGAGGAAGACCCAGAATTTGGGGGCCACATGAGCCATGGCCAAGGCTGCATGGGCAAGTACCCAGGAGGTTGGGGTAATGCCGGTGGAGTGCAACATCACAGGATCAACTTTGACAAATATCACCCAGGTTACTTTGGGCAAGTTGTATGAAGCAGCATCACTTAAAGAGGAACCAGAGCTTCTTGCCCAGCTGTCAACCTTAATAACTGTGGTCATTGGTCAGTGAGCAGACACTGGTAAATCCTGCCAAAAACAAGACTGGACCTGCTCCTATCATTGATGTGGTTCAATTGGGGTTCTGGGGAAGGGAAAGCTACCAAAGCAGCCTGTCATTGTAAAGGCCAAATTCATCAAAAGAAAAGTTAAGAAGATTAAGGGGGGCAGGCGGTGTCCTGGTAGCTGGAAGCCACATAGAGGGAAGTTCATTAAATGCTAACAAGTGCTTTAACAAAAAGGAAAGAATGTCAGACTGTATATAAAAGAACAACAACAACAAAAAAAACACCACAAATTTTACTTAGGTACTTATAAGAGATACAAATTGGCTTAACATTCAGGGGCCTGGGTGGCTCAGTCATTAAGCGTCTGCCTTCAGCTCAGGTCATGATCCCAGGGTCCTGGGATCGAGTCCCACATCGGGCTCCCTCCTCGGCAGGAAGCCTGCTCTCCGGAGCTCTCCCACTCCCACTGCTTCTGTTCCTGCTCTCACTATCTCTGTCTCTGTCAAAAAAAAAAAAAAAAAAAAAATCTTAAAAAAAAAACAAATAAAAACAAATTGGCTTAACATTCAAAATCCATTTGATACCATCACCAATTAACAAAATAAAGGAGAAAAATGTGGTTTTTACCTTTTTTAAAATCCATAGACTTTATATTTTAGAGAAATTTTAGGTTCACAGAAAAAATGGAACAGAAAGTACAGAGAGTTCTCATGTTCCCTTTGATCCGATATACACACAGCCTCTCCCACTATCAGCATCACTCATCAGGGGCGCCTGGCTGGCTCAGTCAGTAGAGTATGTGATTCTTGATCTTGGGGTCATGAGTTTGAGCCCCACATTGGGTGTAGAGCTTAGTTAAAAAAAAAATTGTTTTATGGCCTAGAATATGGTCTGTCTTGGTAAATGTTCCATGTGCACCTGAGAAGAATGTGTATTCTGAAGTTTAGTGGAGGGTTCTATAAATGTCAATTAGGTCAGATTGTATAAACCAGTCTGAAGAACACTATAAACGTGTTCTTCAAATCTGTATCATACTGATTTTCTGCCTAGTTTTCTATCAGTTACTTAGGGAAAAGTGCTAAAATCTCCAATTACAATTACAGATTTGTCTATTTCTTATTTTCAATATAGCCACTTCAGCTTTCATTTGATTTTTATTTGTATGATAGACATTTTCCCATCCCTTTACTTTTTTTTTTTTTTTTTTAAGATTTTGTTTATTTTTTCATGAGAGACAGAGAGACAGAGGCAGAGGGAGAAGTAGGCTCCCCGCGGAGCAGGGAGCACGATGCAGACTCGATCCCAGGACCCTGGGATCATGACCTGAGCTGAAGGCAGATGCTTAACTGATTGAGCCACCCAGGCGTCCCTCCCATCCCTTTACTTTTAACTATCTGTTTCTTTATATTTAAGTGAGTATCTTGTAGACAACATGTGGTTGAGTCTTAGTATTTTATCCAATCTGATCATTACATTTTAATTGGGTGTTTACAACATTTACATTTAATGTAATTATCAGTATGGTTGAGTTTGAAGCTATCATCTGGGCTATATATTTCTTATTTGTCCCATCCTCTCTGTTACTTTGTTCTTGTCTCCTTGCTTTCCTTTGGATTGACTATTTTTCATAATTCCATTTTGTCTCCACTATTGGGGTATTAATTTTTCCTTTATTTCTTTTTTTTTTTTTAAGATTTTATTTATTTATTCATGAGATACAGAGAGAGAGAGAGGCAGAGGGAGATGCAGGCTCCCAAGGAGCAGGGAGCCTGATGTGGGACTCGATCCCAGGGCCCTGGGATCATGACCTGAGCCGAAGGCAGACGCTTAACCATCTGAGCCACCCAGGCGCCCCCTTTATTTCTTTAGTTGTTGCCCTGGAGTATATAAAATACATTTTTAAAAAAGATTTTATTTTTTTATTTTTTAAGATTTTGTTTATTTATTTGACAGAGACATAGCCTGAGAGAGGAAACACAAGCAGGGGGAGGGGGAGAGGGAGAAGCAGGTTTCCTGCTGAGCAGGGAGCCCAATGCAGGGCTTGATCCCAGGACCCTGGGATCATGACCTGAGCCAAAGGCAAATGCCCAAAGACTGAGCCACCCAGGTGCCCCAAAGATTTTATTTTATTTTATTTTATTGGTTTTTTTTGTTTTTTTATTATTATGTTAATCACCATACATTACATCATTAGTTTTTGATGTAGTGTTCCATGATTCATTGTTTGCGTATAACACCCAGGGCTCCATTCAATACGTGCCCTCTTTAATACCCATCACCAGGCTAACCCATCCTCCCACACCCCTCCCCTCCAGAACCTTCAGTTTGTTTTTCAGAGTCCATAGTCTCTCATGGTTCATCTCCCCCTCCGATTCCCCCCTTCATTCTTCCCCTCCTGCTATCATCTTCTTCTTCTTCTTTTTTTTAACATATAATGTATTATTTGCTTCAGAGGTACAGATCTGTGATTCAACAGTCTTGCACAATTCACAGCGCTCACCATAGCGCATACCCTCCCCAATGTCTATCACCCAGCCACCCCATCCCTCCCACCCCCCACCACTCCAGCAACCCTCAGTTTGTTTCCTGAGATTAAGAATTCCTCATATCAGTGAGGTCATATGATACATGTCTTTCTCTGATTGACTTATTTCACTCAGCATAATACCCTCCAGTTCTATCCACGTCATTGCAAATGGCAAGATTGCATTCTTTTTGATGGCTGCATAATATTCCATTGTATATATATACCACCTCTTCTTTATCCATTCATCTGTTGATGGACATCTTGGCTCTTTCCACAGTTTGGCTATTGTGGACATTGCTGCTACAAACATCGGGGTGCACGTACCCCTTCGGATCCCTACATTTGTATCTTTGGGATAAATACCGAGTAGTGCAATTGCTGGATCGTATGGTAGCTCTATTTTCAACTTTTTGAGGAACTTCCATACTGTTTTACAGAGTGGCTGCACCAGCTTGCATTCCCACCAACAGTGTAGGAGGGTTCCCTTTCTCCGCATCCCCGCCAACATCTGTCATTTCCTGACTTGTTAATTTTAGCCATTCTGACTAGTGTGAGGTGATATCTCATTGAGGTTTTGATTTGGATTTCCCTGATGCCAAGCGATGTTGAGCACTTTTTCATGTGTCTGTTGGCTGTTTGGATGTCTTCTTTTGAAAAATGTTTGTTCATGTCTTCTGCCCATTTCTTGATTGGATCATTTGTTCTTTGGGTGTGGAGTTTAAGAAGTTCTTTATAGATTTTGGATACTAGCCCTTTATCTGATATGTCATTTGCAAATATCTTCTCCCATTCTGTCGGTTGTTTTTTGGTTTTGTTGACTGTTTCTTTTGCTGTGCAAAAACTTTTTATCTTGATGAGGTCCCAGTAGTTCATTTTTGCCCTTGTTTCCCTTGCCTTTGGCGATGTTTCTAGGAAGAAGTTGCTGCCACTGAGGTCGAAGAGGTTGCTGCCTGTGTTCTCCTTTAGGATGTTGATGGACTCCTGTCTCACATTTAGGTCTTTCAACCATTTTGAGTCTATTTTTGTGTGTGGTGTAAGGAAATGGCCCAGTTTCATTCTTCTGCATGTGGCTGTCCAATTTTCCCAACACCATTTGTTGAAGAGACTGTCTTTTTTCCATTGGACATTCTTTGCTGCTTTGTTGAAGATTAGTTGACCATAGAGTTGAGGGTCCATTTCTGGGCTCTCTATTCTGTTCCATTGATCTATGTGTCTGTTTTTGGGCCAGTACCATACTGTCTTGATGATGACAGCTTTGTAATAGAGCTTGAAGTCCGGAATTGTGATGCCACCAGCTTTGCTTTTCTTTTTCAACATTCCTCTGGCTATTCGAGGTCTTTTCTGGTCCCATACAAATTTTAGGATTATTTGTTCCATTTCTTTGAAAAAAGTAGATGGTATTTTGATGGGGATTGCATTGAATGTGTAGATTGCTCTAGGTAGCATCGACATCTTCACAATATTTGTTCTTCCAATCCATGAGCATGGAATGTTTTTCCATTTCTTTGTGTCTTCCTCAATTTCTTTCATGAGTATTTTATAGTTTTCAGAGTACAGATTCTTTGCCTCTTTGGTAGATTTATTCCTAGGTATCTTATGGTTTTGGGTGCAATTGTAAATGGAATCGACTCCTTAATTTCTCTTTCTTCTGTCTTGTTGTTGGTGTATAGGAATGCCACTGATTTCTGTGCATTGATTTTATATCCTGCCACTTTACTGAATTCCTGTAGGAGTTCTAGCAGTTTTGGGGTGGAGTCTTTTGGGTTTTCCACATAAAGTCTCATATCATCTGCAAAGAGTGAGAGTTTGACTTCTTCTTTGCCAATTTGGATGTCTTTTATTTCTTTTTGTTGTCTGATTGCTGTGGCTAGGACTTCTAGTACTATGTTGAATAGCAGTGGTGATAGTAGACATCCCTGCTGTGTTCCTGACCTTAGGGGGAAAGCTCTCAGTTTTTCCCCCTTGAGAATGATATTTGCTGTGGGTTTTTCGTAGATGGCTTTTATGATATTGAGGTATGTACCCTCTATGCCTATACTCTGAAGAGTTTTGATCAAGAAAGGATGCTGTACTTTGTCAAATGCTATTTCTTCATCTGTTGAGAGGATCATATGGTTCTTGTTCTTTCTTTTATTAATGTATTGTATCACATTGATTGATTTGTGAATGTTGAACCAATCTTGCAGCCCAGGGATAAATCCCACTTGGTCGTGGTGAATAATCCTTTTAATGTACTGTTGGATCCTATTGGCTAGTATTTTGGTTAGAATTTTTGCATCCGTGTTCATCAAGGGTATTGGTCTGTAATTCTCCTTTTTGTTGGGGTCTTTGTCTGGTTTGGGGATCAAGGTAATGGTGGCCTCATAAAACGAGTTTGGAAGTTTTTCTTCCATTTCTATTTTTTGGAACAGTTTCAGAAGAATAGGTATTAATTCTTCTTTAAATGTTTGGTAGAATTCCCCTGGGAAGCCATCTGGTCCTGGGCTTTCGTTTGTTGGGAGATTTTTGATTACTGCTTCAATTTCCTTAGTGGTTAAAAGTCTGTTCAGGTTTTCTATTTCTTCTGGTTCAGTTTTGGTAGTTGATACATCTCTAGGAATGCATCCATTTCTTCCAGATTATCTAATTTGCTGGCATATAGTTGCTCATAATATGTTCTTATAATTGTTTGTATTTCTTTGGTGTTGGTTGTGATCTCTCCTCTTTCATTCATGATTTTGTTGATTTGGGTCATTTCTCTTTTCTTTTTGATAAGTCTGGCCAGGGGTTTATCAGTCTTGTTAATTCTTTCAAAGAACCAGCTCCTAGTTTCGTTGATCTGTTCTACTGTTCTTTTGGTTTCTATTTCATTGATTTCTGCTCTGATCTTTATTATTTCTCTTCTCCTGCTGGGTTTAGGCTTTATTTGCTGTTCTCTCTCCAGCTCCTTTAGGTGTAGGGTTAGGTTGTGTATTTGAGACCTTTCTTGTTTCTTGAGAAAGGCTTGTATTGCTATATACTTTCCTCTTAGGACTGCCTTTGCTGTATCCCAAAGATTTTGAACAGTTGTGTTTTCATTTTCATTTTTTTCCATGAATTTTTAAAATTCTTCTTTAATTTCCTGGTTGACCCATTCATTCTTTAGTAGGATGCTCTTTAGCCTCCATGTATTTGAGTTCTTTCCGACTTTCCTCTTGTGATTGAGTTCTAGTTTCAAAGCATTGTGGTCTGAAAATATGCAGGGAATGAGCCCAATCTTTTGGTACCAGTTGAGACCTGATTTGTGACCTAGGATGTGATCTATTCTGGACAATGTTCCATGGGCACTAGAGAAGAATGTGTATTCTGTTGCTTTGGGATGGAATGTTCTGAATATATCTGTGAAGTCCATTTGGTTCAGTGTGTCATTTAAAGTCTTTATTTCCTTGTTGATCTTTTGCTTAGATGATCTGTCCATTTCAGTGAAGGGGGTGTTAAAGTCCCCCACTATTATTGTATTGTTGCCGATGTGTTTCTTTGCTTTTGTTATTAATTGCCTTATATAATTGGCTGCTCCCATGTTAGGGGCATAGATATTTAAATTGCTAGATCTTCTTGTTGGACAGACCCTTTAAGTATGATATAGTGTCCTTCCTCATCTCTTATTACAGTCTTTGGTTTAAAATCTTATTTGTCTGATATAAGGATTGCCACCCCAGCTTTCTTTTGGTGTCCATTAGCATGGTAAATGGTTTTCCACCCCTTCACTTTCAATCTGGGGCTGTCTTTGGGTCTAAAATGAGTCTCTTGCAGACAGCGTATCGATGGGTCTTGTTTTTTAATCCAATCTGATAGCCTGTGTCTTTTGATTGGGGCATTTAGCCCATTTACATTCAGGGTAACTATTGAAAGATATGAATTTAGTGCCATTGTATTGCCCGTAAGGTGACTGTTACTGTATATTGTCTGTGTTCCTTTCTGGTCTATGTTGCTTTTAGGCTCTCTCTTTGCTTAGAGGACCCCTTGCAATATTTCTTGTAGGGCTGGTTTCGTGTTTGCAAATTCCTTTAGTTTTTGTTTGTCTTGGAAGCTTTTTATCTCTCCTTCTATTTTCAATGACAGCCTAGCTGGATATAGTATTCTTGGCTGCATATTTTTCTCATTTAGTGCTCTGAATATATCATGCCAGTCTTTTCTGGCCTTGCAGGCCTCTGTGGATAGGTCTGTTGCCAGTCTAATGTTTCTACCATTGTAGGTTACATATCTCTTCTCCCGACCTGCTTTCAGGATTTTCTCTTTGTCTCTGAGACTCGTAAGTTTTACTATTAGATGTCGGGGCGTTGACCTATTTTTATTGATTTTGGGAGGGGTTCTCTGTGCCTCCTGGATTTTGATGCCTGTTTTCTTCCCCAAATTAGGGAAGTTCTCTGCTATAATTTGCTCCAATAGACCTTTTGCCCCTCTCTCTCTTTCTTCTTCTGCTGGGATCCCAATTTTTCTAATGTGTTTCATCTTATGGTATCACTTATCTCTCGAATTCTGCCCTCATGATCCAGTAGTTGTTTATCTCTCTTTTTCTCAGCTTCTTTATTTTCCATCATTTGGTCTTCTATATCACTAATTCTCTCTCCTGCCTCATTTATCCTAGCAGTTAGAGCCTCCATTTTTTATTGCACCTCATTAATAGCCCTTTTGATTTTGACTTGGTTAGATTTTAGTTCTTTTATTTCTCCAGAAAGGGTTTCTCTAATAACTTCCATGCTTTTTTCAAGCCCAGCTAGTATCTTTAAAATCATCATTCTGGGGCGCCTGGGTGGCTCAGTCGGTTAAGCATCTGCCTTCAGCTCAGGTCATGATCTCAGGGTCCTGGGATTGAGCCCCGCATCGGGCTCCCTGCTCCTCGGGGAGTCTGCCTCTCCCTCTCCCTCTGCCCCTTGCCCTGCTCATGCTCGCATTCTCTCTCTCTCTCTCTCTCAAAAAAAAATAAATAAAATTAAAAAAATAAAATAAAATAATCATTCTGAACTCTAGTTCTGACATCGTACTAATGTCCGTATTGAGTAGGTCCCTGGCAGTCAGTACTGCCTCTTGTTCTCTTTTTTGAGGTGAGTTTTTCTTTTTCTTTTTTTTAAAGATTTTATTTATTTATTTGACAGAGACAGAGATAGCGAGAGCAGGAACACAAGCAGGGGGACTGGGAGAGGGAGAAGCAGGCTTCCCGCTGAGCAGGGAGCTTGATGTGGGACTTGATCTCAGGACCCTGGGATCATAACCTGAGCCAAAGGCAGACGCTTAATGACTGAGCCACCCAGGCGCCCTGAGGTGAGTTTTTCCATGTTGTCGTTCTGTTCAGAGAAGAATAGATGAACGAGAGAACAAAATACTAAAGTGGCAACAATGATCCCAGAGAAATATACACTAAACAAATCAGAAGAGACCCGAAACCAGGAAAAAAAAAAAAGAGAGAGAAAAAGAGAGAATATAATCAGACAGGTGAGCAGAGTAGAGCAATACACTGGATTCTGTGTGTATTTTGGTCTGTTTTTTAGAGAACTAGATATCAAAATTGTAAAGAAAAAAACGTATATGTACAAAAATAAAATTAAATACAATGGAAGGATAGAATGTAACTGTAAAAATGGAAATTAAAAAACAAGAAAAAACAAAAGAGAAACAACAACAACAACAACAAAAAAGGAAAGGATATAAACAGGTGAACAGAACAGAGCAATACACTATCTCCTGAGTGTATTTTGGTCAGTTTGTTAGAAGAAACTATATCTAAAAATTGTAAAGAAAGAAAAACTTTATATATATATATATATACATATATATATACACACACACACACACACAAATAAAATTAAGTACATTGAAAGGGTAGAATGCAACTATAAAGATGACAATTAAAAAAGACTTTAACAAAACAAAAAACCAAAAGAACCAAAAAAAAAAAAGAAGAAGAAGAAGAAGAAAAAGCAAACAAACAAAAAAGAGAATATGATCAGACAGGTGAATAGAACAGAGCCATACACTAGATTTTGGGTGTATTTTGGTCTGTTAGAAGAAATTGTATCCCAAAATTGTAAAGAAAGAAAAACTTATATATATACAAAAATAAGATTAAATACAATGAAGGGTTAGAATGTAACTGTAAAAATAAAAATGAAAAAAGATTTTAAAAAGGAGTTGATAAAATAAGAGATTGGTTGAGAAAGGAAAGAAAAAAAAAAGTTGAAAGACTAAAGAGTCATGGGAAAAAAGCCATGAATTCTTTTTTTTAAAAGATTTTATTTATTTATTTATTTGTTAGAGAGAGAGAGCATGGGCGAGAGAGAGTGAGCGAGAGTACAAGCAGGGGGAACTTCAGGCAAAGGGAGAAGCAGGCTCCTTGCTGAACAAGGAGCCCGATGCGGGACTCAATCCCAGGGCACTGGGATCATGACCTGAGCCGAAGGCAGCCGCCCAACCGACCGAGCCACGCAGGTGCCCCAGATAATGTATTTTTTATATCTAGATGTTTCATTGGATCTTTCTTATATCTTCATTTTCTCTAATTATTGTGGCCATGTTTTCCCCTGTCTTTTCGAACTTATAGAGCATTTTTTATTTTTTATTTTTTTAAATTTTTAAAAAGATTTTATTTATTTATTTGAGAGAGACAGACAGACAGAATAGTGAGAGAGGGCATGAGCAGGGAGGAGAGGGAGAAGCAGGCTCCCCGCTGAGCTGGGAGCCTGACATGGGGCTTGATCCCAGAACCCTGGGATCATGATCTGAGCTGAAGGCAGACGCTTAACAGACTGAGCCACCCAGGAGTTCCTACAGAGCATTTTTAAAAAGATTTTATTTATTTATTTGACAGAGAGAGAGAGCACAGCACAGGGAGAGGGAGAAGGAGAAGCAGAGGAAGAGGGAGAAGCAGACTCCCCACTGAGCAGGGGCCCGATTCGGGACTCGATCCCAGGACCCCAGGATCATGACCTGAGCTGAAGGCAGGCACTTAACTTATTGAGCCACCCAAGTGCCCTAGAGCATTTTTATAATCACTGCTTTTATGTCCTTGTTTGTTCCATCACATTATTATTTCTGGATCTGTTTTTATTGGTTGATATTTTTCTTTTTTTTAAAACAAAGTTGTTGAGGTTTTATTTACCAGTAGCTTCTCTCTCTTCTCCCTGGCAGCCACTGTGCCCTTTTCCACACTCTCAGATTCAGAAGAGGACTTCTCTGACCTCATCAGTGGTAATCTTATGGGAGTAGAGGTCTGTGGAAAGAGCTGCCACATATTAGTGTGCCTCCTCTGGGGCCTACAAGTCCAGGCCAACCTTTCCTTCAGCAGATGTTCCAGAACTTGCCTCACTTACTTTGTCTCCCATTTAAGACTGGCTTTGATCTCCCTGATGGTGACATGGCCATCTTCCCTGCAGGCAGCAACACCTAGTGTGATCTCTGTTGAACTCAGAACAGAGTGATGAGGTAAGAGCTACCCACAGGGATGACGCTGAAGCCAGCGCCTTTAGTTACTTAATGGCCCTGATCAGGTTGTCTTGGCTGATATCCTAGGCAGATTTTCTTCTTTCTTTGAATAGCTATTGATATAGGTCCTCCAAAGTTCTCCAAAGAAGTTTCATTTGGACCTTTCTTATATCTTCCATTTCAGGGGAAATGGAAGGGCCAGGCACACTGTGATAATTTGTATCCCCAGCATCTCAGACCAAAATCGTTTTTCAGAAGTCAGAGGATCCACACCAGTGGTGGCACACGTGTCCTGGAACTGTACTTGGAACTTGAGGACTCTTCTGGATCTTCTGCTTGTGCTTGCTAGCAAATGGCCCCAGATTGGTCTTGAATACATTCAACTCCTTGACATCTGGGCCAGTGATACTCAGCCAAGACAGTCCCTCGCTTCTTATAGCTGGCCTTGGCACACTGGCTCTATCCTTGCTATCAGCCAGTGGGCCACCCTGCTGCCAGGACCCTGGGTTTCTGCATCTCTTGATCCACCACTGGCCTCTATTGACTGATTTTTATCCTGTTTATGGGTAATATTTTCTTGCTTTTTTTTGGATGTTTAGGTTTTTTTGAGTCAGACATTGTGAATTTTACATCATTGGTTGCTAGATTATGTTGTATTCTTTTAGATAATGTTGGATTTTTTCTGGTGTGCTGTTAAATTTCTTGGAATCAGATGGATCCTTTTGAGGCTTGTATTTAAATTTTGTTAGAATAGATCCATAGCAATCTTTAAGGATTTTATTTATTCATTTGCCAGAGAGAGAGAGAGAGAGAGAACACACAAGCAGGGAGAGCACAGGAGAAGCGGGCTCCCCGCTGAGCAAGGAGCCTGATACAGGACTCAATCCCAGGACCCTGGGATCATGACCTGAGCTGAAGGGAGATGCTTAACCTACTGAGCCACGCAGGCACCCCTGGCTCTCAGTTCTATTCCATTGATGTATGTCTGTCCTTAGGCCAGTACTACACTGTCTGGATTATTATAACCTTTTTTAAAAAAGATTTATTTATTTATTTGACAGATTGAGTACAAGCAGAGGGCGGGACAGGAAGAGGGAGAGGGAGAACAAGCAGGGCCTCCATTTTAACTGTTTTAAAGTGTAGAATTCGGTCACATTAATTATATTCACAATGTTCTGCAACCGTCACTATTATCTATTACCAAAATTTTTTTATAACCCCAAACAGAGACTACCCACTACGCAATATTTTTCCATTTCTCTCACCCCGAAGCCCCTGATAACCCCTCACCTACTTTCCATCTCTGTGAATTTGCCTATGTCAGATATTTCATATAAATGAAATCATACAATATTTTTCCTTTTATGTCTGACTTCTTTCACTTAGCATTATGTTTACAAGGCTTATCCATGTTACACCATGTATCAGAACTTCATTCTTTTCTATGGCTGATTAATATTCCATTGTATACATATACTACATTTTGTTTATCCATTCATCTGTTGAAGGACACTTCGGTTGTTTCAACCTTTGAGTATTGTGAATAATACTACAGTGAACATTAGCATACACGTGTTTGTTTGAGTCCCTATTTTCAGTTTTTCTGGATATATACATAAGAGTGAAATTTCTGGGTCATATAGTAATTCTATGTTTAACTTTTCCAGGAACTCTAATGCAGACTTTTAAAAATATAGATTGAGGGGCGCCTGGGTGGTTCAGTCGATTAAGCGTTCCACTCTTGATTTCAGCTCATGTCATGATCTCAGGGTTGTGTGATCGAGCCCTGTGTAGGGCTCCACACTCAGCGTGGACTCTGCTTGAGAGTCTCTCTCCCTCTGCCTCTGTCCCTTCCTGCACTCATGCTCTCTCTCAAAATAAATAAATATAATCTTTAAAATCTAGGGTGTCTGGGTGGCTCAGTCGGTTAAGTGTCTGCCTTTGGCTCAGGTCATGATCCCAGGGTCCTGGAATCAAGTCCTGTGTAGGGCTCCCTGCTCAGCAGGGAGTCTGCTTCTCCCTTTCCCTCTCCCCCTCCCCCTTGCTTGCTCTCGCTCTCTCTCTCTCAACTAAATAAAATCTTTTTTTTTTTTTAAGATTTTATTTATTTGACAGAGAGAGACACAGCGAGAGAGGGAACACAAGCAGGGGGAGTGGGAGAGGGAGAAGCAGGCTTCCCACCGAGCAGGGAGCCTGATGCAGGGCTCGATCCCAGGACCCTGGGATCATGACCTGAGCTGAAGGCAGATGCTTAACGACTGAGCCACCCAGGTGCCCCATCAAATAATTAAAATCTTTAAGAAAATAAAAAAATAATAAAATCGGGGCGCCTTGGTGGCTCAGTTGGTTAAGCGACTGCCTTCAGCTCAGGTCATGATCCCGGAGTCCTGTGATAGAGTCCCAGACTGGGCTCCCTGCTCAGCAGGGAGTCTGCTTCTCCCTCTGACCCTCTCCCCCTCTCATGCTCTCTCTCTCTCAAATAAATAAATAAAAATCTTTAAAAAAATAATAAAATCTGTATCTATATAATATATAAAAAATCTAAATCTATATATAGATTTTAAAGATTATAAATGTATATTATATATAAATAATATATATGTATAAATTATAAATTATATGTTATATAAACATATATATTGATGTGATTCCCCTCCTTAAAACCTTGTAATGCTTCTCAATTTAAACTTATTATAAAGTTATAATAAGGGTGCCTGGGTGGCTCAGTTCGTTAAGTGTCTGCCTTTGGCTCAGGTCATGATCCCAGGGTCCTCGGATTGAGCCCCACATCAAGCTCTCTACTCAGCGGGAAGCCTGCTTCTCCCTCTCCCTCTGCCTGCCACTCCCCCTGCTTGTGCGCACGCGCTCTCTCTCTCTCTCAAATAAATTAAAATTTAGAAATGAAAAAAATAGTTAAAATGGTAGTTTTCATCTTTATATATTTTATCACATTAAAAAAAGAGATTGCTTTGGCAGCTGTGAAGAAATCAGACAAAGGTAAGGTTACTGCAGGAGTCTAGGTTAAAGATGATGTTCTGTTTACCATTGTAATTTCACTCTATCCTTCTCTGGAAGTCAACCTATATTGACTTATTAACTGGCTCCTAGGCCCTCAGGCTTCTGGTTGAACTTGGCTAATGCGCAGCACCAGCAAGAGATCAGAGGGTGGGAGGATCTCAATCTGCAGGGTTGCTGTGGGCACCTATGGCAATTGATTACAGGTCACAGCTCCTGTCAGGCAGCCCTCTCCACAAAGCTCTGTGTGTCTCTCTATTCCAGGAATGGCTCCCTTCCCCCATTCCTTCCTTCTAGGGGTAAAGTGGCCACCACCTGTATTTCCCTACACCAGTTTATTAGTTTAATAGTTCCCTTATTAAACTTTTGTAGAACACCCAACTTGAGTGTGCTATTAGTTTCCTGCCTTAGACCCATTTGGATGTAGTGGACAGAGCAACGAATATATTTGGCAGTAGAACCTTGAGGTTTTGATAGATTGGATGGTGTGACAGACATGGTCCTGGCTCTCAGAAAAGTTCTAATAAATTGGGGGAGGCAGGATGACACAGTCTAGAAAAATAAAACAAAACATGATTCAGGCTCATACCAGCTAGCGAAGTCCAGCTATGGACTCAGGTGCTAAGGGGGTTGGAACTGGCTACTCAATGCACTGATCCAGATAGTACTAATGAACTATTTCCCTATCTCAGGGACAAAACTGACATTTCTCCAAGCTCTCAGATATGCAGGGGAGAAACCAAAGGAGGTTGGTTGTTTTCCACAGAGGAATTAGAAAAGTGAGGTCTCAATGAAGCAGTGGAAATTGAGGTTTGGAAATCCCAGGAAAAGATCTATTCAACTGGGTGAAAGGTCGGGATGCAGACACTGACTTGCAATGGCTCAGCCCTCCCCATGGGACAATCTGGAGATGTTCAGGCCTTAGGGTTAATTATGTAATACCCGGTTCCATCCACTAGTTGGCCTCCTGAGCCCATTCTGTCCCTGAAGCCATGCATGGGCTAATTGGGGGCGATTTCTCTATCATAGACCCTACACTACTTCTACCCCTCCAACTATTTCCCCATTTTTCCTCTTTTCCCTGAATGCCTCTCATCTACCATGGCCCTTCCAGCTGCCAAAAGGCACGCATTAGCCCTACATCCCTGTTAGTTGACCAACCATCTCAGATCAGGTTTTCCTGACTCATACTGGAAATCCTTAATGTCTTGCCTGCCTTGCTTATTTCCCTTTGATCAAACATGGAGAATTCTGACTGGGGTGTAACTCCCACAACATGACCCTTAGATCTTGAGTCCCTGGACCCGTTCTCTGAGGCCTGCTAGTTGTTTCAGCTCAGCTTTCAGACCAAGGCCTTTTGTGGGCCAGTACAGTAAGCTTTCTTTCTTACCACACCCACTTTACGCCCACAGGAAGCACTTACCCACCCCATCTTAGTCTCTTCCATGCTGTAAGGATCCAGGCACCTTCAGAAATTCACAGCTTCTGGATAGCTGTATAATCTCAGACACATTACTTAACTTCTGTATGCCTCAAATTCTTAGCCCATGCCGGCCATAGGGCAACACTCAGTAAATGTTAGTTGTTGTTGTTATAATTGTATTTTTAAAATATCAATATGTTCATATAACAGGTATGACCCACTTCAAATTTGAGTCTTAAAAAATCATGTTTCTCTCTTTAAAAAATTCTGAGTCTAAATTCAGTTTATTTTTAAAAGATTTTATTTATTTTATTTGAGAGAGAGAGAGTGTGTGTGTGTGCAAGTGGGGGAGGGGCAGAGGGAGAGGGAGAGAATCCCAAGCTGACTCCGCGCTGAGCACAGAGCCCCATGTGGGGTTCAATGCCATGACCCTGAGATCAGGACCAAGCCAAAACCGAGAGTGAGACACCCAACCAACTGAGCCACCCAGACACACCTAAATTCAGTTTATTTTTATACCTGTTTTATTTTAGCTTTCTTTTGTTTTCTTTTTTCTTTTCTTTCTTTTCTTTTCTTTTCTATTAAAGTAAGCTTTATGCCCAATTGGGGCTTGAACTCATGACCCTGAGATCAAGAGTTGCATGCTTTACCTTGTGAGCCAGCCAGGTGCCTCTATTTTAGCTATTTATTTCTTAAGTAGTACACCCAGAAAAAATTCCCAAAAATGTCAAAAGGCTCACCACTTCTCCTATTCACCCAGTTCACCTTCCCATAGACAGCTCTCTTAACAATTCTTTCCTTAGATATAAAATATTTCCATCACCATGAAAAGTTCCCTTTACCCCATTGCAATCAATCCCCTTACCTAACACTTAGCTCTATCCAACCACTGACCTGCTTTCTGCCACTGCGATTTTGTGGGGTTTTTTTTTTAGAATTTCATATAAAGATTAGAGCAGAAATAAATGATATAGAAATTTAAAAAACAATAGAACAGGTTGGTGAAACCAGGAGCTGGCTCTTTGAAAAAAATCAATAAAATTGAGGGTTGCTGGAGGGGAGAGGGGTGGAGGGATGGGGTAACTGGGTGATGGACATTAAGGAGGGCATGTGATGGGGCGCCTGGGTGGCTCAGTTGTTAAGCGTCTGCCTTCGGCTCAGGTCATGGTCCCGGGGTCCTGGGATCAAGCCCCACATCGGGCTCCCTGCTCAGTGGGGAGCCTCCTTCTCCCTCTCCCACTCCCCCTACTTGTGCTTTCTCTCTCGTTGTGTCTCTCTCTGTCAAATAAATAAATAAAAATCTTTAAAAAAAAAAAAGGAGGGCATGTGATGTAATGAGCACTGGGTATTATATAAGAATGATGAATCACAGACCTATACCTCTGAAACCAATTCTACATTATATGCTAATTAATTGAATTTATTTATTTTTTTAATGATTTTATTTATTTATTTGACAGAGAGAGACAGCGAGAGAGGAACACAAGCAGGGGAGTGGGAGAGGGAGAAGCAGACTCCCAGCTGAGCAGGGAGCCTGATGCGGGCTCGATCCCAGGACCCTGGGATCACAACATGAGCTGAAGGCAGATACTTAATGACTGAGCCACCCAGACGCCCCTAATTAATTGAATTTAAATTAAAAAAAAATTTTTTTAAAGATTTTATCCATTTATTTGACACAGAGAGAGAGAGAGCACAAGCAGGGGGAGAAGCAGAGGGAGAAGGAGAAGCAGGGACCCGATCCCAGGATCCTGGGATCATGACCTGAGCCGAAGACAGATGCTCAACCAACTGAGCCACCCAGGCACCCAATAAAAAAATGTTTAAAAAATTGATAAACTGGGGCTCCTGGGTGGCTCAGATGGTTAAGCATCTGCGTTCGGCTCGGGTCATGGTCCCAGGGTCCAGGGATCGAGTCCCGCATCGGGCTCCCTGCTCGGTGCAGAGCCTGCTTCTCCCTCTCCCTCTGCTATTCCCTCCACTTGTGCTCTCTGGCTCTATCTCTTTGTCAAATAAATAAATAAAATCTTTAAAAAAATTGATAAACCTCTAACCAGACTTATCAAGAAAAAAGAGAAAGGACTCAAATAAATAGAATTTGATATAAATGGCATCACAGTATGTAGTCTTTTGTGTTTGACTTTTTTTTTTTTTAAGATTTTATTTATTTATCTGAGAGAGAGAATGGGAGACAGAGAGCATGAGAGGGGAAGGGTCAGAGGGAGAAGCAGACCCCCCGCTGAGCAGGGAGCCCGATGCGGGACTTGATCCCAGGACTCCAGAATCATGACCTGAGCCGAAGGCAGTCGCTTAACCAACTGAGCCACCCAGGCGCCCCTGTGTTTGACTTCTTTCACTTAGCTTCATGTTTTTCTTTCTTTCTTTTTTAAGGTTGATGATGCCGACAGTAGGTGGATGTGAGACAGGTTGGGTCAGGGAGGCCCTTGAGAAGAAAGGCAGGTGCAGCCCACCAGACAGAGACAATCCTTAGCAGGACTGGTGAGCAGAGGGCGTGGCCAAGGCGAGGGCGGCTTCTCTCCAGCCACTTCCAACCTTCCTTTTAGTACCTACATCTGGCGGGGCTGCCCCATCTTGCACAGCCTCCTTCTGACCTGCGCTGGTGGCTTGGGCGGCAGGGGTCACTATGGGCTCTCGGTGGAGCCATGGCCTCCATGAATTCATTTGTCCAGTGACAGCTAACAAGTGAAGAACTGAGGGTTCTTCAAAGATGGCTCTCAAAAACTTTGAAACATAGTTTAGACTCTGAAGAACCTGTGGAGAGTTTCGATTTATTTTTTCCTGGCCCCCAGCAACACCCTCTCCCTCTGCTAACTCCTTAACCAGTGTTTTTCAAATTACAAGATGCAGCCTATTAGTGGGTCATGATGGGCATTTTTTTTTTAAGATTTTATTTATTTATTTGACAGAGTGACAGTGAGAGAGGGAACACAGCAGGGGGAGTGGGAGAGGGAGAAGCAGGCTTCCCACCAAGCAGGGAGGAGCCACCCAGGTGCCCCATGATGGGCACTTTTTTTTAAGTAGTCTCCACCCCCAGTGTGGAACCCAACGCGGGGCTTGAACTTATGACCCTGAGATCAAGACCTGAGCTGAGATCAAGAGTAGAATGCTTAACCAACTGAGCCACCCAGGCACCCCATGATGGGCATTTTTAAATAATGAAATACAGTGGAATAAAAATACCAGACACAACATGGAAAGGATATGTATGTTTTGAAAGATGTTGTTTCCAATACATGTGTATGTGTGAAGTTACAACATAACATGTATTTCTCCTTGTGTGTCTCAATCAAAAAATTATGAAAGCCACTAACATTGATATTTCCCCTGGGGTTGTAGCCTCTTCAATCTTCTGACTCTCATTAATAGTTCCCAAACTCTAATGAGCAAAAGAATCACCTGGGAAGCTTGTTGAAACTGTAGTTCCCAAGCCCTACCTACCTCTAAATATATTCAGTATCAGAAGGCTGGCGTGAACCCAGGAGACTTCATTTTTTTAAAAGATATTTATTTATTTATTTATTTATTTATTTATTTATTTATTTATTTATTTATTTGAGAGAGAGAGAGCACAAGCAGGGTGAGCAGCAGGCAGAGGGAGAGGGAGAAGCAGACTCCCCACTGAGCAGTGACCACCACCCCCCTCCCCAACTGATGCGGGCTCGATTCCAAGACCCTGGGTTCATGACCTGAGCCGAAGGCAGATGCTTAACCTACTGAGCCACCCAGGTGCCCCAGGAGACTTCATTTTTAACAAGCTGGAGATGACAGTGTAAATGGTCTATGGACCCCAGTTTGAAAGGCCCTGCTTGACCTCTCCTTGGCCAATTTCATCCACAGCCAAGAGTTCAGCGGTATCCTCTACCCTGGGAGTTGAAGGCAGATTGACAGCCTGAGTTTTAGACAACTGGTTATTTTCTGTGTTCTGTCACTAAATTGGCTTTTCTGCTTCTACCTTCCGCACCCTCAGATCCTGCATGTCCATGTCAGATCATCTCCTTTCCCCGGTATTTTTACTGTCTTCGTTTTGCTTCTATATTTCTTCCTGTGCCTTTGCTGGTCTTCTTCCCATACTTCCCACCTCTTTAATGCTATTGTTTCTTAAAGTCCTGTCCCTGTCCCTTACTCCATCTCACTGTATACTCTTTCCTGGCTAACTTTCTTTCATGATTTCACCTGTTACTTCTATTTGGCTAACTCCAAACTACTTATCTTCTATCTTGACCTCTGTTCTCTGTTCTTGCTCATATTTCCAACTTCCCACTGGACTTCTCCACCTGGCTGATCTGAGTTACAGACAGCTCACATTCAGGTGTAGAAACCCTATTAGTTTTGATCACCTATTAGTTTTGAATATTTACTGATTACAAAAATAATTTTTAAATCACCCGTATTCTACCATCCAAACTGTTAGCATTTTTGTTGTATTTCCTTCCAATGTTTGTTTTCAGCATAGTTTTCTTCCATATTTTTTCCTCTAGAGAAAGTTTACAAATATTCTATCTACAGTCTTTCATGTTTTTGCTCCACAAATCTGAGACCATACTATACATAGTCTCATATCCTGCATTTTTAAAATTTTACATTCTATCCAGAGCACTTCCTATGTCATTAAAAGCATTTTTCCCTGGATTCCAAAATCTTGTGACATCAATTTTAAAATATCATGAAAGAAAATTTAAAATACTTCTAATTTTTTTCCTATAATATCACCCTATAATTTTCCTATAATATCATCAAATGATTTCACGTTTTAGTGTTTCTTTTCAACTTCAATCTTTAAAAACATCATCACTGGGGCACCTGGGTGGCTCAGTCATTAAGCGTCTGCCTTCGGCTCAGGTCATGATCCCAGATCCTGGGATTAAGCCCTGAATCGGGCTCCCTGCTAAATGGGAAGCCTGTTTCTCCCTCTCCCTCTGCTCTCCACTCCCCCTACTTGTGCTTGTTCTCTCTCTCTCTCAAATAAATAAATAAAATCTTTAAAAAAAGATAAAAACTGAGGTAACTGAGGTAATAGGATAGATACAGTTTTAAATATTGTTTTCTTTCACATTATTTTGCAAACATGGTTTCATGTTTCTCCATGTTCTGGTAGCTGTAAGCTGTTTTATACTATTAAGTGTTTAATAATTTAATCACCTGCTGACATAAGTGTTTCAGTACATACAGATTTTTTTTTTTTTTTTTTTTGCTATATCACTGGGTTTTAAGTTTCTAGGTGAGGGTTTGGGTCAAAGCATACCAGTTGACTCTTGCTAAGTATTACCTAAGTGTGCTTCTAGAAGGATTAAATCAATTTATCCAGCCACTAGCCAGGTGTGGATGTATCTTTTCCCAGGGCTTTGACTGGCGTTGGGTATTTAATTTTTACTTGGTTTAATGGCTGTTAATTGGGACCACACTATACATATAGTCTTTAATTTGCATTTCCATAATTACTGAGGAAGTTGAGTCTTTAAGATATATATATATTTACTGTTTGTATTTCCCCTAGATGCCTGTTCAATTCAAAGCAACAGACATACTCTGAGTGCCGTCTATGGGCCTAGAGCTGTGTGCTTCCCTCAAGGATGAGTTCCCTAACAAAAATGACCTTTTGGGATAGGGTGGGGGAGCCAGGTAGTATAGAAAATATAATTAACTTTACTCCATTGGTGGAAGCACAATACCAGCAGGCAGTTTGGGCAAAGTCCTGTGGGTGGAAGACAGAGAAGGAAGGGTTTGACTCTGTTTGAAGCAGGTTAGGCTTTTGCAGGTCAAGTGCTTTAGAGCTAAGGCCAAACAAAGAGTAAGATTTGTCCAGATGAGAAGATGTCTGGAGAGATAAAACAATGTGAAGAGAGGTAAAGGGGTTGAAAAACATGAAATATAGTATTAGTGTAATGGACTTGTGACTTTCTAAAGCTAAAATGTGAAACACTGGGACGCAAAGGGATGATGGAACATTGGCTGGAAAGGAAGAGTCAGGGCTAATCTCAGGATTCTGACCTTTGCCCTGAGAATTTTTTTGTTCTTAAAGAGGAATGGCATGGGGCGCCTGGGTGGCTCAGTTGGTTAAGCGACTGCCTTCGGCTCAGGTCATGATCCTGGAGTCCCGGGATCGAGTCCCGCATTGGGCTCCCTGCTTGGCAGGGAGTCTGCTTCTCCCTCTGACCTTCCTCCCTCTCATGCTCTCTGTCTCTCCTTCTCTCTCTCTCAAATAAATAAATAAAATCTTTAAAAAAAAAAAAAGAGGAATGGCATGAACTAACTTGTGTTTTAGGAAGGTATTTCTGGAAGCTAATGACAGATGGATCTGGAGACACTGGAGTCTATAAGATGAGCATATCTATGTTTTACCCACTTATCAAGGGTCATAGATAGGACTAAGGGTAAGCTTTTTAGGTAGTATGCACATTAACTCTTTATCTTAAAACTGTTCCCATTTTATAGCCTTCCTTTAAATTTTTTAAAAATTGCGGTAAGATATATGTAACATAAAATGTACCACCTTAACTATTTTTAAGGGTGTAATTCACTATTGTTAAGTACATTTCACATTGTTGTGCAACCAGTCACGAGATCGTGACATTCTTTTAAGTTAATTTAGTTCAGTTTTATTAAAAAGAAATTGAGGGGGGCGCCTGGGTGGCTCAGTCGTTAAGCGTCTGCCTTTGGCTCAGGTCATGATCCCAGGGTGCTGGGATCGAGCCCCGCATCGGGCTCCCTGCTTGGCGGGAAGCCTGCTTCTCCCTCTCCCACTCCCCCTGCCTGTGTTCCCTCTCTCGCTGTGTGTCTCTCTGTCAAATAAATAAATAAAATCTTTAAAAAAAAAAAAGAAATTGAGGGACGCCTGGGTAGCTCAGCTGGCTGAGCGTCTGCCTTCAGCTCAGGTCATGATCCCAGGGTACTGGGATCGAGCCCTGCATTGGGCTCCCTGCTCAGTGGGGAGTCTTCTTCTCCCTCTCACTCTCCCTCTGTGCTTTCTCTCTGTCAAGTAAATAAATAAAATCTTTAAAAAAAAATAAAAAGAAATTGAAATTTGTACAAATTTAACTTTTTTGGTAATAATTACTGATGGCTGCTTAACACTTTACATTGTATAACGCTCTTTAACATATATGATCTCATTTGATCCTCATAAACATCCTTCTAAGGTAGATATTATCCCCATTTTACAAATGAGAAAGCTGAGGCCAAGAGCCAAAAGACCAGACAAGCTTGGGGGGTGTGTTTGTCCTGGAGAGACAAAGAGCGTCACCCAGATTTATAAGCTGAGGATTTCACCCATCCAATCAGTCATGCAGCAAATATTATCTGAGTACCTAGTATGTGCCCAGTGTTAGGAAAATGATGTTGAGCAAAATAGACATATTCCCTGCATTTATGGAGCTCAAGGACTAGTGGGGTAAACAGGCATTCATCAAGAAATCATAAGGGGCGCCTGGCTGGCTCAGTCAGTGGAGCATGTGACTCTTGATCTTAGGGTTGTGAGTTCAAGTACCACACTGGGTGTAAAGATTACTTAAAAATAAAATCTTTAGGGGTGCCTGGGTGGCTCAGTCAGTTAAAAGTCAGGCTCTTGATTTCGGCTCAGATCATGATCTCAGGGTCCTGGGATCGAGCTCCCTATCTGGCTCCGTGCTCAGAGGGGAGTTTGCTTGAGATTCTTTCTCTCTCCTTCGGCCCCTCCCCCTGCCCCTGCTTGTATGTGCACATGTGGGCATGCTCTCTCTCTCAAATAAATAAATAAATCTTAAAAAAAAAAAAAAATAGGGCAGGGCACCTGAATGGCTCAGTCAGTTAAGTGTCTGCCTTCGGCTCAGGTCATGATCCTGGGGTCCTGGGATGGAGCCTGCATTGGGGTTCCCTGCTCAGTGGGGTTCTGCTTCTCTTTCTCCCTCTGCCCTCCCCCCTGCTCCTGCGTGCTTTCTCTCAAATAAATAAATAAAATCTTTAAAAAAAAATAAATACCACTTCTTCCGAAAAACCTTTAAAAAATAAAGTAAAATCTTTAAACTTCACAGGGAAAGACAATGTAAAATATCCTCTTTTGAGAGCAGCTCAGGACCACATATGCTTATGCTATATGCATTTGTAAACCTTCCAAAATGATTCACCCTGACATTTCCATGTGTCTGTCTAATCCACAATATCCTTTCCTTGACATTATATGATTTGTATATTGACCCCCAACCTTGTGAGGTAAGCAGGTAAGTATGACTGTCTATATTTTACTGATGAAAAATTCGAGTCTCAAAGACTCGATAACTTGCCTAAAACCACATGACTAGTTAATGGTGAAGCTGGGATTTGAATCCAGGTCTTGTAACAGCTAGATTGTTATTCTTGTAGTATTCATTCTTCCACCTATTCATTCCTTCATCAAATATGCACTGATCATCTTCTGAGTGTCAGCCTACATAGGGAGCAGTCAAGAGCCACAGAAGGGTTTGAAGCAGGAAAGCAGCATGATCCAATTTAGATTTTTTTTTAAAGATTTTATTTATTGGGGCGCCTGGGTGGCTCAGTCATTAGGTGTCTGCCTTTGGCTCAGGTCATGGTCCCAGCGTCCTGGGATCGAGCCCCACATCAGGCTCCCTGCTCAGCGGGGAGCCTGCTTCTCCCTCTCCAGCTCCCTGTGCTTGTGTTCCCTCTCACTATCTCTCTCTGTCAAATAAATAAATAAAATATTTTTTTTAAATTAAAAAAAATAAAGACTTTATTTATTAGAGAGCATGAGGAGAGCATGAGCAGGGGGAGGGGCAGAGGGAGAGGGAGAAGCAGACTCCCCGCTGAGCAGGGAAGCCCTACACAGGGCTGGATTCCAGGCCAGGACCCTGGGATCATGACCTGAGCCAAAGGCAGATGCTTAACCAACTAAGCCACCCAGGTGCCCCTCCAATTTAGGTTTTAGATGAGAGGGCAATGATGGTTTCCAAAATATGGTCTGGGACCACCTACTGGGTCTGAATCTCTGGGATTGGGGCTCAGGAATGTCACCATCAGCCAGGTTTGGGAATTCCTTTCCAATTCTAATGCAATGAAGAGAGAGAAGCACTGTATTAGAGAAGGAGGTGGTGCAAACAGTTAACATGACTAAGGTAGGGGCTGTAGTGAGAGCCAACCAGGTGAGAAGTGATGAAGTACAGGGACAAAGTGATACACTTGAGGATCATTAGAAAGCATGGGCAGGGGGCGCCTGGGTGGCTCAGTCGTTAAGCATCTGCCTTTGGCTCAGGTCATGATTCCAGGTCCTGGGATCGAGCCCCGCATCGGGCTCCATGCTCAGCGGGAGGCCCGCTTCTCCCTCTCCCGCTCCCCCTGCCTGTGTTCCCTCTCTCGCTGTGTCTCTCTCTGTCAAATAAATAAATAAAATCTTAAAAAAAAAAAAAAAAAGAAAGAAAGCACGGGCAGGACAGTGGCTGAGGTTCAAAGAAGTAGAGCTGGGATTCCTGCCTGGGGCCTCAGGCTCTGGAGCCTGTGCGGTTTACTGCACATAGACTTTTATAACCATGTCCCGATTTTAAATATCTATATTTACATCTCTTGGCCCTTGTTTTGCAAATCTCCATCTTATTTCAAACTGCCTTCAAGTCTTGTATTTCTCCCTCACTTTCATAAAGCCTAGGAGAGACGTTAGGGACAGACAAGTAAGGCCTTAAAAGCTTTAAAATATTTATTTCTTTGGGGCTGGGTGCCTAGGCAAGGAAAAAATAGATTTGATTAGACAAGCACAAACTCTGGGAGAGAATAGTAAGATACTGGAGAGATGCACTGCATCTCCTCTTCTATAAGCCCTAGAAGGCCTCCAGAAAACCTGAAGACAATAATCCCAAAAGCCCAGAGGGTGACCGTATTTCCTCTCCAAGGTTATTACTGGGTTTCAAGCTGGAGCATTTCAAGAATTCAGGAAACTGTAAAGAATCCACAACAGCCTCAGCTACCATCTCCCCTAACATCAACATCAACAACCTTGACAATAAAATTTTTTAAAATTCAGGGCACCTGGGTGGCTCAGTTGGTTAAGTGTCTGCCTTCAACTCAGGTCATGATCTCCGGGTCCTGGGATGGAGCCCCGCATCAGGCTCCCTGCTTAGGAGGGCATCAGCTTCTCTCTCTCTCCCGCTGCTCCTCCCCACTCTCTCTCTCTCTCTCTCTCTCTCAAATTTTTTTTTTTTTAAGATTTTATTTATTTGACAGACACAGCAAGAGAGGGAACACAAGCAGGGGGAGTCGGAGAGGGAGAAGCAGGCTTCCCCCTGAGCAGGGAGCCCGATGTGGGGCTCGATCCCAGGACCCTGGGATCATTACCCGAGCCGAAGGCAGACGCTTAACGACTGAGCCACCCAGGCGCCCCAATAAATAAAATCTTTAAAAATATATTAAAAGTAGTCTCCTTCCCACCCGCAACCACAGACCTGAAGAGGGCAGATGGGACTATGGGGGATTCGTCTGCATCCGGGGTCTGGGTTTCCCAGGGTCGCAGGGAGACGAGAAACTGACACCCGAATTTCTGAATGCAGGCATCAGAGGCTGAGGACGCCTCCACTCTCTCCTCACTGCCAGGTAGGTCAGGATTAAAGCGCACTCAGCCAAAGGCTGTGGTTGGCAGTACAGGGGCTTAGCCAAGCAGGTGGGCGGGAATGGAGGTGTGGGAGAAAAGGATGAGAAAGTGGGTGTGGTGGGATCCTACCACTGGCATTTGGGTTGGGGTGTGAGAAGCACCTGGGGGAGGTGCCCTGGAGGATGACCAATCAGAGAGCGGGTTGCGGCCCAGAGGCAGGACAGGGGCGTATCTTGGTCGAGATTGGATAACGGTCTGGAGCTGGGAGGGGCCGCGCGCCGCCCCGTCCCACAGCTCTGCAATTCAGCTTCATATACCGCAGCGGCGGCGGCGGTGGAAGTCGTCTGACTGTGGCGCACGTGCCGGAATCTGACGCTCCTCGCTTGCCGCGGAGTTCCTTGCCTGGGAGTTCCGCGTGCGTTTCGTCCTGCCCCAAAGTTCGCTCCATCCTCGGTGCCCCAACCTCTTGCCCAGCTTCTCAAGCTCCGGACCTCGACGTCTGCAGAACGAAATGGTTACAGCCATGAATGCCTCGGACGAAATAGAGCAGATATTGCAGCCTTACAACTTCGAGCTGTTCCAGGACATGAGGCCCCTTTTGGAGGAGTACTGGTGAGACCTGGGGAAGGCGAAGGGCCGTGCCAGGGTCCTGACCTTGATGACTGCTATGGGGGGGGGGGGGAGGAGACACTGGATGCCTGCAATGATTTTCTTAAAGAGCAAAGGTATCGGGCTCCTCTGTACTGGCTCCATATCCCTGTTGTCCAAGGTGCAGTTAGCGTGGCATCTCAGAGATTAGACCCGGAGGAAAGAAAGAAAGAATGAGAGAGAAAGAGAAAAAGAAAGAGAGAGACAGGAAGGAAGGGAGGGAGAAAGGAAGAAAATGGGTTGAGGAAAGTAGGAGACAGAAACCCAGGGGAAAGAGTGTAGTGAGAAATGATCTCTGAGGAAGGGGTTGATCTGAACTCCTACTCCCACCCACCTTATAGACGACTCTCCTCTGTCCTTTGTGGCCGTGTGTGCAGGCGTGCGGGCATAGTGCTGGTCCCAGGGACAGTCTGCCTTTACATTTATCACGCTATTCACCAAATGCTCCATTGTCCCCGCTGTGGAGAAGGAGACACAGTCAGGGAGCTCTTTCAAGATTTCCCCAGGCTCTTTGACCTTGCCCTAAAGCTCCTCAGAGGTGTTTGTGGGCTGACTTTGTGCTCCAGCCAATTTACCATAACCCAACCAGGCAGAAACTATTGCCACATTCTTCTTATACCAGACCTCTGGGTTGGTTCTAGGCATGGGCACAGCAGGTGTCACCCAATCACAATTCCACTGAGAGCAATAATCACAGAAACCTTGAACACAGCCCCTGCCCTGCACTAGGTACTTTATATACCTTAACACTGTCAGGAGAGGAGTGCTATTTCTCCTTTATAATAAGGAAACTGAGGCTCAGAGAACTAAGTAGTTTTTTCCCAATGTCACACAGCTAGTAAGTGGCAGAGCTGGGACTCCAACCCAGAGCACTCACCTTGAGAGACCAGTGGGCATTCCTGTAACCAGCACCCACCCATAAGCCCATCCCCTCTGCCTTTTGCCTGCCAGGGCAACCTCATTCCTCATAGCTCTGGTCTACCTGCTACTCATCTTTGTGGGGCAGAACTACATGAAGGCACGGAAGGGCTTCAACCTGCAGGGGCCTCTGATCCTTTGGTCCTTCTCCCTTGCACTCTTCAGGTAAGACCCCCCTCCCCCCAATCTCCACTCCCTGCCTATCCTGTAGACCCTAGACCCTCATTCTATCCCTAAAACCTTTCTGGAAACCCCAAGTGAGTCAATGCCCCAAGTTGCCCTCTAACTCTTTCCCTAGCCCATTCCCTCAGCTCCAGCTCCCTCCCCAGCTTCCATCCTCCTCCCACATTACCCTGTTTACTTTCTTCCCCAGGCCCCATACAAGCAGCCTCTGCTCTCTCTCATGAGTCCTCTTGTGCTCATGGAGTCTGTGTACTTTTAACAATTTTCTCCAGCCTCTAATGCTCTCAGAATCTAACACCCTCTCCCCCCCCAAAACAAAACAAAACAAAACACCCTCTCCCAAGACCTTCCAATAACTTCTGTAGCCCCTCCTTCCCAGATTTCATTCCCCAAACTCCTTCTATCTCCCCAGTCCTGTTGCCCATCCCCTCCCACGTTCCTACCCATCCCAAGAACCATAGTCCCTAACTCAGTTTTCAGTCCCATCCTCCAGCATTCCCTGGTCCTTCCCCAGCCCTAATCTCCTCTAGATTACAGGTTGGATCCTGGCCCCAGGATCTCAGAAGCTGTGACCCATTCTGCTGGAAGGCGGAAGTGGTGGAGCTTGGGACAGTGACCTGCCAGGCCACGGGGGAAGGGTGAATTGGTGCCTGGGGATGACCCTTACACCCTTTTCCTCTATCCCATTTCAGTATCCTGGGGGCACTGAGGACATGGGGCCATATGGCTACCCTGCTACTTAAGGGGGACCTAAAGCAAACTGTGTGCTTCTCCATCTTCACCCACACTCCCATAATCAGATTCTGGTCCTGCCTCTTTGTTCTCAGCAAGATCATTGAACTTGGTGAGTGGCAAGTCTTTGTCTCTCTGGTGCCCAGTCAACGGCATCCCTCCTCAGGAACCCCCCCACACCTCCCCCGTCACATGGAGAGTCCCTTCCCCACCCCTGGGTCCTAACACCTCTTACCCAAGCCCCTCTTTAAATTATTTGCCACAAAGGCCCTTGTCCATGCCCTGAGAATTCCCCCATGTCCCTATATCCATCACGGAGGGTGGTGCCAACTGGGTGGTATGCCAGCTCTGCCTCCCCATCTCCCAGGAGACACGGCCTTCATCATCCTGCGTAAGCGGCCGCTCATCTTTGTGCACTGGTACCACCACAGCACAGTGCTAGTGTACTCGAGCTTTGGATACAAGAACAAGGTGCCTGCAGGCGGCTGGTTCATGACCATGAACTTCGGTGTGCATGCCATCATGTACATCTACTACACTCTGAGGGCTGCCAAAGTAAAGTCCCCCAAGTGGTTACCCATGCTCATCACCAGCCTGCAGATCCTGCAGATGTTTATGGGAACCATTGTTGGCATCCTAACTTACATCTGGAGACAGGAACAGGGCTGCCACACCACAATGGAACACTTCTTCTGGTCCCTTGTCTTGTATATGACCTATTTCTTCCTCTTTGCCCATTTCTTCCACCAAACCTACATAGTGCCCAAAGTCAAAGCCAAGACCAAGAGTCAGTGAAGGGTTGGAGAAAAAGGAGCCCCAGGCTCTCTCCCTGCCAAGGCACCAAAGGGTTGAGCTTAGGTTTGGGAGAATAATTAAGATGCCTTCCCTGCATGGTTTTTCCCATGGGATCTGTGCCCCAAGGTGGCAGGAAGTGATGTCAGACAAGAAGTGTCAGCTGTGGGTGGGGTGTAATCTAGTACTTTGATGTTTCTATTTTTAATGTGAAGGCCAAGCAAGCCCTGGGATGGGGGTAGAACTGAGAAGGATTTCCAGAGCTGAATTTATATTTCTATCCAGAAATTTTCTTACTCCATTTTTAAATTAAAGATTTCAACAAGTCTTTTTTGGGGGTTTTGAGATTTGGGGGAAGAGGACTGCTGTGATGGGAGAGGGCTGCTGGCAGCGGGATGATCACTGAGTGAGAAGCCTAAGAAGGTGTGAAGGTGTGTGGAAAGATGAGGGGCACACACACACACACACACTCAATAAGAATTCTAGGCCTGGTAGGCACTTAATAAATGTCTGTTACAGACCAGAATTTTATTGCTATTAGAGACCCAAGCCCCTCATAGGAACAGTGAGAAACAGGTGCAGAAAGGCGGTGTAACTTATCTAAGGTCATAGGCTTCCTAAGTTGCAGAATTGACACCTGCAAGCAAGCGTTCCAGACCAGAACTTCCAGTTATCCTCCATAAGACCACGAGGTGGCGCCGCAGCACCAGCTTTGGCCAACGCTAGCGAAGTAGCTAGTCCTTAAGCCACACCTACATACTCGCACGCAGGTGCCCCCCCCGCCCCCCCGCTCCAGGAATCCCCCAGCTGACCCATCCCGGTGTTGGGAGCTGAGAGGGGACTGAAGCCCTAGAATCCCAGGCCCTCACTTCTTTCCTGGACACCCAGCTCTCCTTTAAACATGGGGTAGCCTGAGGGGAGGGGGCTCAACCGCAACTCTGAATCATCAGGCCTTTGGCAGTCCGCGCACGTTTATTTCATTTATCTTTGAAAATGGGGGAGGGGAGTCTGGAGAAGGCGGGGTGGGCCAAGGGTCACTTGGCCCCCGGGGAACTGGTCCCTGTTCCTGGCCTTAGTCCCAGGGGCGTGGACTGTGTGTAGGGTGTGTAGGGCCCAGTCCATCCCTCAGGGCCGGCAGCGGGGAGGCTCTCTCCTGAGCTGGCCGCCCACCCCTCCGCCCTCCCCGAGCTGTCCCAGCACCCCTCTCAGACCCCGGGATAGGGGCAAGCCAGTCAAGACGACCCCAGTCCGGGGAGGCTGTGAATTCTCGCCCCCGCCCTCGGGGATGGTCGACGGACCGGGCCGTTCATACGGGCCGTTCCACGGCGTACTGACACGGACTGAGGTTGGCGGCCGGGGGCGGCCCGGGCACGGCGGGATAGCTGAAAGAGGCGTGCTGTTTGGCCTTGAGCCTCAGGCTGGCCAGACTCGAGTTACACGGGTCCCGATATACGTAGGGGGAGGAGGCGGCTGCAGCTGCGGCTGCAGCGGCCGAGGCGTAAGGGCAGGACACTGCCCCGGAGGACACTGCGGCCGGAGCCAGCCCGGGGGGCCCCCCGCCCAGGCCCTGCAGGGCCCCGGGCCCTGGCACGGTGCCCGGGGCGGCTGCGGCCGAGGGCACCATGGAGGCGGCGATGGAGCTGGGTGGCGAGAAGACGGGCTGCGAAGCCAGAGGCCCCACGTTGACTGAGTTGAAGGCGAACGGGAAGGTCTTGGCGGCGAGCGGCGGGCCGAGCGCCTTGGGTGGCCAATTGCCGTACGAGTAGCCGGGGTACACCTCCTCGTAGGGCGGCACCAGCCCCCCTAGTGGCGCGGCGAAGCCGCCCTTGCACAGCTCGGCTTGCTGGCTGCGCTCGCGCTTCCGCCACTTGGCGCGCCGGTTCTTGAACCACACCTGCGGGCGTTGGAGAAAGGCTGTCAGGGCCGGAGCCGGGGGGGGGGGGGGGGGCGACCTGGGTCCGCGCGGCTGGCCGCGGGGTCACCGAGACCGGGGTTCGGGCCAGGACCGCGCCAAGGATAAACAAAACGGAAGCGGGGCAGCCAGGGGGTGGGAGGAGCGCACCGAGTCAGGAGGCTGAGAACAGGAGTGGGCGGCACGACTGAGTCAGGGGCTACAGGGTCGGGGCGGGGGGGCGCGTAGGATGGAGTCAAGGAGGGGAGAAGAGAACGGGAGACAGTGCCGGGGGAAAAGGAACGAGCGGCCTGGAGCGACAGGGTGGAGGGAGTCAGAGCAGAGGCCGGAGGCTGTGCGGGGCAGCCCACGGAGGCAGGGGCACGTCGGGTGTTGGGCCGAGGATAGGCAGTCAGGGCGGAAGCGCAGGTTGCTGGCTCCAGGGCAGCTCGCTGAGCGGCCAGTGAGAAAGAGGCCCCGGGCCGGAGCGGGAAGGTGGGCGGGGGCGCGGGGCAGGAGAGGGTTGCGGGTTTGGGAGGGCCGTACCCGCACGCGGGCCTCGGTGAGGTTGGTCCACACCGCGATCTCTTCGCGCGTACTCATGTCGGGGTAGCGGTTCCTCTGGAAGGTCGCCTCCAGCTCCTGCAGCTGCTGGCTGGTGAAGTGGGTGCGCTGCCGCCGCTGCTTCTTCTTCAGCGAGCCGTCTTCCGGGGAGCCGCCGGGCAGCGAAGCCGAGGCCTTCTCCGAGTCTGGGGGCCGAGGTGGGGGCAGGTCACAGGGCGCCCAGGCCTGCGCGGATTCCGCGGCTCAAGGACCTCCTCCACTGACCCCTCACTCCCACCCGGCCTTCCACTGCCAGATCCCACCCCCAGGAGGGACAGAACTGTTCTCTCCCCTACCCCCAGTAGGGGGTGCGCTCACCACTGTGCTCTGGGCCCTTGCAGCCGTGCTCTGGGAGTGGCGGGTGGGGAGTGCCCGCATCTGACAGCGAGAGGGCCGGGCTCCGGGCCTCCGCCTCGCTAAGCAGGCCGAACTCCATGGAGGGAGGACTCTGGAAGGGAGAGAAGACACAGGCCAAGTTGATGGGGATAAAATCTCCCGGTTATCGGGTTCCCAGTAGTGTTTCCCCTCAAGTTCACTGCCCCTTTCTCAGCTACCGACATAAAGCTATCCCTGTGTGGGGTACCCTAGGATAGAATAGGGAAACAGCAGCCTAGGGGGAGAAAGATGTGTACCCAGGGGTATTACGCACAGACATGCACACTAGACTGTGTTTTGTTCACTGCTGGGCACCTAGCTAGAACTCTGCCTGGTGCCCAGTTGGTGTTCAATAGATATTGATTGAATTAGCTAAGGACAACCACGCTACTGCGCACCACGTGCCGTATACCACATCCTCAAAAACTTCAGTTCCTTCTCACATGTATGTCCGGTATCCACACAAACTCATACATGCCCCTCAGCCAATCACACCTGAACACAGTCTGAACTTCTGTTACTCTCCGGTGGGACAGATTTGATTTTGAAGCAGACCCAGTATGTCTCGCATGAGGATAACCACTGCTATTATTTATGAATACTTACGATGGGCCTTTACCTCATTATCTCTCTCCTCACAAGAATGCATCAATATTAAGTATTATCACCCTCGTTCAGGTGAGGAAACAGACTTGAAGTAACCACTAAGGTCACAGAGCTTAGTACGTCGTGAAACTGGGATCTGAACCAGGCCTGGGAAACTCCTAAGCTAATGCTTTTTCTTCATTTGCTTTTTCCATTTGTTTTCCTTGGGGCCCTACCCAGACACCCCCTCAGGGACTGGAACTTGGGGCTAGCCTCAGGGATAGAAGTCTAGCTTGGCCTTGCTTGGGTCTGCTTCAACCAGGGCAGTCCTGTTTTTGCTTGTTTTGTTTATGCTTTCTAGGGAGATAGCATTTGAAGAAAGGATTCCAGGATCACAAACAAGTTTGAAAGTCCCTAGGCCTTCTGGCCTTGTCCGCTTCTGTGCCCATGCAGACACACCTCACCCCCTTACCAGTTCCACCCATGCCAGCCTCCACTGCCCCCCCCCCCCACCGCAGCAGATGTGAGCTTCTTAAAGCCACATTCCCGCCCTTATTCCCTATCCCAGGAGACGCCCCAGGTCCCTCTCCAAGTCTCCCCAGTAGGGTCCCCCTTGTTGCTGGCTATCCCAAGCCTCCTCTGGTGGGAGGAGGAGAAAGGGGCTCTAAGTGAGGCTCAAGAACTCTGGATGCCTCTTGGTCAGAGGAGAACCAAAGGAGTCTAGGGACAGAGGAACAGGGGTAAAGAGCTGGCTAGGAGGGGTCCATCTGCCTCTCCATTAACGGGGACTTAATGCAGGCTGTGCAGGGTGGCATTAATGTGGTGGATTAGCCTAGATTGAGATGTGTGTCACTTGGCTGTTCTGAATTTATAAGGAGCCTCTCTCTGGGAGGCGCAGATGGGCAGCGGCCTGTATTTGCACATGGTAATGCCCCCGTCAACCAGCTGAGAGAGGACAGCTGCCCCCCCCAACCTCTCAAGTGAGATTGGGGGTGCAACAGAGGTCAAGGCAGGAGGTTGAGAAGCAGTCCCTGTTCTTTTTGCAGGGGGTGGGGTCTAGACTTGGACCTTTTTCTAAGGTTGGAGAGGCAGGACTGAAGGGAACCGGGAAGGAGAGAAGTCAGGCTAGAGGTGGGGATGCTCCTCCCCTTCCAGGGGTCTGTGGTCAGGAGTCAGAGGCTTGGGGCTGGCCCAGCGATGCTCTGATAGAAGGGACATGCCCTTGGGTGAGACCTGTGGCAGCCTTGACTAGTAGTTCTTCCCAAGTAGCTCAAAAGGCTTAGAACTGAGAGCTGGAAAAAGGGGTGCTCTCAAGTCTCCTCTTACTTTATACCCAAGATGCTCTCAAAATGCAAGCCATGCCCCTGGCTTCTCCAGAGGCCATGGGAACAACGCCACTGGGAAAAAAGGGACGATTTGGTTCACCTGTAGGGAAAACTAAACCCCACCAGTGCCATTTGTCTTTCCAGTCTGTCTTGGCTCCAGATTTCCAGTATTCCAAACTCCCCTTCCCCCAGCATTCCGTACCTGTATCTCCGTTTCACCCTCAACTGCAGCAGAGGGAGGCAGGGTGGAGAGAGATAAGGGCCAGAGTAAGAGATGAGGCTGAGAAAGCAGAGTTCAGGCTGTGTATTCCCAGAGACAGACAGACACACATGCAGACACACACGAGCCCCCACTCAGACAAAATAAGCACTTGGACTTGGAGCTAGAGGCATACAAACACATACTCTCCCACACATGCGCTCCCACATTCAGGCAGACAGACCCACACCGTCGCACAGTCTCCTCTCTCTGTGACAGGGACAGCTGCCTTGGCTGTTTTGGAGCTAGCCATTACTCTCCCCCCCTGCCTGGCCCCTCTGAACCTCAGCTCTCAGTCCCAGGAACTAAGGACTCTGTGGGGGAGGAGGAGGCCAAAGGGGCCAGGGGAGTGGTCTATACTCAGTGGCTGCTGGGGAGACCCTGTTTCCCTGGGTGGGGAGAAGTCTGAGGGAAGAGGATGGCTTGGGGGTAGAGGGTGGAAACTGCCCAGGCCCTTCCTAGGAAAGTAATCTGGAATAGCCAGAAGAAAATAGGTTTGGAGACAAAAGATCTGGGTTCATGTCCTGGCTCCCCAACTTACTAGCTGTGTGTTCTTGGCAAAGTACTTTACCTCTCTGGACATATTTTTTCATCTCTAAAAGGGAGATCATACTCCCTTCCCTACCTACCTCTAGTATTGTTATAAGGTTAAAATAAAACATAATGTAAAAATGAATGGGGATAAAACTCTATCCAAGTTGCTTCCCCGCGCCCCCCTCCCCATTCATTGAACAGATGTCTATTTGGCACCGTCTATGAGCTGGGCATTGAGTAAGGCACTGAGGATAGAGTGGTAAGTAAGATCTCATCCTTGTCTCTGCCTTTGCTTGAGTTCACCTTCCTAGACCCTGTATCACCCAGTGAAGAATTCCTCTGGTGAATAAAGGTGAGTACGCTGCATTTGAGAGTGGGATGCAAAGGTGTGTTGTGAATACTCGGTCCTGAACATAAAGGAGGGCCCAGCCAATAAGGTAACAGCAAAATGGGCAGAGTAACCGAAGCTGAGAGCCATGGTAAAGGGAAGAAGGAAACCTTCAGGCTCTTGACCGGTGTAGTAATAGTGGAAAGAGGGGTTGAGGCCGAGAAGAGCCCTGCCTGCAAAAATGAAAAGGCAAGAACACCACAGCCAGGCAGGCAACAGAGAGATAGACGGCGGGAGCACAGGCCTCCAGCGGACTCGAGTCCGGGTGGGCTAGCCAGGCAGAGGCTGGGGGCGCCAGGCTGTTGTCTGAGCTGGAGACAGGCTGGCTGAGGATTAAGCTCCCCCAAACTGTTGGAGGTCAGGAAGCTGGGGAGTTGGGACTGAGGCCAGGGGCTTCGCCTCACTCGGTGGACAGGGACAAGCAGTAGGTCTGGAAGCTGCAGGATTGGTTGATGCTGGTAGGAAATACCAGGCAGGGGCAGAGAGAGTCAGGAGATAACAGTGGGGTGCTGAATCCAGCTCTGGGAGGGGCTGCCGGTCCCCCCTCCAGCCTTCCTGACACACCCTACTGGGGATGTATGGGCCAGGCTCCATGGTGTCAGGGTGACAATCCCCACACTGGGAAGAAGAAAGGACCTGCAGGTGTGCTTTGATTCTTTAGTAAAAGCTGGCATTATAGGAAGCCTATCATGGACTGCAGGAAGAACAAAACATTCAAGATATATTAAGGGGGAGAGCACAGGTTATCCCAGGTCAGAGAGGTCAGAGAGGGGAGGCCATGGTTCCCAAGGGACCCAAGCTCATGGCAAGAAGGCAACTGCCATGTGTGCCCACTTATGCCCTGATGCCAAAGGGGCAAATCAGGGCCTCAGCTAGAGAGCTCCCAAGTAGTTGCAATAATGATGCCTGGGCAGAAGGTGTACCCTAGACCTGAGATAGGAGAAAACCCTTGGAAGATGGAAGGGATAGAGTCGTGGCACCATGGCTCAGCTCAGCAAGTAGCAAGTTGGTGATAGAGTATAAACCAGGGCCCTTAACTAGCATGGAACCCGCCTAGAAACCTGGATCTGAAAGTAAGCCCTTTAAGTTCATTAGCGATGCTGAGGACCCAACTTGTCTGGTCTGCCGAGCTGCGGTGAGCAAATGGGCGCAAATGAAGACAGCTATAGACGAAGGTCACAGACCCAAGAGGAAACCCTAAGGCTTGAGTGGAGGCAGCAATGATTCTATGCAGTTAATTTATCAAGGGGTAAATTAGGGATCAGAGAAATGGGCCCCCACACCCACCCCTCCCCTTCCTCCCGTCTTTCCTTCAGCAAGTGTTAGGTGCTAGGACAGATCCCCAAGAACGGTAAGGCACAGACCCTAATTTCTAGGAGTCTACAGTCTGGGAAGGTAAACAGGATGGACAATGATGGGTTAAATAGGCCTAATTCTCACATTGTGGGGGGTCAGAGAGATGGAAGCCCATGTAAGGTGATATCAAGTTATGGGGCTCAGAGAATGTAGCACATGGCAGAGCTGGGAACCAGGGAGGCAGAGAAGGAGCAGAGGCTTCTAAATAAGAGAGCAGTACTGGGAATGAGCTGGCAGGTTCCGAGGGCAACAGGCAGTCTCAGGCGGCCAGGGTCTCAGTGTGGGCAATGGGAAATCATCAGAGGAAAACAGGTCAGGCTGCGGGAGCCTCCAATGAAGGGCATGGGGTGGTGCTTCAGGTCTGATAGAGTCTAAGCTAGAGCATCTCCAGCTTTTCCATCAAAACCTCCTAAGACCAGTAAGAGAGAACATCACTCTGGGAAACTGGGAGCACAACCTCGAACAGCTGCCACCAGTATGAAATTTCTTTGAGATCTCCAGCCTTATGTTAAAAATTGAAGCAAGTTTTGCATTCTATTCCACACTTAAGCATATTTATTTTGATATAAAAGTAAAGTTTTCTCTCCACGTCTCCAAGTGACATCTTCAAGTGACATCACCACACCAGGAAGATGGGGCACATTTCGGCTGCAGCATCATGCCCCTTCTACTCCTGACCTGCCTGCTCTCCCCATCCCCCGCTTTTGAGAAGCAGTACTCCAAGCAGTGGGAGTCGCTGGAGGCTTGTAGGCAGGGGAGAAACATAAGAGCAGCGGCTCTGGGACCTTTACTTGGCTGTAGTGAGCAGAAAGGATTGGGCAGGGGAAAGGTGGGAAAGGGGGAACTTAACTGAAAAGTGTAAAGAAGGCCCTGGGGAGGACAATGGAGAAGGAGTGGAGAGAATTTTGAAAGCAGCTCTTATTCCCCCCACTGCCTATCTTCTTTCCCTTTCTGTCCCCATCACCCTCATCGTGGGTCCCTGCACATGACCATGGGCTAGACACTCCAGATAATCCCAAAGCTCAGGACCTAATGGATCTTTCAGATTAGCTGCCTTCTTCCTCCCCACTCTCTAGGATGCATCATTCGGAGCAAATGGAGAAGAAAAGATCTGGGGGGCTCTGTCCTTCTCTCATGCCTATCCCCAGCTCAGCTCCAGCCTGCCTCCCTTTCCCCTCCTGGACCTGTGTCCCAGGCCCATATTCACATCCTTGAGCAGGAGGCAGGCAGAGATCAGATCAGGGTATGTGGCCTGGTGGAGGAGTTAAGCATTTGGGGAGCTCCCTAGAACTCTTCTTGGAGAGGAACAGGGGTAATGGCTGACATTGGAAGCTTGGGATAGGGTGTTCCATCTGTCATTGAGAATCTTCCTATGTCTGGATCAGGGGTGCTATCAGGCTTCTCTAAGACTTGAGACTCCATCCTTCCAAACAAAGATTCTGTGGTTACAGAGGACCTACAGTTTGGGCATAATAATAGCAATAATGTTTCTTACTTCTGTGGTGTTTCTCCATTTGCAAAGGGCTTTCAAATACATGATTTCATTGAACTCTTACAACCACCTCGGGTAGCAGGAATATCCATCCTTATTTCACCTCTAAGAAGATAAATTTGTCCAAGGTGACAGAGATTGAAGAGATTCGAATCCAGTTCTCCTAAAACCAGGGTCTGAGCTCTTTCCATGCCTTGCCCCCTCTACTCCAGCAGCCATTTGTGGTTCTGACATGCACTGATCCTCCCAAGCCCTGAAGGATTCCATTTCCACTTCCTGCCTCTGCCTCCTCTCTGGAAAGCTCTGGAAGTTTGCTGCCCACTGTGTGCCAAGGAACATTTTCCTATTCATCTTGAGTTTGCATCACTCCAGTTCTACGAGGCCCCCTCATCTCCCATTTCAGGATTTGGGGAGCAAACAAATCTGCTTATCTAGGCCTTTTATTATTTGTGGATTTCCATCCTGTTTCACCTTCCAGAGGCCTAAGCTTTTAAGTTTGCTCTCTCTAGCAGCCCCTGGCTCCCCATTCTGTGGATCATTCTCTGACCCTTCTCTGGGTCCATAACATTCTCCCTAAGAGCCAGTGACCAGGCATGCACTCAGCTACATGGCTTTATGCAAGGATGAGAGAAAGTTCTGTCTTTTGTTTCCATTCATCTTTATTATAAAGCCATTACTTTTTGGCCTTTTTGGCAAATGCAAAACTTTGGGCTAAGGTCTTCAGGGAACCATCTGCAATGCCTTCGCTATTCCTTTCCTGACTCAGAGACTTTCATTTCACCCATAATTTCAGTGATTTTCAAAGGTGATGGGAGCACAAGCCCCTGAAAAGTGTATCAGAATATGGTAGGAGTAATTGGGGTGTACCTTTATATTTATCAAAAGGGGGCAAGGACAAAAAAGGTTGAGAAACAATGTCCTAGCCAGTAATAAGCAAACTTTAAAACTGAGGAATGGAGGTGAGAGTGTGGGGAATACATATTATATGTCATTCATGGGTGGAGGGTGAGAGAGGTTGAGACCCACTTGTTTAGATTACTGATTGCTAAATACATCACCTTGCACTTATCCCATGAAAACTCAGTCCCCAGCTGAGTTGTTTTGCTTACTTACACAGACTGGGAAAGTTCTCTCTTCTCTGTTCCCTTTAGCTTAACTGGGCTCTGGTTAAACAGATCGGGTCAGGGTGGGTGGTCACTATATGGATCCAAAGGAATCAGGGCCCTTTCCCAGCTACAGAAAAAACAAAAGGGACAGTTGGGTAGGGCTGAGACATCCTTCCCAACCAGTCTTGGAGGGCAGTCTAGGCCCCATGTTGACCCCAGAGTCTGGATTCCATGTGTCTCCTTCCTCTCAGCCATCAGGGTAGTGTTGGGATTGGTGGGGTTGAGAGAGCCAAAAGGGAAAAAAACCACAGGGTTTGTTTTGCTAAAGGGCTGCAGTTTTCTCTTTGGGCCTGGGATCCTGCCTCTTGCAGGGAAGGAGCCTTTAGCCTGCTGACAACCAGGTAGGAATTCAGGGCTATCTGGTCAGCTGTATTGGAATTAGGGGTTGACTACGAGTTTGTGAGGAAACTGAAGCTGTCAGGGAGGCTTGTGTTGGACTCCTCCTTAGCCTCCCATTGCCCTTGTGGTTCATTTTCCCCTTTCCTTGTCTTCTACTAGTTGTCCTGCCATGGGCTTTCTCTCCTCAAATTTGGATTCTAGAAGTGCCGGGTGATGCTCAGATCTAGTCTGGGTTGGAGGGTGAATGTCCCCCAGCGCCACTGCACTCCAAGGCCAGGCCTTTACTCTCATTTGCCTGCTCCTGGCATCCCCTCACCCTCACCCTGCAGCCCTTAGGAGCAGAAACTAGTTTGCGAAGTGTGAGCCGGGATTTGAGGCGACCCACCAGAGCGAACCCCACTGAACACGCAGCTGGGCAAGGCGCGGCCGGGTACATGGACATGCCACTCGGCCAGGGACATTCTGTCCGCCCCTGCCGGACAGAGCGCCCGCTCCGGAGAGACCCACCTAGCCTCCCCGGACATTCTGTCCGCTCTGAGCCCCGCGCGCTGAGGACATTCTGTCCAATTCCACGCGGCTCCAGGCCGAGACCCATCCGGGCCCTGACACCCCAAGCCCGACTTGCCAGCCCCGCCGCCTAGTCACTCGGGCTGCCCAGCTTTGGCCCTGCGGCCCGCACAGCGGCCATCTGACCCGGTCGCAGCCAGGCTCCCACAACACGGCTCCTATCCAAACTGCGAAGCGGCTGGGAAGAGAAGCGTGTGCGACCAGACTCACCCCGGCTCGCAGCCCCTAGAGTCTGAGCCCTGGGCGAGGGGCGTCCGGAGCCGCCAACTGCCCTCACGCTGTGCGGCCGCCGCCAGCTCCCCCCGCTGGCCAGGGCTTCGGCAACCCCTTTAGCTCCCTGGCTGCCTGCCCCGCGCCCCCGAATTCCAGGGCGCTTTCTGGTAATGATTTTCCGACCCTACTCCCTGCTTCGCGGAGCTCCTGTCCTGGCTTCATGTCTCCGGCTTCCTTCTGGATCCCTTGAGTCTCCCTCTTCTCTGTCCCCCGAGTCCCGACGCTGAGTTTTCCTTTTCCTAAGTGCTGGCCCCGGGTCTGCAGTACGCCCTCCCAGTCTAGACCCGTTCCCCAGGCACCGTTCCCCAGTTCAGCCACCCAGGTCCCGTTTTAGGGATCCCGAAGTTCGGTCGTGGCCCCTCGGCCCCATGAGCCCCTGTCCCCGCATAGTCAAGCACTCACAGTGAGTCCCGCAGCAGGCAGACTCCCGGCAGCGGCGGCGGCGGCGGCAGTCTGGAGGGCAAGCAGGGGCCAGGGGCCGGGCACCCGGCCGCGGTGGGGGCCGCCCCCCTGCGCCCGGGCCGCCGCTCCGCTCCGGCGCTCTCCGACTCGCAGAGGGAGAGAGTGAGCCTCGCGGCGGACTGCCACCCCCCGCCGGCGCCCATTCACTTTATGGCAGCCCAGGGCGCCCCCAGCCCGCCGCGGCGAGCCTCGCGCGTCGGGCCCCGCCCCCTTCCAGCTGCGCCGCCCGGGCTCCACCCTTTCCAGCTGTGAATTTTCAGGCCCCGCCTTCGGGGGAGGGGTCCGGCCGGCGCACCGCCAAGAAGCCCGCCCCTTGGCCAATCGGAGGCACTCTTCAGCATTGGGCCACGCCCCTCCCCACGTGGCTGAAACCTCGCCGAGCGAGACCGTTTGGCAGAGCCAAGCGGGCTAGAGTATAGTGGCCCCGGTGGCCCCGGAGAAGTGGGGCCAGGCCGCCACCCTGAACGATGTGCAGTGGTGCCGGGGGAATAGGGCAGCCCGAGCGCCAGGTGGGAGGGCGCACGGGCCGGGAGAGGCCACCGGGTTTCAGCGCTTGGTTGCCGCTCACGTTTCGCAGATTTTCTCCACTTGTCGCTGTCTGTCTCTCCGCGCTTTTGTCTCTGCTCCAGTCCTCCCACATCTTGCCTTTCTTTCCTCTTCTTTTTCCTCCGCCGCTTGCTCCTGCTGTTTGTCCCTCTCCTCCCTCCTCTTCCACTTTGAAAGACTAATTTATCTTTCTCTGTGCTCTTTTTCTTCACATCTTTCTCTCTTCCTCTTCTCGGCTATCTCCCGCCCTCTCCCCCTACCTTTCCTCTCTTCCAATTAAGGCAGCTTCGTGGACAAAGCAGGGTTTGGAATGAGGCAAACCAAAGAGTCATTCTAACCCTGTTACCAACATTCTAATCCTGCCACCATCACCGAGTGACCTTGGACAAGTAACTTAACTATCACCCGTCCTACTCCTGCCTACCCCTCAGAATTAAAGGAAGCTCTCTCTGTCAGTACTTAGGCTGGGCACTCAGGCCTGGGTGGTTCGCCTGTTAGTCTGCACCCTTGGCTTGCCCAGGCTATGCTCTCCCAGCCTTAAGAGGGCTAGCATCTCCCTAGTGATACCAGGTTCAGTCCTGTGGGAGAGGTGTGGCCTTGGTGCTTGCTAGCTAGGGAGATGCAAGGAACAGGACAGATGTCCCAAGGAACATGTGGAGTCAGGCTGGGTAGCTTGGGTGCCCTTGAGGGCCCTAAGTGATCCTAAAGGAAATCTGACCAGTCATGTCTCTGCTTAAAACCCTGCAATGGCTCCTAATTGTCAAGATAAAGGCTAACCCCCCTAGCCTGGCATACAAGACTTTCAGCACCTGACCCTGTCTTTTTTTTTTTTTTAGTTAAAGCACAGGGACAGGACCCATGGGCAGGAAGAGCTGCCTGGACCTAACCCTGTCTTAATCTCCAATCTCTGAGTGGTTTCCTGCACATCTCTGGCCTTTCTTCTGACAGTAACATACTTCCAGTCTTCATCTTGCCAACTCCTACTCATTTTCCTCAGCTCCAATCAGGTTTCATTCTCTCTGAGAAACTTTTCCTGAACTTCCAAGATAGCCAGATGTCTAGCTTCTTCCTCCCACAACCCTCTTACACATACCCTCTATTATCCCACCCACTATACTGAAGAGATCAGCTTATGTGATGTCCTCTATGATGCTAAGATTGAGGAGGGCAAGTACCATGTCTTCCTCATATTTCTATTCCTAGGCATAATGTAGGACTCAATACTGAAATCTGAGGGAGATGTTCTGCCTGGTAAGATGATGGGCATGTTCATCTTTCTCCTCCTCATTTCTAACATAATCCCATTCATGCTTTTTAAATTTTTTTAATTTTTTACAAGATTTTATTTATTTTTAAAGATTTTTATTTTTATTTATTTATTTGTCCGAGATTGAGAGAGAGAGAGAGAGAGAGAGAACACAAGCAGGGGGAGTGGGAGAGGGAGAACCAGGCTCCCTGCTGAGCAAGGAGCCCGATGCGGGACTCAATCCCAGGACCCTGGGATCATGACCTGAGCCAAAGGCAGATGCTTAACGACCGAGCCACCCAGGTGTCCCAAAAGATTTTATTTTTAAGTAATCTCTATGTTTAACGTGGGGCTCGAACTCATAACCCTGAGATCTAGAGTTACATGCTCCATTGATAGAGCCAGCCAGGCGCCCCAACCATTCAGCTTTTAGGTTGATTCATTTTTGGAGGTATATGAGAGTGGAGATGAGGAAGACAGGGAGTTTTGGTCCACTTAGGATTTTCCAGTTGGCTATCCAGACCTCTCAATCTGAGACAGGCCCAGAAGACCAAATCCCAGTTTTCAAATGAAAGTGGAAATGGTTCAGATGTACTGTGGAAAGATGTGCTAAGGTGGTTTTATCTTCTTCCTCTGACTCTCTTTGGTTGAAAGATCCTCAGTCTGGACCCAGAGTTCAGGAGCCCAATATGCAGGTGCAGGGAGCTGTTGAGGAGTTCTTCAGGTCTGATGTTCAGTCTTATGGATTCTTCAAATTAGAGGAATCTAGAGCATTCCCACATTCCTACAGGTTAGGTATGGGGTTTCTCTGGATTTGGGTCATCCATAAATGTGAAGAAATGGGGAGAAAGTTGGTATCTTTTTCCACTCCCTCAGCAGTCTCTTCAGGTCTGCCTGTAACCCTGGGCTCTATCCCAGCAGATAGGCTGAGAATTCCACCATTCAATCATGCAAGGAGGAAACCCTCCTGTCTTCTTCCCCCACTTCTCTCACTTCTAGGTAATTCTAACTATCCTGGAAACCTGTATCATCTCTAGCAAGGGGAGAGGCAGCTGGGGGTAGAAGAGTGAAGATTGGGGTGGGCATCTAGCTCTTAAGCCTTTTAGCATTTCCAAGGCAAACAGGAAAAGCTTCAGTTTCCTGTCACTGGTGATGCTGACTAACCCCCTGATTAGCTTTTTTCCAGGTAGGTAAGGAGCATCCAAGGCTTAGTATGAGGAGCAGAGTTGGGAATCACAGCCTGATAGACTAAGGCATAAGAGGTAGTGAGAGGCAGTGAAAAGGAGAGCTGGACTGAGGGTGAGGACACCTGGGTTTGTCTCTCTGCTCTGCCTGCTCTGCCATTAACTAGCTATGTGAACGTGGGGGCCATCTTTCCACACTGGGACTCGGTTTCCTGCTCTGCAAATTGAGACCTGAATTAGATATCCAAGATTCCTGCCTCCTCTCATTTTCTCTGTTTCTGGATGATAGGAATGGGCACAAGACACAGAAACAGTTGGGATGGGACAGACAGGTGTATGAGAAGCCAAACGGCAGGCAGACGGGAGGGTGGGGGAGGGGAGGATGGAATAGATTGAAGGACTGGTCCTAGGACGGAAAGAACCCAGAGCTGCCTCGAAAGGAAGTGATCCCTCAAGGGGCAAGATATTGGCCTAGATGACTTTGATAGGTGGTGGCCGGGGGTGCGCAGGAGAGTAGGGTCGCCCGCTCAGGTTCTCAAAACGGACCCCGCCCCCTTTCCAGCAAATCGTAGCTTTCTTCCCCATAATGCCCAGCAGCCACTGCTAAGCCGCGCACTGCAACCGAACTCTACCTAACTCCGCCTCCCGGACCGCCCAGCACAATTTCTCCATTTTTATTGGCTTTTATGGCTGTCATTCAGAGAGTACCCGTATTCGTTGGTTGTCCCCCTACCTACCCTTTTCTTTCCCTTTTAATCTCGCCTTCTTAGGCTGTACTTGCCCCCCGAAGCCAATTTCCTTTTTCTATTGGGTAGCTGGAATGCCACTTCTCACGATACAAGCCTATGATTGGCTGTGCGCGCCAGGGCTCGCGCAGTTACCAGGCAGCGGGCTAGACTGAGGCTAGTTACCACGTCAGTGAGCTGACAGGGAAGGTAGCCGGCTCCACCGCCCGTTCCGGCCGAGTCTTCCTGGCCGACGGTGCGGTCCCTGACTTCGGCCTCAACTTCCAGGAAACGGGCTCCTTCCCTTCTCCCATCTGCCACCAGAGCCGGGAGAGTCGGTTAAAGACGTCTTCGGGGCCCGGGCTGGACATGAACAGCGGCTGCGGGTCCTGGGACTAGGCCCCGCCATTTTGGATCCGCTGACAGGTCAGCGAAGTCTCTTCTTAGAGTTCCAGTGTCGTGAAGGCCGCCCTGACATCGCCATAGGGAATGAGGGGAGGTGGGCCCTTAAGTTGGACGAGCCGGGTGGGTTAAGAACGCAGGGGCAATAATAAAACAGGAAGAGATTGTTGTGGGAGAGAAGTGGGAGGCATGCAGGGGGCAAAGGTCAGGCCCTTGCGGCCAGAGGGGCGACTTCAGCTCTGACTGATCCCTTTCGGGTGCTGGAATCTTTCTTCCTGTGTTCCCAGGCTTCATCTAGCCTTCAGCTCCCCTCTTCTAGAGCTTTCTGTATCCCAAAGAGCCCAGCCCTCAAAAGCTGAAAGCAAACCTAAAGAACATTGTATCTACTTTTTAGGGTTGATTTTTAGACCTTAGAAATTAGAATGTCTGCAGATCCTGTACAGCGTCCACTTCTGTGTGACTGCCTTCTTAATACAGCTGAACTGCTTCATTAATACTGGATGATGAACTAGTGCAACCTAGACTCAGGTAGTGAGAAGAGGTGTGGAAGGATTGAGGCCAGTCTTATGAAGATCTGGGCTAAGAGAAGACTTGCCACTTCTGGGGCAGCTCAACTGCCAGTCTGGGTCTGTATGTAAACACTGGACTTATCTTCTGAGACTCTTTCTTCCTTTACACAATCTTTTACAGATATTCTCTTCTGGTGTGTATTTTGGTTGGCATTTCCCCCCAAGGTGGTCTCGTCATTTGGCCTAAAGAGATGTTTAATCACAAGGGAGCCACTCTATTATGACATATTTGGCCGAGAACAGAGAGGGATTTGAGTATTGGTGAAGTTTGGTAGTTGGCCTATTATTTTTAATGGGTAAAAAGGCTCATGAAAGATGTTCAGCTAATTTAAAAGTGGTAGGGTCAGGGCAGCAGAGTGAATGATGGAGCATAACTCCAAGGAGTAGTTTATGGCACTGTGGTAATCTTTGATAAACTGCTGTATTGTAAAACTGTAAAAGTCTCCAGAGTGCCTTCAGAAATGAGGAATAGTGTAAATAGTGTTTTTTAATGCACAACATAGAAAGTTTTATGCCTTTAATTCAGGTATATAAGGCACTTCTCTGGGCCCTGTGGAGGATACAAATAGAAAGGTCTGTTTTGGGATTGCTCTGTTTAATTTACCCACTTCTTAAAAGCAGTGGCATATATGTACAATGGCCTACCTTGAGCATGAGCTATAAGCAGTATCAACCTAATGCCTTTCAGAAAGTAATGGACACTCAAAAAGTGTTATCTGTACCTAGGATTAGTTGTATGTAGTATGTGATCCTGACTTGTGGCCTAGTTCTGGCCTTGGCAGTCAGGACTTTGCAAGGTGAGGTACTAACAAGGAGGATCAAAACCTCATTGTGTTAGAAGGAAAAAATGTATAGGAGTGACAGTGACTAAACTCAGTTTCTTCTTACCTAATGCCCTCTGCCCTCCTGAAATTGTGTGTGTGTGTGTGTGTGTGTGTGTGTGTGTGTGTGTATGTTGGTGGGGGATAGCGTTGTTTGTATTTATCAATTTTAAATAAGTGGGAGGGAAATGGTCCAGGAAACAAGTTTGTATTTTAACTTGCTGATCTAAGTTGCAGAATTTCTACAAAAAAATAGAAAGTGGCTTATGAAATGACAGCCCAGGAAGTATCCAGGTTTGATGAACCTGCCTTGCTCACCTGGGTTGATGTGCCCTGTTGTGCCCTGTTGAGTTGATAGGCTTTTGCATAATAGGCAGTCTAGTCTTTGAGTAGATAGTGTGACCAATCCAGCATCTTTTCAGTTGGGCCTGGAGGTGACTCAGGCCTCAAAGATTTCCCCTTTCTTTACCAAAAAGTCATTTTCTAGGACATTTTCTAGGAATAGTTTTTCACCCCCAACCCTCACCCCAGATCAGAAAATTTGTTCTTTTGTATGTCAACCATACTTCAATTAAAAAGAAAGAAAAGAAAATCTGTTCTTCCTTCAAGACTTGAATTTGAGCTATATTTCAGAGGTGGCTGTAGACAGTGTCTTCTAATCTTGACAGTGATGCTTATTGGCTCCGTGGGAGCTCAGGTTGTAGACACCTCTCCTCATGAGTAGCCGGGCACCAATCCCAGTTGAACTCATAGTTCTCAGAGTTCCACTACTTTCACGTTCCAGAATGCATGATGACTGCCACTTTTAGATAATAACTTCATTGATAGGGTACTTAGACTGGCTAGTGTGGGCAGCTGGAGAGGCAAAAGGTGCAGCTCCTGCTTTTAAGGAGACACACTGTATTTATACAGTACTCTCTGGAAGGATCATCCTCGTCTTTGTTTGCCACTTCTGTTGATTGATCACAGTCTGTCCCTGTGGTTCACTGTGACTGATTAGAATGATTCTGCTGTTGGGGTAATGGTGAAGTTGAGTTGAAGGGAGAAGGGGAGGTTTGTTTTACCATCAGGCTGAAAAGGCTTGTGTAAATATCATTAGCAGCTGTTTAGCTTTTATTGTTCTTTTTCTATATTCAGTATGTTCAACAGCAGTTGTTTAATTAAATGAAAACATAATAGAGCAGTCTGTTGATTTGGAGCCCCAGTCATAGTGAGAGTGATCATGGAAGTAACGATTTGTTGCCGTCACATAAACCAAGGATTACAAGCTTAAATGCCTGAGTATCAGGCAGGTAATGTAAATGAGGGAAGTAAGCCAGGTATGAATGTATTAGGATGTAGTAGGGACTGTTGTGTACTGGCATGTGGGCACAGTATGACCAGTCTTCCTATTTTTCAGGAGAAACTTGAAATTCAGATCATTGTGTTTTAAACTCTTGGCAACTAGTTAAAGTCTTGAAAAACCTTTTCCGGATAGAACAAATATGTCTGTGGATTGGATTCTATCCATCATGGGTGGATGATGACCCCTGATAGACAAGACAGGCATGCCTTATGAGACTTAATCACTGCAGTTCTCCTTATATAATCACACAGGCTAACTTTTTATCTTTGTCCTACTCTGTGAACTGTCACCCTTAGTTGTCACTTTGTGTGCTATGAGTGGTTAAAAGATGAGTGAGAGAGAGAAGCATTGTTTCATTTTTCATCTCCAGGCTGGTAGAAAGGACATCTTTGGACATATCTTAGTGGCTCACCTTGCATATCATCTTGGGATAGACTCAGAATCTCCATAGAGGGAGGAGGTGTCATGGCGGAGCTGAGGTACACTGGTTGCCTGATTATTGGGTTTGGGAGGATTTTCCAGTCGTGACCTGTCAGGGCACCAACTCTTTCTAGTTTGACTTTCACTTACCTCCACCCTCTGGGTAAATTTCTTGAGCCAGTAAGTTATTTACTAATTCAGTAATTCTTGGTCACTCTCTGTGCTTTATTAGCACAGAACTGTGTTATATTCCTTGACTAGCTCTGGGAATTTTTTTTGGTGTTGTTGTTTTTTAAAGATTTTATTTATTTATTTGACAGAGAGAGATAGTGAGAGAGGGAACACAAGCAGGGAGAGTGGGAGAGGGAGAAGCAGGCTTCCCGCGGAGCAGGGAGCCCAATGCGGGACTCGATCCCAGCACCCTGGGATCATGACCTGAGCCGAAGGCAGACGCTTAACGACTGAGCCACCCAGGTGCCCCTAGCTCTGGGAATCTTACAAGCTGCATCTTTAGTGCTTCTCTGGAATATTTGAGAGAGTGAAGATAAACCTTGGAAGGGCCAGTTGAGGGTTATTTAGCTTCTGCCCTCTCAGAAAGCCCATCCATTTTCTTGGTTTGCACAGCTCTGTATTAGACACCAAAGCACCATGAAGCAGACAAACAGTCTTTGCCTTTGGAGAATCTAATTTCTTATTGGATAAGGACAACTTTTTTTTTTTTTTAAGATTTTATTTATTAGAGAGAGAGAAAACACACACACACACACACATGAGTCGGGGGGACAAAGGGAGAGGGAGAAGCAGACTACCCACTGAGCAGGGAGCCTGACTTGGGGCTCTGTCCCAGGACCCGGAGATCAGAACCTGAGCTGAAGGCAGACGCTTAACTGACTGAGCCACCCAGGCACCCAAGAATTATATATTTCTGAGAATATGTGAACATGCACATAGCACATGAGGAGACTTCAGGAAAATAGATAAGAAAATAGACTGGTGGGTAATGTGGGTTCTTTTTGTCTTTAGAGTAGCCTGTGTGGAATTTGTAAGAATATGAAGTTCTTCAGTTTTGCAGATAGAGAAACAAATACGGGATGCAGAAAGGTTTGCCTGCCTGGCTTAGAGTCCTTGTCTTCTATGAAGTCATTGTTCTCACAAGAGCTGGATGTGAGCTGCACTATATTGAAGAGTCAGTCTTTGATGTTTTTTCATCCATTTGTTCATTTGCTCCTTCAGTATTTATCATTTATCTTACAGGCATTGGGGATAAAAAGGTGAATAAATCATGGTGTCTTCCTGAGATACCTATAGACTCATGGGAGAGACAAACTAAATGAATAATTATAAATGAGTATAAGTTCTTTAGAGCTATGTACAGTGTAATGGGATGACAAAAAGGACTACTAATACTCTCTGGGGGAGTGGGTTAGCTAGGGAAGATCTCACAGAGCAGGCATTGTAATAACAACTAATTTTTGGAGGGTTTAAATAGTGCTGGTACCATGCTAGGTGCTTTACAGTCTTACGTAGGCCTCACAACAAACAGATGAGGAGGTACTATCTTCATTTTGCAATGGAGAATTGTAAACTGGGGCTCAAAAAGGCTAAGAAACTTGGCTAAGATCATAAAGGTGGTAACAGTCAGGACTGTTTTGCTTCTGAAGCTTGTTCTTGTAACCACTGTGGTATTCTGACTTTCTCATTGACTTTTGAATGGAATGAGTAAGGGTTTACCAGGTGGACAAGAGTGAGAAAAAAATATGCAAAACAGAAAAGGAACAGTAAGTGCAAAGGCAGACAACAAAGACCATGATTTTAAAAAGAAGGAACTTTTGATGGTCTATTTCATACATAGAGAATATGTATAGCATATATGGGGCATCAGTGTCCCCTACCCAGCTTAAAAAACAAAACGAGGGCTGCTTGTATATCCTTCTCTGTTAGTCACATTCCCCCTCCCCATGGCCACTATTCTAAAATTTTTTTGTGAGTTTCTCTGGGGTATAGTCTTAGCAGTGTAATTGCTGAGATATAGGATATGAAGTTCTTCAATTTTGCAAGATGATGCTAAATTGTAATCCAGATGAGTTGTATCCATTTACATACTCACTAGCCACTTGCTCTGCATTTTTACCAACTCCTAATATATATATATATATATTTTTTTTTTTAAAGATTTTATTTATTTGAGAGAGAGAATGAGATAGAGAGAGAGCATGAGAGGGGGAGGGTCAGAGGGAGAAGCAGACTCCCCGCTGAGCAGGGAGCCCGATGCGGGACTCGATCCTGGGACTCCAGGATCATGACCTGAGCCGAAGGCAGTCACTTAACCAACTGAGCCACCCAGGCGCCCCCTAATATATATATTTTTAAAGATTTTATTTATTTATTTGACAGAGAGAGAGATAGCGAGAGCAGGAACACAAGCAGGGGGAGTGGGAGAGGGAGAAGCAGGCTTCCTGCTGAGCAGGGAGCCCGATGTGGGACTCGATCCCAGGACCCTGGGATCATGACCTGAGCCGAAGGCAGATGCTTAACGACTGAGTCACCCAGGCGCCCACCATCTTCTAATATTGTCAGATTAAAATTTTTGTGCTGTAAAATGGTATCTCATAAACTTATTTTACAATTTTCTTGATTATTAATGGAGTTAATAATGTTTTCATATATTTATTTGCTGTTTGTATTTCCTTATTCTGTGAAATGCCTATTCATGTCTCTTGCCAATTTAGGGGAGGGTTTATATGTCTATTCTTATAGTTTTGTAGCATTTTATTTTTTTATTTTATTTTATTTTATTTTAAAGATTTTATTTATTTATTTGACAGAGAGAGGCAGCGAGAGAGGGAACGCAAGCAGGGGGAGTAGGAGAGGGAGAAGCAGGCTTCCCGCCGAGCAGGGAGCCCGATGCGGGACTTGATCCCAGGACCCCGGGGTCATGACCCGAGCCAAAGGCAGACACTTAATGACTGAGCCACCCAGGTGCCCCTGTAACATTTTATATTATGGATATTGCTTCTTTATTAGTTATATGTGTAAGATATACAAATATTTTCTCCCAGTTTGTGACCTATCTTTTCTCTCTTTTTCATGGTGTTTTTTGAACAAATGTCTTTAATTTTAACATGATTTAATTTACCAGTTTTTTAAACCAGTTGTGTTTTTTGTTTCCTGTTTAGGTGCTTCTCTTCTATGCTGAGATTATAAAAATATTCTTATATATTCTAAAACTTTTCAAGTTTCCTTTTTCACATTTAAGTCTTTAATTCATTTGAAATAGATTTTTTTTTTAATTCCATGAAGTAAGGATCCAATTTATTGTTTCCGTTTCTCCTGCTTTTGTTTAGATCTAGAGGGAGTTGCTAGTTGATAGAGTGACTCCTTCTCTTTGGATCCTCTTGGGGTGAGTAACTGGGATGCCACAGAGCCCCAGGGAAATGCTATAGACTCAGCTTTAAACAGACAGTACTTTCAAAGGGTATATGTGGCTTAGAGTCTCTGGGCCAGTGGCTTATCTGGCTGGGGATGTTAGTTGCTGCTTATTTGGTTGTTCCTTCTCATGTTATTTCTGATACAAGATAGACCTTAAATTCTTTTCTACCATACTTAAATGAGGTCTCTGCAGGCCTTTGTGACCTTGTTTTTGTTTTGGAAATGAATGCTTTATTTTTTTAATTTGATTTTTTTGAAGATTTTATTTATTAGAGAAAGAGCATGAGCGGGGGGAGGGGTAGAGAGAGAGGTAGAAGCAGACTCCTCGCTGAGCAGGGAGCCCGATGGGGGACTCGATCCCAGGACCCTGGGATCATGACTTGAGCCGAAGGCAGACGCTTAACCAACTGAGCCACCCAGATGCCCCCCCTCTGTGACTTTGTGACAAGGGGTTCTAGGCTTTCGCCTACCAGGTAGCAAGTGCTTCATCTGAGCTTCCCATTTGAAGCTGAAGGGCAGGTTCCCTTGGGAGAATCCTTCTGTGAGGAGACAAATGCTCAGAGGCTTGGCAGATTAAGGAACTCTGTATGGTCCTTGAAAATAATTCCTCTTCATTCTCTAGTTGTTTCTTTTTTACTAAGAAACGAAGCTTAAGACAGTGATTTTTTGCTTAGATCTTCACTGTCTTAGAAAGTTCTTAGCTTTTGGTGCTTAATAAATTTTGATCAAATGTTAGGTTGATTACTTCAGTTGGAATCCCAGTTCAAAATTTATTTTCTCTGGGAAGTCTTCCAAATAGCCGGTAGATCCTTTAATTTACTAGTTAATAATTGGCACTTTTTTTTTTTTTTGCTATTTGTAGTATAGTGTTGTTGTTTACCTGTTGCTGTGTTATTTTCAATATGGGTGTTTTCTCTCATTCTCTTAGTTCTTTGAAAGAGAAATTAAATATTCTTTTTTTTTTTAAAGATTTCATTTATTTATTTGAGAGAGAGAGAATGAGAGATAGAGAGCACGAGAGGGAAGAGGGTCAGAGGGAGAAGCAGACTCCCTGCTGAGCAGGGAGCCCGATGTGGGACTCGATTCCGGGACTCGAGGATCATGACCTGAGCTGAAGGCAGTCACTTAACCAACTGAGCCACCCAGGTGCCCGAGAAATTAAATATTCTTATTTTATAGTGCCCCTTTACAGGCCTTCCAAAATATTTTTTTAAAGATTTTATTTATTTTAGAGATAGAGAGAGACCGCAAGCAGGGTGAAGAGCAGAGGGAGAGGGACAAGTAGACTCCATGCTGAGTGCAGAGCCTGACACAGGGCTAGATCTCACAACCCTGAGATCATGACTCCAGGTGAAATCAAGAGTCTGGCACTTAACCGACTGTGCCACCCAGGCGCTCCCAAAATATTTTTTATAATGGTAGGTATTCAGTATACATACTGAATAATAACTATATATTGAAGGCCCTCCATGATATGCCCCACACTTGCTGTTCTAGCTTTACCTCCTATTATTCCCCTAGGAATAATGTTCCAGCCAGTTTGGAATAATCATGATCCCCCAAATACCTACTGAATTTTTCTGCCTATGAGCCTTTACCCTTACTATTCTTTCCTTATATTTTTGACCGTTTGAATCTGGTCTGGTGGCACCTGGGTGGCTCAGTTAAGCATCTGGCTCTTGATTTCAGCTCAGGTCATGGTCTCAGATTCCTGAGATCAAGCCCCGTGTTGTCAGGCTTCATGCTCAGTGAGGAGTTGGCTTTTCTCCCTCTCCCTCTGCCCCTCCCCCTGCTCACTCTCTCGTGCTCTCTCTCAAATAAAAAACTAAATCTAAAAAAAACCAACAACAAATCCTGTCTTTTCAGTTGCCTTTCCAGAGCCCTCTGCCAGAAATAATTTTCTTTGTTCTACTACTGTGACACTGTGTATTACTCATGCATCGGAGATATATATGGGTTTGTGTGTGTATGTATATATTTTATCTAATCTACTAAATTATAAATTCCTTGTGGGTAGGTAGTGACAATTCTTTTTTTTTTTTTTTTTTTTTTTTAAAGATTTTATTTTTATTTATTCATGAGAGACAGAGAGGCAGAGGGAGAAGCAGGCTCCCAAGGAGCAGGGAGCCCGATGCGGGACTCGATCCCAGGACCCTGAGATCATGACCTGAGCCGAAGGCAGACGCTTAACCATCTGAGCCACCCAGGCGCCCCGTGTATGCTGTGCCTAGTATTTTGCTTAGCATGTGTTAGGTAATGTCTGATTGGCTGAAGTAAATGTTAGCTAATTAACTTTGATGGCTGCTCTTAATCATTACATATGGAATAATACAACTACTCTTCACTATTCTAATTTATTTTTTTAAGTACTTTAAAAAAATTATTTTATTTTTAAATTATTTTATTATTTATTTTATTTATTTATTTATTTATTTTTAAAGATTTTATTTATTTATATGACAGAGACACAGCGAGAGAGGGAACACAAGCAGGGGGAGAGGGAGAAGCAGGCTTCCCGCGGAGCAGGGAGCCCGATGCGGGGCTCGATCCCAGGACCCTGGGATCATGACCTGAGCCGAAGGCAGACGCTTAACGACTGAGCCACCCAGGCGCCCCTATTTATTTATTTTAAATACTTTTTTTATTTGTCAGAGGGAGCACAAGCAGGGGGAGTGGCAGGCAGAGGGAGAAGCAGGTTCCCTACTGAGCAGGGAGCCCGACGCGGGACTTGATCCTAGGACCCTGGGATCATGACCTGACCCAAAGGCAGACACTTAATGACTAAGCCACCCAGGTGTCCCTTTAATTATTTTTTAAAAAGATTTATTTATTTGAGGGGCGCCTGGGTGGCTTGTTGTTAAGCGTCTGCCTTCGGCTCAGGTCATGGTCCCAGGGTCCTGGGATCAAGCCCCACATCGGGCTCCCTGCTCGGCGGGAAGCCTGCTTCTCCCTCTCCCACTCCCCCTGCTTGTGTTCCCTCTCTCGCTGTGTCTCTCTCTGTCAAATAAATAAATAAAATCTTAAAAAAAAAAGATTTATTTATTTGAGAGCGAATGCACAAGTGCGAGTGGGGGCAGGGGCAGGGGGAGAGAATCTTCAAGCAGACCCCGAACTAAGTGGGGAGCCCGACTTCTGCTGGATCCCACCACCCATGAGATCATGACCCAAGCGGAAACTAAGAGTTGGTGGCTCAACTGACTGAGCCACCCTGGCGCCCCTTTGCTATTCTAATTTAAAAATAGGCAATAGGTAATATATATGTGTGACACAAAATTCAAGAGGTACAAAAGAATATACAGAGAAAAGTAAGTCTTCCTCTCATCCTGGTTCCCCACTTCCCTTCTCTGGAGGCAACCTCTGTTAGCCATTTCTTCAAAATCCTTCCAGAGATATAGAGCATATTCATCTTGCCTAAATAATTTAAGGATGGAACGATACTAGAGATTTTATCTTTTCTCTTCTGATACTTTGAATTATTTTTGAGTTTGTTCATCTTCTGTTTCTTGGTTCTCTTCCTCCTTATTGTTGTTATGTTCTCATTGTTGAATCTTGTCAGGAGAGAACACGTGCCTAGGGCATTTGGAAAGCAGATAAGTCTTCTGGGACTAACCTAGTTGTTTCTTTTCTTTCTTTCTTTAACCTAGTTGTTTCTTTAAATTGTCATTAAAATCAATGTTTTGTTATGTTGGATTCTCTTGTGGATTTGAAGGCGGTATTATGGTCCTGGACAAAATTTGTTCCTGTCCTTTTTCCCTTTATTATAATGGTTTTCATACTTCCTGCTTTCTTTCTTTTTTTTTTTTTTTTTTAAGATTTTATTTATTTGACAGAGAGAGAGATAGCGAGAGCAGGAACACAAGCAGGGGGAGTGGGAGAGGGAGAAGCAGGCTTCCCGCTGAGCAGGGAGCCCGATGTGGGGCTCGATCCCAGGACCCTGAGATCATGACCTGAGCCGAAGGCAGACGCGAAACGACTGAGCCACCCAGGCACCCCTCATACTTCCTGCTTTCTGGGGGCCCTGTCTTATGCAAAATATGCAAATGGTCCTACTGGAAGGATGTATTTTTTTCTGTATATCTCTGGCTCATTTTCTTTTAGATCCCATTAAACTCTGTAAATGCCTCATGGGCAGAAATTATATTTCATCTCTTTCATCATTATTGATTTTAAATTATATTGATGGTATAGTAATATAGTTTCCTTGTAAAAAATTAAAAGATTATAGGTAAGGCTAAGGTGTCCTCTGATTACACCCTGATTTCACAATATCATCTCGAGAGATAACTATGGTTGTCGAGTTTGGGGTACATCTGCCCAGACTTTTTTTTTTTTAAGATTTTATTTAGTTGACAGAGAGAGACAGCGAGAGAGGGAACACAAGCAGGGGGAGTGGGAGAGGGAGAAGCAGGCTTACGGCTGAGCGGGGAGCCCAATGTGGGGCTCGATCCCAGGACCCTGGGATCATGACCTGAGCTGAAGGCAGACGCTTAATGACTGAGCCACCCAGGTGCCCCCATTTTTTTTTAAAGATTTATTTATTTGGGAGAGAGAGAGTGTGGGTGCGATGAGCGGGGGCGGGGTGTTTGTGGTGGTGGGGGATAGGGAAAGAATCTCAAGCAGACTCCCCACTGAGTGTGGAGCTGGACGTGGGCCTATCTTACCCAGAGACCATGACCTGAGCCAAAATCAAGAGTCAGACACCCAACCAACTGAGCCACCCAGGCGCCCCTGCCCAGACCTTTTATTCTCTGTTTACATAGGTATAAGTTACCTGGACAAAATACATTAAATACACTTAGCAACATGGATGACTCACAAACATAATGTTTCAAGGGAAAAGGTCAAATTGCAGAAAAATACATGCAATATTATATTGGTTACATAAAGTAAAAAAATATGCAGAATAATACCGTTATTTAAAAATATTTATCGGGGCGCCTGGGTGGCTCAGTCGTTAAGCGTCTGCCTTCGGCTCAGGTCATGATCCCAGGGTCCTGGGATCGAGCCCCGCATCAGGCTCCCTGCTCAGCCGTAAACCTGCTTCTCCCTCTCCCACTCCCCCTGCTTGTGTTCCCTCTCTCGCTGTGTCTCTCTCTGTCAAATAAATAAATAAAATCTTTAAAAAAATAAAAATAAAAATATTTATCAATGAAGTAAAAGTATGAAGCAACATAAAAGTTTAATAAACATCAGATTTAGAATAGTGAGACGTATGGATGAAAGAGAGGAGGATATGATTAGGGAGAATACACAGAGACTTCAGTTGTATTATTCTTAATCTGGATCCTGGCTGTTCTATTGCTTTTTATATTGTACTATATGTTAAATATTGCATATTTTCAAAAACAAATCTAGTATTTTATGTAGGGTGGGTGGGTTGGTTGGTTTTTACATAAATGGTAACATAGAGTTATATACTACAGTTCCTTTTTTTTTAAATTCCATATATCTGAGAGCTCTATCCATGTCTTATTTGCTTTGTATCCTTAGAACTTTGAAAGATGCTGTTTGCATAGTAGGTGCTTAATAAGTAATATTTGTGGAATTCTTTCTTCCCTTACCCTGATAACCTTACTGTTTTAACTTTCCTGGAGCCTGATCTAAATGTTTGTCTAACTATATGCCTCTGTCACCCTTTCCCTTTCTGCTTTTTAAAATTTTGTCCTTGTGAGGAGGGTTTCTAAATAATGGAAAGTGAAAAGTACCTAGGGTTTTCTCTATGCCAAGAAGATACTCTGTTTTTTTATATTTTCACCTGGGAAGAGAATTAAATATCTTTTCTAAGTGCTGTTCTAGGCAGCAAAGAAAATCCTGTGATAATTCAGTTGGGAACACTTAAAGTACTAACGTAGTATTTTAGCTTCACTTCAGAGATTCATACAGAAGGAGCTTTAAAATGAGTCTACTTTTCAATCTATCTTATTAGAGAGTTCCTGCTCTAAGCAAGTGAACTTGACCTTTCAGAACTTTTTAAAGGTGGTATCACTGCCACTGTCCAGTTTTCTGGAGCTGACTTGGTAGAATGGATGTAGTCTATAAGTTGACATTGTAATTGTGGTTCCAAACCAAGGCTATTTTTCTAACAGCCTTCATTCTTTTCTTTTAACTTAAGCTTTCACTGTTACTTTATTGAGGGAATAAAGAACAACAAAGGGAAGATCTGAAATATATCTTTAACAAACTAGTGACATAGATGTATCTGCGAACCTAAAATCCTCACAGGAGAGATTTTGGGGACAATTGACTTTGAAGAATTTGACACGCTTGCTAGAGATTGTTGAGGTGCTTTTGAGAAATTTTCTGGATTGATACTTTCTGAGTTGTATCTTGAAATTCTGGAGAACTCTAGGAGAGCCGGGTAGCTGGATTCATAACATAAGATGGACTTCATCCCATCCTGGTATTACTGGGGGGAAATCATGGTACTGAGAAGTTAAATCATAATTCTGACCTTATCAGGTACTGATTTAAACATGGGTATGCTCTGAGTAACTAAATATTAACTAACTTTTAACTGTTTTGGTAGGTTTACCAGGATGGTGGATAAAAATATTTACATCATTCAAGGGGAGATTAACATTGTGGTTGGGGCAATCAAACGAAATGCCCGATGGAGCACTCATACTCCACTGGTAAGTAGGGAATGGGCAGATAGCTTGGTCACTGAGTTGTAAGGGATCTGATGCATGGTTAAAACAGTAATCAATTTCTCTGTAATAATGAGAGTAGTAGGAACTCAGAATTGTTCTTGGTATCAAGGACCCTTTTATTTTTTAAAGATTTATTTATTTATTTGAGAGAGAGAGAGTCCACGAGTGGGAGGAGGGGCAGAGAAAGAGAGAGAGGGGAAGCAGACTCTCCATTAAGTGGGGAGCCTGATGTAGGGCTTAATCTCACGACCCTGAGATCATGACCCTAAGATCATGACCTGAGCTGAAACTAGGAGTTGGTCGCTTAGCCGACTGAGCCACCCAGGCAGCCCTATCAAGGACCCTTCTGTTTTATTCCAACTAGTGTCAAATTCATGGGCTGCCTTTTTTTTCTCTGGGACCCAAAAGATGATACTATTCTTCTAGCTATTTTTGTGGACAACTGAAGGTAGCACTAGGGACCTCTTAAATATGCCTTACCTTTAGATTCCCTAGGACTATAATTAGCTATCAAATTGATTCATGCAGTGTGGCTTGTTGGTGGTACTCCTTGGGAGTATATAGAGCAGACCATATCTTGCCAATCAGATGAGTAAGAAATTTACTTGTTGTAAAGCTGTCTTTCTTTGTTGCATATGTATGTTCAAGGATATTTTTTGCACAGTTGTATAAAACAATATTTGGCACAATTGTAAAAACAAGTTTAGACATTTCCAACTCAGTGAATATATGTACATGTGTTTGGAAATTTCTCATGTTCATTTATAAAAATTGATTGTTTAGGGGTGCCTGGCTGCCTCATTCGAGGTTGGAAGTTTGAGCCCCATGCTGGGTGTAGAGATTACTTAAAATCTTATTTTATTATTATTATTTTAGTAGGCTCCAGGCCCAGTGTGGGGCTTAAATTTACAACTGTGAGATTAAGTGTCCCATGCTCTACTGACTGAGCCAGACAGCCGCCCCAGACTTTTTTTTTTAAAGATTTTATTTATTTAATTTGAGAGAAAGAGCAAGCACGAGTCAGGGGCAGAGGGAGAAGCAGACTCCTTGCTGAGCAGGGAGCCCGATGTGGGGCTCAATCCTAGGACCCTGAGATCATGACCTGAGCCAAAGGCAGACGCTCAACTGACTGAGCCACCCAGGCACCCCAAGACTTTTTTTTTTAGGATTTTATTTATTTTTATTTTTATTTTTTTAAAAGATTTTTTATTTGACAGAGAGAGACACACAGCGAGAGAGGGAACACAAGCTGGGGGAGGGGGAGAGGGAGAAGCAGGTTTCCTGCTGAGCAGGGAGCCCGATGTGGGGCTTGATCCCAGGATCCTGGGATCATGACCCGAGCCGAAGGCAAACACTAACAACTGAGCCACCCAGGCGCCCCAAGATTTTATTTTTAAGTAATCTCTACACCCAGTACATGGCTTGAACCTACAACCCTGAGATCAAGAGTCACATGCCCTACCAACTGAGCCTGACAGGTGCTCCAAAAATAAAATCTTAAAAAAATAAAAATGGTTTAGAAGTGAGAGTAGAATCAGCAATGTCTTGAAATGAGTATGTATGATTATATAATGAGTATAAAGAAGGAGAAGAGATAGAATAATACATTATTTTAGTCTTTTGGGATGCTATAATAAAGTACCACAGATTAGGTGGCTTATAAACAAGAGAAATTTATTTCTCACAGTTCTGGAGACTGGAAGTCCAAGATCAGGATGCCAGCATGGTCAGGTGAGAGCCCTCTTCTGGGTCTCAGACTTTTCCTCACATGATGGAAGGAGCAAGGGAGCTCTCTTGGGCCTCTTTTATAAGGGTATTAGTTCCATTCATGAGGGCAGAGCCCTCACCACTTTCTGAAGGCCCTAATCACCCACCTTTTAAAGGCTCTACCTCTTATACCATCACATGGACATAAGGATTTTTACATACAAGTTTTGAAGGGACATGCACATTCAGACCATAGCACATATAAAGGCCCTGGCAATCTATGGTAGCTTGAGTGCTGTGGTTATAGTATAGATTTAGTATTTCAGGGTTTACTATTTTAGTTAAGCCCAGAGTATCTTTATGAAATAGGAGATTAGGGAACTGGAAAACTGAACCATGGCTAACTTTATTTTCCTCAGAAGGGAAACTTAATCCTTGGATTCAAAGTGCCTTTGATCTATCTGTTATTTCCTTTTTCCTCTTTGTCTGATACTGACTCTTTTTTTTTAAACCTATGTACTATAGGATGAAGAACGGGATCCTTTGCTGCATAGTTTCAGTCATCTAAAGGAGGTTTTAAACAATATAACAGGTAAGTCCCCACATCTAAGTAGGATTATTTATACTGATAAAAAAGCATGTGTTTGATTTATTGTAGGGATAGACAAAACTTTTCCTGTAAGGGACTATATAGTAAATATTTTAGCCTTTGCAGGCCCTAGCAACTGTGCAACTGCTCAATTCTGCCATTGTAGCTCAAAAGCAGACATAGATAATACTTACATGAATGAGTGGTAAATAAAAATTTTTTCAGAAACCGGTACAAGCCAGGTTTGGCTCATGGGTATAGTTTGCCCCTGGTTTACTGCATTGTTGATCCTTTTCCTTGAGTTCCTGGTACAATGTTCCACTTTAGTGGGGAATCAATGTTCATACAATTAAAGCTCCCTTTATTGTTTGAGTTATAATGAAGTTATTTTTGGTCTTGTTTTAACTACTTTCTTTCTCTGTCTCATGCATGCCATGAAGTAGGAAGTTGGTGGCACAAGTGAAGTTTTTATTATTATTTTTTACAAGTCAAGTTTTTAGTACTTGCAACAAAATCCTTCTCTTATAGAAAGTCGTTGTCACTTTTAGGGCCTTGTTTGTGTGTAATATAGATCTTTCAGTCATCATGTATTCCCAAAATCATTTGTCCCTTTTTTTACTCCCTGTTTTCCTAATCATAATAACTATGTAATATTCATATGTTTAGAATTTTCAAAGCCTCTTTCATGTTTATTACCTTATTGAACTTTTACACAATCCTGTGAAGGAGGCGTAACAGACGTTGTCCCCTTTTTATGAATGAAGTTGAAGCCCAGAGACATTTTAAATGATTTAGTTGAGGTCACATTGATCCTAAGAGGTGGAGTCAAAACTAGAATTCAGGCCTGGTTTAGTGCCCTGGTCTGCATTGCTTCTGTTTATGAAATTAGAAGAGAATGTATGCAGGAAGTGCCTCCCATTATGTATATGTATGTGTCAAAGGAGTAGGCAAATCTCAATACCCTTGGGTTTTTCAAGGGGAGAGAGATGGAAGGGGAAAGCCTCAGAGCTATGTTCCTCTGTCAACCAAAAAGGACTTTTGCAATTTATATTCCTGGAGTGGAACAATTGAAATAGTTTTTAGGTTTCTGCAAGTTAAGTAAGCAATAACACATTTTTTCCTTTCATGAGAAATGTAGGAGAATATCTGGAGAAAAACTCCTTTTTACTTTCCTAAACATGGGCTGAAGTTATCTAAGCGTTCTCTACATGTTTTTTTTAAAGGAGCAATTTCGCTCAGTTGAAAAACATCGGAAATGTTAGCCAAAGATCAAGTATAGAGGAAGCGGTTATTAGCCAGTTAGCAGGGTTAAAGCTGCAACTAAGTGGCATGTTCTTATTTTATGGCCTGTACTGTAAGTGACTTGGCTGCTTTAGGAAGTTGGCTACTTCACAGATTTTTTTTTTGTTGACTTTACAGATAAATATGCCTACCTATCCCAATTAGAAAGAAAATGTAGTGAGTAGGTATTTACAACTCTTTTTGGTGGCCAAAGTTCAGCGTGCAGTTGATCCTTGAATAATACAGATTTGAACCATGTAGATCCACTTATATGTGGATTTTTTCAGTACATACAGTACAGTACTGTAAATATATTTGCTCTTCCTTATAACTTTTTTTTTTAAGATTTTATTTTCAAGTAATCTCTACACCCAGTGTTGGGCTTGAACTCACAACCTTAAGAGCAAGAGTTGCATGCTCTACTGACTTCACCAGCTGCCTCCCCCCTTATGACTTTCTTAATAACATTTTCTTTTCTCTAGTTACTTTATTATAAGAATACAATATATAATACATATGACATATAAAATATGCATTAATTAACTGCTTATGTTATCAGTAAGGTTCCTGGTTAACAGGCTATTAGTTAAGTTTTTGAGGAGTCAAAAGTTATACATGGATTTTCAGCTGCAAGGGGGGGTTGGTGGCCCAAACCCATGGGTTGTTAAAGGGTCACCTGTACTATCTTTTAAGAGATGTGAAGAGGATTAAATATGTTAGTATACTTGGAAACATTTGACAAACAATTTATACACAGTATTGTGTTGTATGTGGTTGGAAACACCCAAAATGGCTGAGATCAGACTGGAGTAGCCTTGTAGGCCTTTTGGGCACTCTGCAGACCCTGAGGAGCTGAGATGGTGCTGCTATCCTTTTTTTTTTTTTTAAGATTTTATTTATTTATTTCACAGAGAGAGAGACAGTGAGAGAGGGAACACAAGCAGGGGGAGTGTGAGAGGGAGAAGCAGGCTTCCTGCTGAGGGGGGAGCCTGATGTGGGGCTCGATCCCAGGACCCTGGGATCATGACCTGAGCCGAAGGCAGACGCTTAATGACTGAGCCTCGCAGGCGCCCCGGTGCTGCTATCCTGACAGAGCTACATTTCCTTCTTGCCGTCTAATCCATATCCCATACTTGTTTTCTCTATCCTGACATATCCCTGACATATCTCAAGAGACCATATCTGTGGTGAGTGGTGCAGTCCAGGACTTGGGGTTTCTTGACCATCTAAGAGCTGCCAGAGTTGAGTCTTCTGCTTAATTTTCCTTTATCTTTGAGTCAGGAATCCAGATTATCTGCTGCTTCAAACTAATAAAATCAGGATGTGCTGAGGAGCCAGTTCTGTCAGTGGTACTAGGAACATAGCTCTCTCCTGGAGCAAGAAGGTAATAGTATTTTCCAGGGCAGATGTTGAAATGGTGTCTGCCAAGGTTGCTCATTGTTTTTTTTTCTTTTTTAAGATTTTATTTATTTATTTGACAGAGAGAGACAGCAAGAGAGGGAACACAAGCAGGGGGAGTGGGAGAGGAAGAAGCAGGCTTCCTGCGGAGAAGGGAGCCCGATGTGGGGCTCGATCCCAGGATCCCGGGATCATGACCTGAGCTGAAGGCAGACGCTTAATGACTGAGCCACCCAGGCGTCTCAGGGTTGCTCATTGTTCTTAGGTTTTAACATATTACCTGCCTGAAAAAATGACAGAGTGGACCCAAAATGGAACATTTCGTAATCTTTTTTTTTTTTTTTAAGATTTTATTTATTTATTTGACAGAGAAAGAGGGAACACAAGCAGGGGGCAGTGGGAGAGGGGAAGCAGGCTTCCTGCCGAGCAGGGAGCCCGATGTGGGGCTCGATCCCAGGACCCTGGGATCATGACCTGAGCCGAAGGCAGATGCTTAACTACTGAGCCACGCAGGTGCCCCCGTTTCATAGTCTTCTGATTGGTTCTGACCCCCCACAAAGTGCTGGCTTCCAGGAGCAAGTTTATGGGTCAGCTGCCCCTGTGGTCCTGGACTCTGTAGTCCATGACCAATTTCTTGTTTCTTTTACTGAGACAAACAGATTTTTCTGATTGGCAGTGTCAGGAGGACTGCTTTCTTGGAAGCCTATTAATGCATTAATGGTAGGAGGCTGGGAAAGGGTTTTGAACTTGGAAAGAGAAACTGAAGGGACTGCCTGCTCTGTGTGACTGGGAATGGTGTCCCACCTAGACTGGAGGAGGTATGGCAGGAATTCTAGGACTTCCATTCAGTTTAACTCATGAAACTGACTTGGGCTTAGACTCTTCTTATAAAAAGGCTTTCTATTTGCTTTTTTCTAGGCTATCTGCTGGCTTGGTTGGTTAGGAGTATCACTGTTGGAAATGGGTAGTTCATTGGACGGTGTCAGTAAACCAAAATTATTTTTTTTTCTTTTCTTGTGAATAGAGGATCTTTTAAGTAGATAAGCACTACCTACTCTTCCAGGAGTATTATCTGAGCATTGTGGAAGAAATAAGTCCATTGTCTCTAATAAGGTTAGCTAACTCAATACCAGTTATTCTCACAGATACATGTTTCTGGACTACGTTCACAGTTAGTATTTGCCCAAATTGCATGATGACTGCATGCTCTGTAGCATTTAGAGTAATAAAATAGTCTAATACCAAATCTAAAGTGATGGTTGCACTTGGAAGATACTGGGTACCTAAGAGCAAAGTTTACATGTTGCTATTTTGGATAAAACCTTAGCTCACCATTAGTGAGACTTGAGTGCTGCCCCTCATTTGGTCTTTAAGCCCTCTTAGGAATCCTTTTAGGAGGTTATTCTGAAAAGTTAAATTAGATGCGTGGTTACCAGGGGCTGGGAGGGGGTCTGGGAAGTGACTGCAAATGGGTATAGGGTTTCTTTATGGGGTGATGAAAATGTTCTGGAATTAGATAGTGGTCATGGTTGTACAACTTTGTGAATATATTTTAAAAATATTGAATTGTACACTTTAAAAGGGTAAATTTTATGGTATGTGAATTACATCTTAATTTTTAAAAACAGCAAATGTAGGCTGAAGAGTAATGGGATTCGCCAGTTCTTCCTCAGGACTCAGAGCTATGGAGGGAAGCCTCTGTAGCTGCTGCTGTGCCCTGAACCCATTACCCAGCAAAGGCAGCATAAGGCTCTCTTCAGCCTCCTGGCCCAGTTTGTCCTTTTATGTCTCTCTCATTAACTCAAGAAGCACATGGCTTTTATATTTAAATTTATTCAAGCTGTAATCTTTGACATTTGAGTTAGCTTTTAGTACAGTTTTGCATTTATAGTAATATATATTATGTATTTTCTCTATCCCCAAAGAATCCGTTTTAATCTTTTCCGGATGCAAATTTCAGGCTGTCTTGTCCCATCTCCCCTCTCTTGCTCTCTTCCCCCTCCCCCCACGGAGTGTGTTTGATCAGGTGTGGCAGGAATATCCACTGTCAAGCTGCGCCCTTTATATTAGTCAATATTATCCTTCTCCCCCCTCCCTGTCTGTCTGCCCCTATGGGCTTTCCCAGTTGATTTATAATTTTGGAATTCTCATCGGAGTCTGTAATACAGTTTGTTCATTATTTAACCAAAACCTGTTTAATGAGCAGAGAGAGGCAATGTAAATGTTAGGCATGTTGCAGTGATGTACCTTTGTGCTTCTCAAAGCGGGTGGGTAGTTAACTCTGTGCTGCCTGCCGGGCCGGGGTGTCTTGGCCTTAGGGGCAGAAGGACCACTGCTTCTCCCTTACATCTTCCCAAACCCTGCCGTGGTTTGGGATTCCAAAGACACGTTTCCTTTTATTCTTCTAGAGATCTTGTGGGGGCTCTTGCATATTGAAGTTATCTTCAATCTTAACTGCTAGACAGGTGGTAAGATCTGTGGCATGGGATAGGGGGGTGAAAGGGAAAGGAAAATATCAGGATACTTGGTACTGCTCCTGGTTTTAGGCCTGAAGAAAGTAAGCAGTTAAAAAAAAAAAAAGAAGAAGAAGAAAAGAACATAAGCAGTTTAGAAGAATCCTTCTAGCCAACATGGTGTATGGTCTTTGATCTCTTTGTTCCCCAACTGGACAAGTCCTTGCAAGCCTTAGTGCCCTCATCCAGTATAGCTTCACGGAAAGGGCTCTAGTCAGTTGTGATTTGTGGTGTTTGACTGTGGTCATTTGCCTCCAGATTTAGTCTGTCTTTGTCCTTGGTCTTTAAACTTAGATCATTACAAAGAGGTTCTTTTCCAGGAAATTTTTGGTTTAAAGCAGAGAGAGCGGAATAGTCTAAAAGTATCACAGCCAGAATCTTCTCTTATCTTAAGGGATTACCTCTTAGGGCCAGAGCTTGAGGGAGACTTTTTAGTGGTGTGTGTGTTGGGGATGGTGGGGGTTCAGTGGGGTGGGTGTGAGTTTGCCTTTGGAGAATTAACTCTAGTCATTTAAAATTCTGAGGACCTATGAGGATTGGGGATATTCAGCATAAGACTAAGATGGTCTTGAGGCCCAGTATAAGCATCTGTATTAACTGTGGAATTGTTTTATCTTCTTGGACCTTTTTTTGCTGGGGTTCACCAAGATTTGAATTCCTTCTGGGTCAGGGTTATTAAATTGCTTCTAACCAATATTTGTTGAATATCTGCTATGTGCTAGGCATTTTGATTAGGCACTTAGGAATTGGGTCTGTAATGGTATAGCCAGCTCATAGCCACTGGTTTTACAAGACTAGTGGCTCTAGCTGACCATTCCAAGGCTAACCTTTATGGCTTCTGTTCTGTGCCATATGGTTCCCTGTCAGGCATGGAATGGCTGATAGTGAATGAGGGCAGTCTATGGCCATCTTTTCATGTCTTACTAACAAACAAGCCAAAGAAATGAATAAAAATTATAGCTTATATATTTGCTTATTTGGCTTTTTCATATAAAGCAGTTCTCACCAGAAGTAGATATTCCGAAAGACATCAGTGGTTTGTGTAGAGTAACTCTGTGGGAGAGGATTTTTTTTTTTTTACTGGACAATAAGATATGGTGTACTTGAGTTTAAGAGGGAGAAGCAGGTGCCTGGAGAAAGTGGATGATGTATCAGGAGTTTATTTAAATATAGTTTATCCTGGACAAACACACCTGTAGAGTACTGTCTGTCTCAAGCTCTGTGAATTCAGAGCTAGGAGGTTTGAATCCATATAACCTCCAGAGGTTTATAGAGAACATTTAAACAGAGTCTGGAAGCCAACCTGGGAGGAACGATGACTTAACACCTGTCTAGCTTAGGTCTCATAGAAATACCCTTCTAAGTAGAAGCGAAACTGTTCAAGGATGCCTCATACCTCAAGTTTAATCTGTTTTATTTGGCACATGGGAAGGTATTAGGGAAAGAGACTTAAGTAGTCTCTGTCAGGGAAAAGATTGAGTACGGGTGCATTATTTGAATAAAAATTTTGCTAGAGTTATCATCTCCCATACTGATTGAGTGCGTACTCACTTTTTCTGTAGGGGCCTGTAGTTTGGGGAGTAGTAAGTAATACTTCATTATTAGTCAGCATGAGAAGAAAGTTGAATGAGTCATTAGCTTTGTCCCACTTGAAAAATTGAGCTTGTGAATTGTTCAAGGCCTAACTGGAGACTGAAAGAACCAAATTCTGGCAGACAAATTCATGTAATGGGTTGAGTGTTGGAAGAACAACGTTGGGCACACTTATGTAAGTATGTATTTCCTGTGCCCTTTTTGACTTTTTTGTTCTATAAATAAAAGATTGTATTAGTTTGGAGATCGTTGAGCAACACATTAGGATGTGACCTGAATTTGAATCAGACTGACTTTGGCACCTTAGAATCTTGGTAGCTTGAGTGGCTTCAGGCTTGTGGGCATTTCAGCACAGTTAGAGAAAATAAAGGTACTGTGATTATTTTTTTTCCCCAGGGAATATTCATATCAACAAGGTGACTCTAAGAGGCCTGTAATTTGATGACTTTGTCCTTCCTGGGAATGATCTGAACCCTCCTCAATTGACACTTCTAAACCAAGAAGCTCTTCCAAACATTTGTTTGTCCTAGAGATTAGAAAAATGAAGACTTTGAGGAGAAGAATCAGCTCTGCATAGTCTGGCTTCTTATGAGCCCAGCTCTCCCTTTTTCTCTCCGTAATACTTAAACACATTTAGCCATCAAAAATAGTTTGCTGACAAATTTACTACATGTATCTGAAAGTGGGTTATGATAAAAAGGGTTTTCTTAATAGCTTGGATTCAGAAGCAGAGGCAAAGGAGCCTAATTTTTTTCTAGTAGAGGTTAAGGGATGGTGTGACAGTGTGGTCTGAAGTGGGCATCAAAGTTGCTGGTATTGCTGTCATTGCCATTGTCCTCTTTGGCACAGATACCTCTTGAGGCCTGAAATTTCTCTCTGAGTATGTGCCCAGCTTGCCATGGCAGCAGTCAGATGAGTAAAAAGAGGAAAAGCCAGCTGCTGCTTTGTTTTTAACAAGGATGCAGGCAGAGTCTCTTTCTTCTTTTCCACCCACTCAGAGTAAATGCCAAGAGAGTTTCAGAAGAAGCCAGATATTTGAAATTTAACGTGCAGTTTTGATTAGAGATAGTAGAGTTATTTGTCTCAGCCTTGCCTTCTCTAACCACCTCTTTATGTTCATAGATGCTTAATTGGTCACCCTAGTTTCTAAAGTGATATTGGATATGTTAATGGAAAGGATGAGTGCATTTGTTTTTTCTCTCCTGGCACCCATTAGAAGATAGAACTGGGGATAGAGTAAAATGAAGATTTGATCATTTCAGCTCAGCTCACCTCATTAGGAAAGGTTGGTTGATGGAGAGCAGTGACTCCCTTAAGCTCTCAGTTTTGCTTCTGGAAACCAGAAGATAAGATGCTCCTTAGCAGGTTTAAGGCTTTTGTTTCTTTACTTTGGTCTTTGGAGATCCTGAAGGACTTAGATGGACAAGCACTCCTGGCTGCCTGTTGTCTGGCTTCTCACTGCATACCTCTTCTGTAACACCAGCCTTCTGTTACCACTGTTACCACTGTAGGTTGAGTTGTGAAGGGCTGCCACATGTGCACACATCACAACTGACCTTGCCTTGTTCCACGCTTATTGAGCAATTACTTGCCCATTTGTAGAACTCACATTATTGCCTTGGGTTTCTGGCCCAGTGTGAAGTGGGATCATCCAGGAAGTGGCCTGATAGACTGTACATCAGAGGGCAATAAATTGGCATATGAATTGGTGGAAAGGCAGGGCCAGATGTAGTGTGGGAGCAAGGGTTTTTCTGTAGTCAGTCATGCAGCTTGCTTCCAGGTGTCCTGGAAAGCAGCTTGGGAACTGGAGGTTGAGGGTAGTTGGGAACATTAACTAGGGAGGAAAAGGATCAAAAGGACTTCAATGTTATCTGTGATGGGCCCTGCATTGGGAAAAATCCTCTAAAAGTAGAGGGACAAAGGAAATTTCCTTGACACTGGTAGGAATTTTTCCACTGATTATTTTTCCTTTCAAATAAACTGAGTTATTAATTGGCAGAAAAAATACAAAACTTGAGAGACTCCTAACAAGGGGTTGCAGAATAAGAAAGCCTCATTCCACGTGAGATTTTTCATGAGGGCTCATTCTTCTCTTTGGACAAACAACAGGTTTAAGAAAACTGGCTCCAAATTGATAATAAAGTGAGAGCTAAGGTATTATGACTGCCCTACCATGGGCTAGAGTGGTATCTTTCAGACTGCAAGTTGCATTCCGTTAGTGGATTGTGAAATCATTTTTTTTTTTTAAGATTTTATTTATTCATTTGAGATACAGAGAGAGAGAGTGAGAGCATGAACAGGGAGAGAGGCAGAGGGAGAGGGAGAAGCAGGCTCCTCGCTGAGCCAGGAGCCCAATGTGGGTCTTGATCCCAGGACCCTGGGATCTTGACCTGAGCCGAAGGAAGACGCTTAACCATCTGAGCCACCCAGGCACCCCTCGTTTTTTTTTTTAAAGGTTTTATTTATTTATTTGACAGAGAGAGACACAGCGAAAGAGGGAACACAAGCAGAGGGAGTGGGAGAGGGAGAAGCAGGCTTCCCGCAGAGCAGGGAGCCTGATGCGGGGCTCGATCCCAGGACCCTGGGATCATGACCTGAGCCGAAGGCAGACGCTTAATGACTGAGCCACTCAGGTGCCCCGATTGTGAAATAATTTTAAAGGGTCACACAGCATTTTCTCCCCAGTTTTTTATTGTGAAGAATTCTGCACACTTATTTTCACACTTATTAATATTTAGCCCTATTTGTTTTATCCATATATATGTGTGTATTATTTTTTTATAAGCTATTTGAAAATAAGTTTCAGACATGTTGGCATCTTACCCTTGAATTCTTCAGCATGTGTCCTAAATAAGGACATTCTCCTACATAATCATAGTACCATTATCACACCTAAGAAACAATAATTTATCGATACTAGCTAATATCCAGTCCACATTAAAAATTTCTGATTTGCCCCCAAACTGCCTTTTATAGCTATAGCTGGTTTTACAAACCAAAATCCAAGCAAAATTCTCTTTCATTAGGTAGTTATATCTCCTTAGACTTTTTTTTTAAAGATTTTATTTATTTATTTGAGAGAGAATGAGATAGAGAGCATGAGGGGGGGAGGGTCAGAGGGAGAAGCAGACTCCCTGCTGAGCAGGGAGCCCGGTGTGGGACTTGATCCTGGGACTCCAGGGTCATGCCCTGAGCCGAAGGCAGTTGCTTAACCAACTGAGCCACCCAGGTGCCCTCTCCTTAGACTTTTAAAATCTAATATAGTTTTCTCCATATATTTTTCTCTTGGCATTGACTCTTTGAGGACACTAGGCTATTTATCTTTTTTTTTTTTTTAAGATTTTATTTATTTATTTGACAGAGAGAGACACAACGAGAGAGGGAACACAAGCAGGGGGAGTGGGAGAGGGAGAAGCAGGCCTCCCGCCGAGCAGGGAGCCCGATGCGGGGCTCGATCCCAGGAGCGTGGCATCATGACCTGAGCCGAAGGCAAACACTTAAGGACTGAGCCACCCAGGCGCCCCTAGGCCATTTATCTTTAGAATGTTGTACGTTCTGGTTTGTGTGTGTCCTTGTGGTATCATTTAACTTGTTCCTCTATCTCATATATTCCTATATTCTAGAAGTTAGGATTAAAGGCTTAACTTGATGCAGGTTAAACATTTTGGCAAGAGTACTTTGTAGGTGATACTGTGTATTTCATATTACCACAGGAAGTATATATTGTCAGGTTGGTCCCCACTATTGGTGGTGTTAAGTTGGATTACTTGCTTTTGGTTGTGATTGCCACATTTCCTCATTGTAAATTTATTTTTCCCTTTGCAGTTAATAGGTACTCTGTGAAATAATAATTTGGCACCTTTGACTATCCTGTTCTCTAATATCTTTTTACCTAATGATAATCTACTGATGAATTTTTGCCAGTCATTTATTTCAGTGGGGTTTACAAAATGGTGATTTTCTAATTCATTTTTTCTACATTGATTAGCTGGCATTTTCTGTTAAGAACCACTTTCTTTCATAAACTGGAGGATGAACCATAGTTTCTCCTAAAAAAGCAGGGAAAATGCTTAATTATTTTCCTTTAATTGCCTACTTTCAGAGTAAGGAGTTAGTGTTAATAATGATCACTAGTGGTGGCAAATGAGGGTTTTCCCCCTTGGGGGGGCTTGTGAATATTTATTCAGTGTTTTACAATTTATTACATTTATGATTATTTTTGGTGCTCACATCATTTTGAGTTTGGCCCCTTCCATTTAGTGTCATTGTTCCTTTGATATGACCCCTTTGAGCACTTCCCTGTTTTCTGGTACCAGCTTCAGTTATGAAGGGAGGGAAAAAAAAAGGAATAGAATAGAAAGTATCCATGCATCACACATAATAAGGATAAGTATTATTTTGGGGAACTTTTGTTTTAGTTAGAGACCTTGTATTCTGAGTTGTAATATAAACTATATTTCTCTAAGTCATGGTCAAAAAGTTTCAAAGCTCTAGTAGAGAGAGCTTGTGATTTACTTCTGTTCTAGCACTGGTTTGAATTTGTCTCTCTGCAATGTTATTTCTTGGGCAAGGAGTCAAAGAGGGTGTTGAGTTCTTGACATTCTGTGAAGTGCCTTAGCCCCCTTGACATTTGGAAACCAGTGGACTATTGTATCTGCATATTATCCTTATCAACTTTGGTTTCAATAAAGCGTATCTGTCTATTATCTTCTCTGTTTTCTATTCATTTATTTAAAGTTCTATTACATGTTATTTTCTGCCCCCCAGCTTTATTGAGATTTAATTGTCATAGTACCTTATGTAAGTTTAAGCTGTACAGTATGATGATTTGTTTTTTGTTTTGTTTTTGAAAGATTTTGTTTATTTATTTGACAGAGAGAGAGATAGCGAGAGCAGGAACACAAGCAGGGGGAGTGGGAGAGGGAGAAGCAGGCTTCCCACCGAGCGGGGAGCCCAACACGGGGCTCGATCCCAGGACCCTGGGATCATGACCTGAGCCGAAGGCAGATGCTTAACGACTGAGCCACCCAGGCGCCCCTACAATATGATGATTTGATACAAGTATACTTTGCAAATATTTTTACCACAATAAATATTTTTCCATCACCTTGCATAATTATAATTTGTGTGTGTGTGAACATTTAAGATCTACTCTCAGCAACTTTCAAGTTTATAATACAGTATTGTTAAACCATAGTCACCATGCTGTCTTATTCATCGTATAACTGGAAGTTTATACCCTTTGACCAACATCGTCCCATTTCTCCTACTATCCAGCCCCTTAGCAAGCACCATTCTGTTTCTATGAATTTAGCTTCTTTAATTAATTAATTAATTAATTAATTAATTTTTTATTTTTAAAGACTGTATTTATTTGAGAGAGAGAGAGAAGCACAAGCAGGGTGGAGGAGCAGAGGGAGAAGGAGAGGGAGAAGCAGACTCTGCACCAAGGAGGGAGCCCAATGCAGGGCTCAATCCCAGGACCCTGAGATCATGAACTGAGCCGAAGGCAGACGCTTAACAGACTGGGCCACCCAGGTACCCTAAATTTAGCTTTTTTTAGATTCCACATATAAGTGAGATACATTATTTCTTTCTCTTGAAATTGACTTATTTCAATTAGCATAAGAGCCTCAGGGTCTATCCATGTTGTTGCAAATGGCAGGATTTCCTTCCTTTTTTTTTTAATGGCTGAAGCAGTTCTTTTTATACGGTTGTTTCTCTCAGGGTGAGTCAGCTTTTGCAAAGCAGAGATTAATTTGAGACCATTTGAGTCATAACAGTCCTGGAGAATGTTAGAGTAAGTATTCTTCCCCAAGGAAATAGGATTGTGGATGTAATTGTGCCTGACTAGTCACTCTGCACCTTGATCCCTTTTATGTGATGTTAAGCTGATTGTTCAGGGAAAGGAGGATAGTATGTTATGTTACACATGGCTTGGCCATGCTTTTGAGTCCTTTTGGTGGGTTGAGGATGGAGTCGTTTGTTTTGGAAGGACTCCAAAACAGCATCTTCTCCAGGAAGTTTGCTCTTGACAGGAATTCATTTATATATTCAGTCAACAGATATTTCTTTTTTTTTTTTTTTTTAAGATTTTATTTATTTATTTGACAGAGAGAGACACAGTGAGAGGGAACACAAGCAGGGAGAGTGGGAGAGGAGAAGCAGGCTTCCCGCGGAGCAGGGAGCCCGATGCGGGGCTCGATCCCAGGACCCTGGGATCATGACCTGAGCCGAAGGCAGACACTTAACGACTGAGACACCCAGGCGCCCCATTCAACAGATATTTTTTGAGCATTTAATGTGTGCCATACACTGAACTAGGTATTAGGGACCTAGTTTTCAAGGAAACTGACACAGTTCCTGTCCTCATAAAGTTTATGGTCTAGTGGGCTGGTGATTTGAGAAGCTCTGGAATTTGAGTAGACAGTTGGGCACTGGTTTGAAGGCTGCGCATCTTCCACATGTGACCTCAGGAAATTGTCATATGCCCTGGTGTGCTGAAAGAGGTTCTAGGATGGTCAGGAAAACAGCAGTGGTGTTTGTCTGTGTTGTCTATCCTGCCCCCACCCTCTGCCCTAGCCCTGGCTGCCTGGCAGCAATAACCAAGTGCATAGCAGCTTCATTAGCTGCTTTACGGCTTTGGATATCTCAGGGCTCAATTAGTCCTTTAATAGTCACTTGTGATTAATCAATCTGTGTATCTCAGAACTGAACTGACTAAAATTGTACCATAGGATATCAATGGCTGTTTACCTTTTCTAATAAAATTCAGCTAATAAAATACTCTAATAAAATTAAGCTCTCAGGCTTGGGTTTCTGACACAGTTGTTAGCATTTTGAAGTCTAGGGGCACAAAACAAAGATGTTAATGGTTATTTAGCTAAGGTGCTAAAAGAATGAGGAAAGTCCTTTGCTATAGCTTGGATCTAATAGTCCCAGTTCAAAAATAACATGAATGTTTTTTAGTAGCAACCCATTGTCTTTAGTCCAGGAGTTCATGTGAGGAAAGAAGTATCAAAACCCATGTAACTTTGGATAAGGTTTGGCTTCAAATTAGTAGAATATCCCATCATATATTTATCTTTTGAATCCCAGAGAAAGCACCCTTATTTAGAAATAGCCCTTGGGAACCTTAGGTCCTCAGGGAGAATACCCTTTAGAAATGCCCTTTCTCCTCAGGAAAAGTTTTCCTAGGATTTTCAAGGGGGTGGAAAGAGATAACAGACAGTGAAGCAATTAAACAGTGGTTAAGCTATTTCTAAAAGAGAAAGTTGGAGTGGATGTTGGAATACAGATATATTCCACAGAAATATCAGTGACTCATCATTTGCTTGATAGCTTATTGTGTTCTGAATTTAAAGAGTAGTTTTTTCTCCTTTGCCTCTTTTTTTCTGAGATGAGCCTACTGCCAAGGTACATCATTAATACCTACCATAGCCAAATACTTTTTGTGACCAGATCCTCGTGACTCTGGCAGAGGATCCTGGTTCTGTCTGGCCCAGGAAGTTCTTAGTTTAGCTCACCTGGTCAGAAGCATTGTGGGGAAAGTAGTCCAGGGAAAATGGATTTCTGTTGCCAGACTCCAAATATGGCTCATTAATCCTCCCAAGTGAGCCCAAGATTAGCATCTTAATCAGTCTCATTTCAGAGGTTTTAAGACTCATTCCGTTCTCTAGGTTCTCTGTAAGGAAGGAAATGAGCATTTGGTAGAACTCGTTGGTACTCAGAAAATGGAAGACTTTGCCAGGGTCCTAAGTAGGCTACAGGCTCAAGAATCGATAAAACTGGGTTGTGTGCATGAAGTAACAGAAGGCAGAGAATGGGAAGTCTTTCTGTTGGTAATAGTCTTTCTCTAAAGGCTCCAACGGGAAGGAAAAGTTGGCTTGTTCCCCTGCCAGAGGTTGTTTTAGTGTTATCTTTTACCTAACTAATGTCAGGACATTTGATCAGGTCAACTGATGAATTTTTTTGAATTTTTATTTTGAAATAATGTCAAACTTACAGACACATTGCAAGGATAATACACCCTTTTGCTCCCATATACCCTTTTGCTACTTGTTTTCATTATTCTCTTTCTCTATATACACACACACACACGTAATTTTTTTCTAAACCATTTGAGAATAGGTTATATATACATTATCACCTTTTATTCCTTGATACTTCAGTGTGTACTTCCTAAGAAGAAGGATATTTTCTTCCATAATCTTTGGTACAGTTATCAAATTCAAGAAATTTAACATTGATACAATACTTTACTATTGATTTTAATTTTGTCAGTTTTCCCAATAATAAACTTTAAAAATTTTCCCCTTCAGTCAAGGATCACAAATCCAGGTAGTTGTCATGTTTTTTTAGTCTCCTTTCATCTGGGACAGTTCTTCAGCCCTTCTTTGTTCTTCATGGCATCAACATTTTTATTTTTTTATAATTATAGGCCATTTTTTTTCTTTCATTCTCTTCTTTTTTCTCTCTCTCTTCTTTTTTCTCTCTCTCTTTCTTTTTTTGGGGGGGGAACGTTCCTCCTTTTGGGTTTGTCTGATGTTTTCTCATGATTAAACTCAGGTTATGGGGGTGCCTGGCTGGCTCAGTTAGTAGAGCATGTGACTCTTGATCTCAGGGTTGTGAGTTCAATGAATTAATTAATTCATTAATTCAGGATATGCGTGGGCATGAATCTACATGTCACTACTGATAGTAGTACCCTGAGGATTTCATATGTAGAGGTATCCTTCCAATGGTGATATTACTTTTGATCACCTAGTCAAAGTGTTATTTTGTTTTTCCACTGGATAGATACTGTTTTCCCCTTGGAACTCATAAGCAATCTGTGGGGAGATGACTTTAAGACAGGATTTTGCTCCTTATTAAACTTTCCCCCCATGATTTATCATACATTGATGATTCTTGCCTGAACAATTTTCAGGTTGCAGTGATGGTAAATATTGAGTGGTTGTTTAAAATATCTGTTCTCTGAGTGATAGACGTTAAGGAGGGCATGTGATGTAAGGAGCACTGGGTATTATATGACTGATGAATCAGTGATCTCTACCTCTGAAACCAATAATACATTATATGTTAATTGAATTTAAATAATAATAAATAAAAAAAATAAAATACCTGTTCTTAAAGGACTTCTTAGGGGTGGACATGAACTGTCTTTGTAGCTTACTTATGTTTAGAGTTTCTTTTCTTTTCTTTTTTTTTTTTTTTAAAGATTTTATTTTATAGTAATCTACACACAGTGTGGGACTTCAACTCACAACCCTGAAACCAAGAGTTGCATGCTTCACCAACTGAGCCAGCCAGGTGCCCCAAGAATTACTTTTCTTTTTAAGGAACACAATTGTATACCCTAAAGGTCTGTATCTCTTTATGGCTTTAGTGATGCTTTTTTTAAAAAAAAATAGTAACTAAAAAGAGTTTTCAAAATTGGAAAAAGTTTTATCTTGATGAGGCTTGACTGGGGGCTTGGCGTTTTTTTTAGAATATGGCAACATCACCTAGTGGCATTTGTTCACCACTCAACCAGGAGCATGAATGCTTCTCCTCCAAAACAGACTGGGAACAGTCATGTGAAGCTGGTTCCCTCCTTCTTCAGCTTTTTAAAATCTGTAAAGTTTGGAAATGCCCATTGTCCAGTTCTTTAAGAGAGAAAAACATTTCCCCATCTTTATTTAGTATCACCCTTTTCTCTCCTTCCCTCTTTTTTCTCTGCATTTTTCCTTTTGCCTCTATTTTCCTTTCCTTTGAAGAATCTGATTAATATGCATGACTGAGCTGCCTTAAGAAAGGAAAAGGCAGAGAGAGAGAGAGAGGTACTACTCTTGAGTCTCAGGTTCTTCGCTGTTACTACTGTGGAGAGTAGGCTAATGATATGATATTATAATGAAAGCCTTATTAGCTATCAGTTATGTTTTGTTGAGGTAACCTTGCCCAGGGTAAAAAAAAAAAAAAAAAAAAAAAGATAAGGAAAAAAAAGAACTAGAGAGGCGGAAATTAAGGAGGAATGAGCAGAAAGGAGCGAAAGAAAAGGACTTGGGACTGGGGATACAGGAGTGGAAGGGAAGGACCAAGAATACAGAGCTGCTAAAATAGGAAAATGGAAGTCAGCTCTAGCATTTACCTTTACCCAGTCCAGTGTTTGGGCTTTCCTCTTTCAGTAGAATATGTTACAAGGTAAGATGAGGTGGGGTGAAGAGTTTACCCTGTAATAAGGTGACTTGAGAGCCTGATCCTAGTAGGTTGGGGTGGAAGAGGCTATTAAGTGATGCTTTTTGGGCAGTTAGCATTAACAGAATTATTTTTAACCTCCCATTTCAACCCCTTCATTGTTCAGGCTCCTCCATTGGCTACTATGAGAGCAGTCAAAATTAGCAACTATACAAAATGAAGTACCTCTTGTCTCCCCAGTCACTTCCAAAATAAACAGGGAGTAATACTGTCCGTATTTTGTCTCACTTTACTCTGAAGGCTACCGATAGAGGAAGCATGGATTAGTGTGTAGTGATTTCTAGGCTCTGCCCTCTGGACAGATTCCCCTCAGAGTGCTGTGGCTGAGTGACAGGACCATGTGGCAGGAGTGCAGCTGGAAGTATATCATCGGCAGATTTGGGTTGGGTAAATATAGCAGGAGCAGGATGTCAGTGTGGGAGATGGATTGTTCTGGGAAAGGAAGTGTTGTCTTTCGTCTGCGAAACAATTTCCTGCACTTCTGGGACTCTTGCTTTCTTCTTCTTCTTTTTTTTTTTTTCCAGGGCAGAACAGGAGTTGGCAGGAGTTGGGTACACTTGCTGAATTCTATCTCTTTGTGTCTGTCTGTTCCTACATTTGAAGTTGGGAGTAGAAATCAGATCTATTTCAGCCAGTTAGGAAATGGACCCAATAAATAGCTATATCCATGCCTTACAGTTCACATTTTTTGCAATCTTAAGGCACATACCTGTGTAGAGCCTCTTTTTAAAAAATAATTGTTCTTTTAGTAAAACTGATAGGTCGAGAGACAGAAATAATTATACAAAGAGAATCAACCCTATTGAAAGTCAGACATGAGGCACCAGCTGGCAGGAAACAGCTGGGATGTTTCTGGGGGCTAGACTCTTCCACACCAGAACTTAACTCTTCAAGCCATCTCTATTATATGAGCTATTAAGATGGCTGCCTACCTGCCAACAATCTACATAAAAGACTAAGTCTACTAAATTATGCAGTATTTTACAGTTGACTAGAACTTTAGAATTTTTATAAAGTTCTTTTGCATATTTTCTTTACTTTTTAAAATAGACTTTAAAAAAATTTTTTTTTTTAAGATTTTATTTGTTTATTTGTCAGAGAGAGAGAAAGAGAAAGAGCACAAGCAGGGGGAACGGCAGGCAGAGCAGGCAGAGGGAGAAGCAGGTTCCCCAGACGCCGGACTCAATCCCAGGACCACGCATGACCTGTGCCCAAAGCAGACGCTTAACCAACTGAGCCACCCAGGCGTCCCTAAAATAGCCTTTTTAGAATAGATTTAGATTTATAGAAAAGTTGTAAAGAAGTTCCCATACGCTCCACACCAAGTTTCCCCTATTACTAACATCTTACATTATTATGGTACATTTGTCACAATTAATGAACCTGTACTGATACACTATATTAACTAACGTCCATACTTTATTCAGATTTCCTTAGTTCTTACCTAATGCTTTTTTTCTGTTGCAGGATCTCATCCAGGATACATTACGTTTAGTTGTCATGTTTCCTTAGGCTCTTGGCTGTGACAGTTTGCCTATGTTTTTATTTTGTAACAACTCACAAATAGACTGGGCCTTTATTAGCATTCCCCTTTCACAGATAAAACTCAGGTTCCAAAAAGAGTAAGTAACATGTTCAAGGCTACACAGTTAGTAAAAGTTTCTATTAAAATATGACTATGATTTAGAAAAAAAATCAATGAGGTAACTTTATTTGCTTTTTATGTGAATGAAGGCAGAACAGTAGTTAACCTTCAAATGGGCCATTTGCAAAAGAGGAACAAGAGACAGAGGTGAACATAGCACTTGTTTCTGGGCTTTTCCGTCTTACTTGCATACAAATTAACATTATAATTTTCATCACAATGCCATGGGGAAACACCCTTTCTCTTTGTGATTCTGCTCTATGAAAGGAGCAGATCCCGGAGAATCCTGGCCTGCTGTCCTGTTGATCTTGTTCTCCATCAGCTGACTTCAGGCAGCTCACTGGTCTCTGTTGTTAAGACACCCAAGTTTAATAGAAAGGCCCACTGAAAGCCTGGCATACACACTAACACAACCAGCCTGTTTCAGGCATATGTCAAGGTAACTACTGGGGAATAAAGCACATGAGCTTTTTAGTTCCAGTATCTAATTGGGCAGACTGATGTTCTGGCTTGGGGTTAGGAGATTCACAGAAATGCAATGCTGAGAGGTAGTAGAAAGACTAAAAATCCAACAAGACATGGCAATTACTGGCTCTGAATGCTCTACCCAGAAGGATGAGTGAGGGGAGAGGGGAGAGGAGGTAAAGTGTGGTATGATACTGATAATCCTAGCTACTATTAAAAGATCATCTCAGGGTGATGGAAACTATTAGGGGTACAAACCATTAGATCTTAAGGGATGGCATAGCACCTCTTGCTTAGAAAAGTAGTCGTAAGGATTGTACCTGGATTGTAAAGAACAACTTTTAAAGTGTTCCGACTTTAGCTGACAGGGTAAGAGGTAATTGATACCATTAACAACCACTTTTATTGGAGCAGTTTTTTTTAAGATTTTATTTATTTATTTATTTATTTGAGAGATTCTTTGCACCATAGCCTGAGGTGACTGCTTGTCTCTGCAGAAGCTATAGAGGAGAGACCAACAGGCTTTAACTGAAACTTGTTTATGGTTTCTCAGAAGGGAAGCTCATATCCTGTTAAAGCACTTTAGAAAAATAAAGAATTAGAGATACGAGTCTTTACTTTTGTTTTAAAGAGCTTTTTAAAAAAAATTGAGGTAAAATTTATATAACATAAAATTAACCATTTTAAAGGGAATAATTCAGTGGCATTTAGTACATTCATAATGTCATGTGACCACCACCTCTGTCTAGGTCCGAAACATTTTAATTACCCTAAAAGGAAACTATGTACTCATTAAGCAGTTGCTTCCCCTTCTCCCTTCCCTCCAACCTCTGGCAACCACCAGTCTGCATTCTGTTTCTATGAATCTACCTATTCTGGATATTTAACATAAATAGAATCATATAATATGTGACCTTCATGTCTGGCTTCTTCCACTTAGCAGAGAGAGAGAGAGAGAGAGAGAGAGAGAGTGTGTGTGTGTGTGTGTGTGTGTGTGTTTAAGATTCTATTTATTTGCCAGAGAGAGCGACAGAGCACAAACAGGGAGAGCAGCAGCAGAGGGAGAAGCAGGCTTCCTGCCGAGCAGGGAGTCCCAAGTGGGACTCAAACCCAGTACCCTGGGATCATGACCTGAGCCGAAGGCAGACGCTTAACCGACTGAGCCCAGGCGTCCCTAGCATAGTGTTTTTGAGGTTCATCCGTGTTGTAGCATGTATCAGTACTTTATTCCTTTTTATCGCTGACTAATATTCCAGTGTATGTGTCTACCACAGTTTGTTTATCCATTCATCCACTGATGGGCATTTGGATTATTTCCGCCTTTTGCTATGGTGAATTGTGCTGCTAGGAATATGTGTGTACATGTATTTGAGTACCGTACCTGTTTTCAGTTATTTTGAATTTTATAACTGGAAGTGGAATTACTGGGTCATATGGTAACTCTGTGTTTAACTTTCTGATGAACTCCCCAACTGTCTTCCACGGTGGCTGAACCATTTTACAGTTCCCAGCAGCAATGTGTGAGGATTCCAGTTTCTCCTTACCAACACTTGTGATTTTCTGGTTTTTTGATTATAGCTTCAGAATCTTTTGAGACTGGATAGGACTTTGATGATAAAACTCTTTCCAATCTTTATGGATCTCCTGGCATGCTTCTCTTGAGGAAGCTGGATGGCTCTTCTGGGCTAAAAAAGGTATTGAGGTTCTACATTTTGTGTTGAAGAATGACTTGCTTCTGGGTGCCTGGGTGGCTCAGTTGGTTAAGCGACTGCCTTGGGCTCGGTCATGATCCCAGAGTTCCGGGATCAAGTCCACATTGGGCTCCCTGCTCAGCGGGGAGTCTGCTTCTCCCTCTGAGCCTCCCCCGTCTCATGCTCTCTCTTTCTCAAATTAAAAAAAAAAAAAAAAATCTTAAAAAAAAAAAGAATGACTTCTAAAATTTGTTGCAAACCTAGTGATCACAGCTGATACGGGTTGCCTAGACAGGGTTGAAATCTGACTTGCCAAAAAAAGTGTTGGTTACATTTTGGGTCTTGAGAGTAGATGGTGGTATTTTTGGTTTCATCTGCCATCAGCATCCGGGACCAGGCAGTGGGCGGGTCTTGCTGACTCTACAGGAGGCTCAGTTTGCTCACAGATTGCCAGCTTATTTTCCTGCTTACTGAATAACCATCTGGAGAGGGGGTTAGCTCTAATTCCTGATTGGTGACTGGTTCTTTTTAAGGTGCTATATAAGCTGATTTCAGTTGTTAGTCCATTACTGTTTATATGAGATTACATACAGATGTTAAAACTCTAATGTTCCAGGATCGAGTCCCGCATCGGGCTCCCTGCTCGGCAGGGAGTCTGCTGCTCCCTCTGACCCTCCCCCCTCTCATGTGCTCTCTCTCGTTCTTTCTCTCTCAAATAAATAAAATCTTTAAAAACAAACAAACAAACAAACAAACAAACAAAAAACTCTAATGTTCCCATTTCTTTGCTGTCTGACCTGATGGTTTCTTATTTTGATGTCTTGCATCAAATTACTAAGTTCCTACATGCCTTTCTCTTACCTTCTCTTTTTAGGTCATCAGTATCTAATTCATGTGTTTATATATTTGTGATTTGCCTAATAGTCACTATGGTTAATGTTTTAGTATGTCTTATCTAAATTTATTTTTCTTTTTTAAAAATTACTTTCTTCTTGTGGAAGGAGAAAATTGATGTTGGAATCTAGGGTGCTTGCACTTCTAGCTCTCTCAGTTTTTTCTATAAATCTGTCTTTCCTTTTTTTGTTGATACTGTTTTCTCTAGTTTATGTGTTGGGTGGTAGATTTTTCTAACTTTTAGAAAAAAACATTTTTTTGCTACCATAATGTGTTTGCTGGGTTTTTTCCTTGTAATATTTTAAATCAGAATACATTGCAGTGTTTATTGCTTTCATTGGTTGGTTTTTTTTTTTTTTCAAACGAGTTTGGACCAGTTTTCAAAGTAAACAGAAAATTGTAGTCTCTATTGCACCTGCCCCCAACACACACTGGTGTTAGGTTTGTAAATGCATCCTAACCATTTGATCAAAGTCAGGCTTTGAATAAGGCTTTATAGTCAGGTGTGGTTGAATGACAGGTATGTCTGGATTTGGTCTTGAGAGATTTGGGGATGTAAAAGTATGAGGGTTTTTTTTCTTCCCTTTCTTTCAGTAATACACTGTGGTCTATAATAGGTTGAGTTGTAACATTCATTAAACCACTCCTCACATTCCCTGTTTTCAAAGCTTATCAGGATGACTTTGATTTAGTTATTTGGAACCAAAAAGGCAGTTTGTGGAGCTGGTCTGGAGCTGTGGAGCAGTAATATATCAGAGATCAGACTTAGGTCCCAGTGGGATTATTCCTCGGGATTTATTTGCCTGGAAGTACACACAGGAGTCAAATGGTATGTATGGAAAGCTTTGCTGGAATGCAAATTGGACACATTTTGTTGGGACCTGTAGGGGATTTTCACTGCTTCATAATTTTTCAAAGGTTTGTTATATATCAGACAGTCACTGCCTCTTCTTTAAATCTTTAAATCCCCCCTCTTTTTCCTGTTGTAAAGGTCAGATTTTTTTGACAACTGTGTGCAGGAACAAGATTTGCTAAATCCCTTCATTTTTATTCATACAAATATCGGCATTCAGTGAGCATCAGTTATCCCAGCATTTAGAGGTAAGGAAAACTCAAGGAGAATCTTGTGAATCTCAGCTTAGTGCCAGGCATATATCTCTGGGGATAAGTTTGCTGCCTCAACCTTAACCCTTGACTGCTCTGATACGGGACAACACCCTTATAGTGGCTTGCATGTGAAACCTACCCTTCACTAACCCATGTCTATGGCTATAGGATAGATAATATAATTAGTGGGAGGGAATTGTGTTGGACTCTTCTCTTTGACTATTACAATCCTTAACTTAGTGTTAGGAGAGAGAGATCATTCATTCCCTCCAGTGGAACCTCTTCTTTAGCCTTATTTAGCTTTTAGTGGTATCTTGGGCAGCATACCACTTTTAATTTGAAGGTGATTCTTTTCTTCACAGAGTAGATGAAATCATGATATTACCATATAGCATTGTTCCCCATCAAACTTACTTAGTTTGATGTTATGTTGTCATATTATCTATTGCTATATAACAAATTACCCTAAAATTTAGAAGCTTAAAATTTTTTTATTATTTCACACAGTTTCTGAGAGTCAGGAATTTGGGAGCTGCTTAGCTAGTGGTTCTGGCTTAGAGTCTGTCAAGATGGTTAGCCAGGGCTGCAGTCATATGAAAGCTTGGCTGGGCTGGAGAATCATATCCAAGCTTCATGTGACTGTTGTTATGAGTTCTCAGTTCCTCAAAATGTGGGCTTCTCCATAAAGCTGCCATGGAGCTACTATGTTGTTACCTGGCAGGTGGCTTTCTCCCAGTGAATGATCCAAGAAAGAGATTGAAGAGAGAGCAGAAGCCACACTATCTTTTCTGATAGTCTTAGAAGTAACGTAGTATCACTTCTGCCATACTATATTGGTCACCCAGACCAACCCTGATACAGTCTGAGAGAAGATTGCACAAAGTTGTGTTATCTTGGAGGCTGGCTACACAGGAAGTTAATTGGAAAATTTCAGATGTTTACTTGGACTTAAAGACTGACTGATTTTTTTTTTTCCTGAAAAATTGTGTTCTCTCTGCTCAGCCCTCTCTGTCTTTTCTCAACCTCTTTTGAAGAGTTTTGAAATTACCCAGTGTGTATATGGCAAATATATGTGCAAATATTGCTTCAACATGTGAATCTCTTTCTCTTCCATTGTCATCTTAGCCATAAACAATAATAATTTTTTAAAAGATTTTATTTATTTATTTTGACAGAGAGAGACACAGCGAGAGAGGGAACACAAGCGGGGGAGTGGGAGAGGGAGAAGCAGGCTTCCTGCCGAGCAGGGAGCCCGATGCGGGGCTCGATCCCAGGACCTGGGGACCATGACCTGAGCCGAAGGCAGACGCTTAACGACTGAGCCACCCAGGCGCCCCCGTAAACAATAATAAAAACCCTCTCTTCTTCGAAAGCAAGCCAGTAAGCATGATCCCTCCCTCTCCCACTGCTTCCTCCTTCTCTCTCCTCCCTCTTCTTTTTCTTTCGAGGGTACATCTCTGGCAGCTGGTCCAAGGAGACCTCTTCTCATGAGAACCTCTCAGTTGGATTCAGGTAATCCTTTGTGCTTCCTCAATCCTTTTTACTACTGATCCTCTAAAATTTGGTGCAAATAGACTAGAGTGACCAGAGTTTATGGAGCCACTATGAATCTTCCAGACTGAGATATGTAATGATGTGAGCTCTTGGATTCTATTCAGGAGTTCCAAAATGGAGGTAAAGGCCTTGTGCTTGGAGATACTTAAATTACTTCACTGTTACTTGACGGAATCAACTGGTCCTTTGTATACCAGTCAGAAAAAAGCCTGAAGAGTTATTTGCTATTCTTTACCTTTCTGGGACAAGCAGGTGTATAATCATAGTGAGGAGGAATGCATAGGTTGAACTTGAAGCTAACCAGGGACACTCTCCTGCCTGTTTGGTGACCATGTGAGCCATGCTGTTGTTACGTTGACATCTTTCCCCCACCTTGGTATATACCAAATTCTGTACCTGATAACAGAAATCTCTGTTGTGAAATTGAACTTGTTCAGCTCTTGGGCGGGTTTGGGCTGGGGTGGAGGGCTGTTAAAATGGAGAATAATTTACTTTCTCAAAAATTCTAGATCATCGGGATGCCTGGGTAGCTCAGTTGGTTAAGCGACTGCCTTCGGCTCAGGTCATGATCCCAGGGTCCTGGGATCGAGTCCCGCATCGGGCTCCCTGCTCAGCCGGAAGCCTGCTTCTCCCTCTCCCACTCCCCCTACTTGTGTTCCCTCTCTCGCTGTGTCTCTCTCTCTCTCTCTGTCAATTAAATAAATAAATAAATAAAAAATCTTTAAAAAAAAAAAAAAATTCTAGATCATCTTTGGCTTCCTAGGGAACAGGCTGAAGCTGTGAATGAACTGTGGCCTCAGATTCCTGTTGCCATTGACTTGGCTTAGTAGAAAATTAATACCTGGGAAAATCCATTGGATGTGGCTTGTGTGTGTGTGTGTGTGTGTGTGTGTGTGTGTGTGTTTGTGTATGGTTTTTGCTTTTTGTTTTTGTTTTTTGTTTTTGTCTAGGCTATACAGAACCAGAGAAGATCCAAAATTATGTTTAACTCTATAGGAGAGTATAAACAAAAGTGGCAAAGCAGGCAAACAAAAAACCTTTTTACCATAAAATCACTATTTATCTAACTCTCTGACATCCTCTAGTCCTTGTCATCATAGACACATAATTTAAGTAGCTTAATCAATGTGCCATATTATTTTTGTTCTTTTTATTCATTTAGCACAATTTAATCCAGAATTTTTCCTTGCAGTCACCTATATATTTATTATCTCTAATGATACTCTAAAAATACGTTGAATCAGAATGCCATAGGTTAATTATTCTTTTCAAGTCTTTAATTTGTTACATATAATGAAACTTTAATCATCTTTGTGGCAGTAATATAAAGATGATACCTTTATAATTTGTTTTACATTTCTTTAATTACTAGCATTTTCTGAGGTGTTTTACTATTTGGATTTTTTCCTGTATCTCTTCTTAACTCTTGGCCACTTATTTGACAGAAATTGGATGATATCCTTTCAGATTTGTATCAGCTCCTTTCATATCTGGATAATGCTTTTTTATCTTTTCATATTTATTGCCAGGTCTTTTCCCCCCTATTACTGTGGGCTATTTAAAGCCTAGGTAGGTAGTGGTATTTTCAGGTCCTTACAGGAAAGTATTTGGGCATCGACTAGTATATTTGCATCTGAAGTTTAGAAATGAGAGGTGCTGTGAGAACCTTTGGCTCAGAGTATACATGGGAGCCTCCCTGTGTGGAGAGCTGGCCATCCAAGGTGTAAGGAGGGGAGATGAGGACAAGGTTGACACCAGACCTATAAATAACCCAAGATTTAGCTTTGTACTTTAAAATAGAAATTAGGTCACTTTTATTGTCTTCCCCGTTTTTTACTGGTTGGCCATGAAGAAGAGGTGTTAGGATTTTGGGAGAAAACGTTACTGTTTTCAGCTCTCAGAGAAGTGAAGAGTGCTGATACTGGTCAGCCCTGCCTCTTGTTTTGTCCATTCTCATAGAGTGAGATGACTAAGTGAAAAGTTTAGGTTTGGGGATTTGTTTAACTAGACATGATATCCAGCTTCCTAAGTAAGAAACTGGAATTCTAAATGGTGAAAGAGCCTGTATCCCTTTGCTGTGGCACCATGCCTAGGACAGATTTACGTGGTCACCCAGCATGTGTCATTCTTTTCACCATTGAACGAGGTCCTTTTTTTTTTTTTTTTACCTCTATTATAAACTGTTGTGCCCAATCATTCTCATTCGTTTCTCTGCAGAGAGTCAGAGGCCCAGACTCTTAGAACTTTGTCTATGGTGCTAGTATCTAGTGTTCTCTCTGGGCTCTCAGTTTTCTTCTCTAAAATGAGAAAAGTAGACCAAATGATCTCTAATGTCCCTAAAGTCCTAAGATTCTTTGGGCCCATTGCCCTCTCACATAAGTTTAGAAATCCTTTCAAAAGGATTCTGTTCTATATGAATGTCATTATACTGTACTTGTAATGAAAATTTTGATGTTAGAATATTACAGAATGTAATTAAAAGAAGAAAATATACACAGTCTTTATTCCTGTGTGTTTTGAGGTAATCCAGCTTTACAATTTCCCTTTGTCTTTCTGTTGTTCAGTTAGGTCACTTTTCAGATGAACTGTGTTTTAAGCTTGCTATATAATTGTGTAATAGCCGTTGAGTTTCAAGTGAATGATTTTGAGATCTTTGAATCTCTCTCTCTTTTTTTTAAAGATTTTATTTATTCATTTCAGAGAGAGAGCTAGAGAGAGCACAAGCAGGGGGAGAGGGAGAGGCAGACTGAGCTGAGCTGGGAGCCCAACATGGGGCTTGATCCCAGGACCCGGAGATCATGACCTGAGCTGAAGGCAGACGCTTAACCATCTGAGCCACCCAGGCGCCCCGAGATCTTTGAATCTCTTAAAATTTTCAGTAATTCTTGAAAATGGATTATTATTGCATGAATGTCAAGTGAACGTGTTCTGTTTTGACTTAAAATTTTTTACTCATTAAAACACTTTATATGTTAATATGTATGAAGATATATAGGTATATGTCAATTAAGCCTCACAGCAGTCCTGTGAGGTAGGCATGAAGATGTGGAATAGCACTCCCTAATACCTACTCTTTCCATCATATGCTACTCCCTTGGCAACTCCTTTCACTTCTTCTAGCAGATTCTTTTGGAATTCACTACTATAGTTGTATACTTAAATTACAAGCTTATATTGCTACTTCGTGGTTTTTCAGTTTTGTTTTTCATTTTAAAGATTTTTTATTTATTTGAGAGAGAGAGCGCACATGCGTGCACATGCATAAGTGGGGGGTGGGTCCCTGGGTGGCTCATTCGGTTAAGTGTCTGCCTTCCACTCGGGTCATGATCCTGGGGTCCTGTGATCGAACCCCGCGTCAGGCTCCCTGCTCTGTGGGGAGTCTGCTTCTCCCTCTTCCTTTGCTGCTCCGCCTGCTGTGCTTGCTCTTGCTCTCTCTCTCTCTCTCTCTGTCAAATAAATAAATAAATATAATCTTAAAAAAAAAAAGTGGTGGGGAGGGGCAGAGGGAGAGGGAGAAGCAGACTCCCTGCTGAGTAGGGAGCCCAATATGGGGCTCCATCCCAGAACCTTGGGATCATGATCCAAGCCAAAGGCAGCCGCTTAACTGACTGAGCCACCCAGGCACCCTGGTTTTTCAGTTTTAAGCATGAAGTTCCACTCATTTGTATTTCTCTCTCTGTTAATGTTTACAAGAGTCAGGGTATCCTAGAACTGGAAGAGACGTCAGATCCTCCAGAGACCCAAACTTAAAAAACTTCAAGGGCCTAGCAGAAAACTATTTATTTGAGATAGCAAGAGCAAGAATGCATGAGCGGGGGAGGGGGGGGAGGAACAGAGGGAGAGGGAGAACCCGACTCCCCACTGAGTGGGGAGCCAGATGCGGGACTCGATCCCAGGACCCTGGGATCATGACCTGAGCTGAAGGTAGATGCTTAACCAACTGAGCCACCCAGGCGCCCCTCAGTTCTGTTTTTTTAACTGCATGTATCAAATAGTTGCAATATATGGATCTTATTTGGATCCTGATTCATACAAACGTAACATAACATGAAAGAAAAGTTTATGATAATTATAGAAATTGAATAGTTCCAAATTGAGCCCTAACTAAAGCAGTAATTGATATAATGTAATATTCTTTTATATATTTTTTGGCAGTTATTATTCTTTTAGATGTGATGACAGTGATATGCTTATGTTCTCGATGAATGAAATGATGTGATGTGCAGGATTTCCTTCAAAATAATATGGGAGTAGGAGGGGATAATGAAAAAACAAGATTAGCCCTGAGTTGTTAATTATTGAGGCTCGGTTTATGGTACAAGGGAGTGCATTACTTTTGTGTAATTTTGAAAATTTTCATAATAAAGTTTAAAGAAATTATATTATTATTAAGAACCTAGTCTCCTTAGGACAGGAGTATAGAATGAGGAGAAAAGGAATCCAAAATAGGCTAGAACAAAGGCAGTTCTATTAGCTGTACTGTTTAAAGGTTGTCACCAGACCCTTAATATATTCAGCTAAATAACTATTTGTTGTTATAAATGTTCATTTGTCTAGAATATTCTGTTATTTATTTGTACACTCAGTTAAATATTTATTTGTATTCTTAAGTAGTTGGTAATAACATGTAATTCCAAAATGTGGTTTCAGTTATTCTCAATAAATTCATTTATTGCTATAAAAAAGTAAAACTTACAGCATATACCAAAAAATCCCCACATCTTTGGATCCAGCCTAAATTTTTACCTGGCCTTCAGTTTGTGATTTCTGAGTCTGCTCCAGCCTTCTCATTTTTTTACAGAAGAAGAAACTAAAGCACACAGTAGTTATGATTTGACTAAGATCACAGGTTACTAGAGGGAAAACTAGAACTCAGGCCTCCTCACTCCATACATTGTTTCTTATGAGAAAATTGCCCAGTTGACTTAAGAAAGAAGGGTTATGGTTATGCCTGGCAGTTTTCTTGTTTGCTGACCTTAGGTATTTGTTTTTAGAACATTGGGTAGAGATTTAGCTTCTCTCTTTTTGTAGGGTGATAGGGCTGAGATTCAGTCTATTTTTTTTTTTTTTTTTTTAAGATTTTATGTATTTATTTGATAGAGACACAGCAAAGAGGAAACACAAGCAGGGGGAGTGGGAGAGGGAGAAGCAGGCTTCCCGCCGAGCAGGGAGCCTGATGTGGGGCTTGATCCCAGGACTCTGGGATCATGACCTGAGCCAAAGGCAGGTGCTTGACGACTGAGCCACCCAGGTGCCCCAGGATTCAGTCTTAAAGTCTGGTGAAAATCCAGGCCAGGGATGGTTATATTTCTTAAGATGATGAGGAATTGCAGAGCTTAAGCAAGTTATAAGCACAAAACTAGTTGAAGCAGGGTGCGCCTGGGTGGCTCAGTTGGTTAAGCATCTGCCTTCAGCTCAGGTCATGATCCCAGGATCCTGGGGTCCTGGGATGGAGCCCTGTGTCAGGGCTCCTGCTGAGCAGGGAGTCTGCTTCTCCCTCTGCCCTTCCCCCGCCCCCTGCTCATGCTCTCTCTCTGGAGTCCACTCTCTCTCTGTGCCCCCCCTCAGATAAATAAAATCTTTTTTTAAAAAAACAACTTTAACTGAGGCAGGACTGGAAAAATGAACCTTTTGGTTCTATTTGATCCCCAAGTGAGATTTCACTCCCACTAAAAACTACTTGTGTATATGAACAAAAAAAAATTTTTTTAAACTATTTTCTCCCAAGTCCAGAGCACTAAGCCAGCAGCATAGATGTTCAGACTTGCCAACTGTGGGGAATGTGTTACTAAGTAGCTGTGAAGAGCCTTGGTAAGGTGCTTTGCTGTAGAGCTGTTACTAGGTTTTGTTCCCAGGTCAAATTGGGAAATAAGGATTTGGTCAGTCATATTTTGTATATATTTTATTTACATGCTTAATTAAAAGCCTAGGGGCGCCTGGGTGGCTCAGTCGTTGAGCGACCATCTGCCTTCAGCTTGGGTTGTGATCCCAGGGTCCTGGGATCGAGCCCCACATTGGGCTCTCTGCTCAGCGGGGAGCCTGCTTCTCCCTCTCCTCCCTGCTCCTGCTCTCTGTCGCTATCTCTGTCTCTCTCTCAAAAAAAAAAAAAAAAAAAAAAAAGCCTAATAAGCCTGAGCTGACTTCCAGTTATTGCTATACTGGCAAAGATGCACATGGTAAACACTAGTTGAAGGAAGAGGATTTATAGAAAGCACCAGAAGGAAGTAGAAAGATTCTTATAGATAGATTTTAATAGTCTTTCCACCATTCCAGTTTTTTCTCCTCTTTTTTACCTTCCTACCCTAAGCCTGTTTATTTATATATTTTCCTACCAAGACCAAACAGAAACAAAAGAGAAGGAAATGATCTTAAAGAATTCCTTTGGATATGGAAGTTGAGTTCCTTTAGACTTTAGTTCAATAACCCTTTTGAAGCATACTCTGTCTTTCTAAAGAAACCAAAAATTTTATTAAACTAGTCAGTCATCAATCACTTATCTGTCACAGAATTTAGGCCATTATGTATTTTTCTTCCTCTCAGATGTCAAAGATTATTAGGGAAAATACCATTTTTGAAATTGACGCAGATACCTGGAAGGAGAGTTGGAACCAGTAGTTTTGAAAATACATTCTAGATGTTGACTGGTAAAGACTTTGCCTTTATGCCTAAGGAATATTCTAGGCTAGAAGACAAGTGGATTCCCTTCCTTACCTGAGTCTTGATTCTGATTTTTTAAAAAATTAGGGATGCCTGGGTGGCTCAGTCAGTTAAGCATCTGCCTCCAGCTCAGGTCATGATCCCGGGTCCTGGGATTGAGCCCCACATTGGGCTTCCTGCTCAGCAGGGAGTCTGCTTCTCTCTCTCTCTCTCTCTCCCCCTCTGTCCCTCCCCACTGCTCATTCTCTCTCTCTCAAATAAATAAATAAAATCTTTAAAAAAAATTAAATAGGAAGTTCAAGTTATTGGCTAAAATTAAATTGAGTTTGTCTCTATAGTTTTATAGATCCAGTCACACAGTTTAGTATCATATTATATAATGGCATTAATTCTATTTTTGGGAAAGTGTTTGTCTCTTTAGCCAGAATATATGTTCCTGGTAGTCAGGGACTATGCCCCTTACATCTTTCAGAGCTTAATAAATACCGACTTGTGTGTTTAGTAGGTATTTTGTTTGGCATGACTTTATTGGCTCTGTTCAACTTGGGTGGCAATAATACTGTTCTTTTTTTTTTTTTAAGTTTTTAATTTTTTTTACAGCTTATTTATTCTTAGTAATCTTTACATCCAACATGGGGCTTGAATTCGTGACCCCAAGATCAAGAGTCGTATGCTCTTCGACTGAGTCAGACAGACCCCCCCCTTTTTGACAGTAATATTGTATGTCAGGAACTTTATGTTTTCTCATTTAATCCTTCCAAGAATACTTCAACATAATATTATCCCCATTTTATAGAAGGGAAAACTGAGGTCCCAAAAAGTAAAGAATTTGTGTACATTTACATACTTAATAAATGGCAGAACTGGGATTCTAAACCTAGGCCTGTTTCACTGATGATAGCTCCTACCCTTATCTCCATATCACGCTCACTTAAGAGCTTTGGAATCATTGCCAGAAGTCTTAACTCAGCCTCCTTTTTAGTAAATATCCTATGGGCCTAGAGCCCTTCGTGGTTTTTTTTTTTTTTTTTTTTTTAAGATTTTTATTTATTTATTTGACAGAGAGAGACACAGCGAGAGAAGGAACACAAGCAGGGGGTGTGGGAGAGGGAGAAGCAGGCTTTCCACTGAGCAGGGAGCCCGACGCGGGACTCGATCCCAGGACCCTGGGATCATGACCTGAGCTGAAGGCAGATGCTTAACGGCTGAACCACCCAGGCACCCCGCCCTTTGTGTTTAAAATTAGGATCATGGATTACTCTTTTGAGAGCCTAGGTGGCTAATAGGGGGCAGTATGTATAGTGGTTAAGAGTATGGGTTCTAGGGGTGCCTGGTTGGCACAGTCAGTTAAGCGTCCAGCTCTTGGTTTTGGCTCAGGTCTGATCTTGGGATCGTGAGATCTAGCCCCATGACAGGCTCCGTGTTCAGCGTGGGGTCTGCTTGAGTTTCTCTCTCTCTCCTTCTGCCCCCCCCGCCAATTAATTAAAAAATCTTAAAAGAAAAAAAAGTATGGGTTCTAGAGTCACAAAGACCTGGGTTACAAGACTAGCCTCAATTTGGTGACCTTCAGCAGGTTACTTAACCTGTCCAATCCTCAGCTGCCTTATCTACAAAACAAGGACAGTGTGGAATGCTACTCAGCAATAAGAGGAATAAGCTATTGATATACACAAGAACTTGGATGAATCTCAGAGCCATTATGCTGAGTGAACAGTTCCAGTTATATGACCTTCTGGAAAAGGCAAAACTATGGAGACAAGAAACAGATTATGATTGCCAGGGGTTAGAGGTGGGGAGAGGGTATGACTACAAAGAAGGGTAGTAGAGGGAATGTTTGAGGTGATGGAACTGATCTGTATCCTTAGTGTGTGGTGGTTAAATGACTGTTCATATGGGGCGCCTGGGTAGCTCAGTTGGTTAGGCGACTGCCTTCGGCTCAGGTCATGATCCTGGAGTCCCGGGATCGAGTCCCGCATCAGGCTCCCTGCTCGGCAGGGAGTCTGCTTCTCCCTCTGATCCTCCCCCATCTCATGCCCTCTCTCTCTGTCTCATTCTCTCTCTCAAATAAATAAATAAAATCTTTAAAAAAAAAAAAAAAAAAAAGACTGTTCATATGTTAAAACTCAAAGAACAGTATTTTCCCCCACCCTCAAAAAGTCTACTTACTGTATGTTAATTTTAGAAAATAAGTGTAAAAAATGAGGACAGTAATAAAACCTTTCTCATAAGGCCATCATGAAAATTAAAAACAAGATCATGTAACTGAAGTGTTCATCACAGTAGCTGATATGTAGTACAAATGACTAAGTGGTTGTTTTTTTATTGTTATTTTTATCATTAAAAGTATGACATTAAATATAGTGATACTCATTGAAAGGAAGATGGAATAAACTTAACACACCATCTGCATGGGTAGAGTCAGTAAACAGAAAAGTGAGTAACCGTGAGTCAGATGGAGTATGCATTTTCACATGTTTTGGCAAGGGACTTGAGGTCTTCTGGAAGGTAGGGAAATATTAGGCCTAGTATTTCTGGAGTATCTTGCAGCTGGCTTCTTTTCTGGCTGCATATATAGTTCCCTTGATATTATTCCTCAACAAAATAGCTTTGGTCTCAGAAGCCACAGCTCCTTTCACTGGCTTCAGATTAGAGCTGAAATTTTGATTGAGCAAACTGATCAAAGAAGGAGCTGGAAGTGGTTCTCATACTTGGAAGATGGTAGCTGGTCTGTATAACAGCTGTGGCTTCCAGAGCCATTTCCTCCTGCCAGCCACAGTCTCTGTATTAGACAGTGACAACAGCAGGGCAAGCATTATTCAAGAGGTAAAAAAAAGTTAAGGTCAAAGTGGCATTGTAGTTGTACTAGCAGTGAAAGAGAGGCTTTAAAGTGAAACCTTGACCTTTCCACCATGCAGGTTGATTGTCTTGTACAAGAGCTCAGAACCTGAATTAAAACAAGTTGAACTGGTAGTAAAAAGGATTCTGACCTTACAGTATCTGCTATACTACTTATCAGTATTACTAGGAAGTACTGGTCTGTGAATTACATTCATTTTAGCTAATGACACTGGAATTGAGGAAGCAGAAAAAAAAAAAAAGAATGTTTGGGGATCTTAGTACAGGACTGTGGTTTAGAAGTGACTTATTTTTTCCTAGTTTCTTCACAGCAGTGACACTAAATTTTAAGCAAAACTCTATTCATTTTGCTTCTTTCATAGCTCGTCTTATTGTATATATGTGACTAAGTCATTGATTGTTATGAGGGACATTACTCCTTTCTAGATTATGAGGAGACAATGCCAAGGTGACTAGCCTATTTTTTTGCTTTGGTTTTGGTTTTGGTTTTTAGTTCCTTGGTAGTTGTGCCGAGTAGTTGGTTAGGACAGTGGTTTAAAATAAAAGAGGATCAGTATTTTCGAAAATCACTATGCTTGGTTGCACAACTCTGAATATATTAAAAAGCATTCAATTGTACAATTTATTTATTTATTTATTTTTAAAAAGATTTTATTTATTTATTTGACAGAGACTGACCTAGCGAGAGAGGGAACACAAGCAGGGGGAGTGGGAGAGGGAGAAACAGGCTTCCCGCTAAGCAGGGAGCCCAACACGGGGCTCGATCCTAGGACCCTGGGATCATGACCTGAGCCAAAAGCAGACATTTAACAACTGAGCCACCCAGGCGCCTCTCAATTGTACAATTTAAAGAGGTAAATTATATGGCATGTGAACTAGATCTCAATAAAACTGTTACCCCCAAAAAATGCCATACCGAAAAAAAAATTATCATACTGATCTATAACCTTATCTTGGAAGGAGTTGGACTAAGAATTTTCCAGATGGATATTGGCATTTAGGCAGGATTCTGAGATCATCTAAAAATGATGGCTTATGGAGTATTAAATGACTTTTCTGAGAAGTTATTAGAGTTCATCTACTAAGCAAATAACCATTTGGGTAGTCATGATGTAGACATTGGTAATTTTGCAAGGGAGGAGGATAAGGAGCATCATTTAATTTATAATAAATAAATTATAATCTCAACTGGCAGTTTTGCCTTCCATAGGAAATCTGGCAGTATATTGAGGCATATATTGGGGAGGGAGGGAGGCTACTAGTATCTACCAGGTAGAGGCCAGGGGGGATGCTGCTAAACATTCTGCAGTGTACACAATAGACTTGCAAAACAGAGAATTATCTGGCTCAAACTATTATTAATGTCAAAATTGAAAAACCATGGTGTACAATTTACACCTATGTTTTCTTCTAAGATTTGTCTAGTTTTAGCTCTTACATTTAGGTCTTCCATCCATCTTGAGTTAATTTTTGTGTGTGGTATGAGGTATGGGTCCAACTTCATTCTTTTGCATTTTGCATTTGGGTATCTCGTTGTCTCAGCATCAATTGTTAAAAAGACTATTCTTTACTCATTGCATGGTCCTGGCACCCTTGTGAAAATTAATTGACCATAATTGACCTTGGTATAAAATGATTTTGATATTTATATAGACTTCCCTAGAAAAGCCAACACAGCCTCCCTGAGGTCTTAGATAATCTTTTTTTTTTTTTTTGGCAGAGAGAGAGAGAGAGAGAGAGAGAGAGAGCATGAGCAAGGGAGCAGCAAGCAGAGGGAGAGGGAGAAGCAGACTCCCTGCTGAGCAGGGAGCCGGATGCGGGACTTGATCCCAGGACTCTGGGATCATGACCTGAGCCGAAGGCAGACGCTTAACAACTGAGCCACTCAGGCGCCCCAGTCTTAGATAATCTTGATGACTCTGTATTGCTTCAGTTATCTGAAGAATAACTCAGGATGATTCCTATGGTTGTAGCTACACCTGAGTAAGAACAGGTTAAGTGAGGGTTAGGGTGTCTCTAAGCCTCCTCCTATCATATATTCAGGCAGCTCACACCACACAGTCTCAGGGTTCCTCAGGCAAAGGTGTGGCACTAAAATTGTGAAGGGACCCTAATGATCATTTAATTCAATTCTCTACCAAGTACTCTGAATTTTCTAACATTATTGTTTATAATATATTTTAATGTACCGTCAAGTACCCTCTCAGTACCTAGCTTTTTCAGAAATTTACTCTTGTCTGAATGTTTTATATACATTATTTTATTTAATTCTCAAACAAGCCTATGAGGTAAGGTTTTTAAATCTCCCTTTTTATAGATGCTGAAACGGGCTTAGAGTTTATTTGCCATTGTCATACCAGAACTGGAGTTTGAGTCTAGGTGTTTTTGACTTCAAAGCTACTGCTTTTAGAGGCATATAATAATCTTCACATAAAATGGAGTCCTTCTAATGGGAATAAAATAACTATAAAAATGTATACAAACTTAGAGGGGAGGGGGTGGGAGGATGGGTTAGCCTGGTGATGGGTATTAAAGAGGGCACGTTCTGCATGGAGCACTGGGTGTTATGCACAAACAATGAATCGTGGAACACTGCATCAAAAACTAATGATGTAATGTATGGTGATTAACATAACAATAAAAAATTTAAAAAAATGAATGTTAATTGAAATTTTAAAAAAATGTATACAAACAGAAAAATGGTACATGAGCTTTAAGTTCAAACCAGTATATACATGGGGTATGTGTATGTGTGTGGGGGAGCTACACTATATTTAAGATTCATTGACCTTTTGTAGTCTGTATTCTGACCCAGAAAGGTAATGTAGACTGTTCTCTAAACACACTGGGCTTCTTATTTGCTGTATAGCTAAAGAGGTTCTTACAATGGTGGGCTTCATCCTACAAGATTTTGAAAACAAAATCATAGCATACCAACACCTTGAATACCATATGTGGTTCTCGTTGTAGCATCTAAGAAAGATATATATTTTTAAAAACCTTTTTGAAAAAAATTCAGAGAAAGTTAAAATAAAATGAAGAGAGAACTTCCAAGTCTTGAAATATTAGAATTCAGGAACATAATCTTCAAATTGGAATTGGGTATAAGAAAAGTTCTTCCTTGTGTGGTTATAAATAAATTTATAAAATTTTATACAAGAGATTGATTCAAGAAGGATTGAGATCAGACATTCTGATTTGGGGTCTAGGAATGGGATTCAGGAGATTAATAGACTTCCTGAAATTATATGGAGAATTATGTGTGTATATGTGTATATATGCACACTAACACACACACTTTTCTGAGAAGATCCATATCTCATCAGAATCTCAAACAGAGCTATTAAGTTCTAAAGCTCCATGAACTAACTTTACCTTTTTGTGTTTCATTTTCTTTCATCTGTAAAATGATGGAGCTATCCTGTGATCCTTAGTTTCTTTCCAACTCTGGTGTTGAGACTTCCTTTTCTTTATGAATTGGCATTCTTGGTCCCACATGCCTGAGGAAGTGTTAGCTTTAAACTTGATTACAGTGAAATAGTATTAAGAGGTACCACTTCTAATTTTGGGCAATATCTCTCTCCTATCTATAGAAGTCAAAGTCCTTTCAACTATGTTTCTTTCCTAAAGAATAATTTCAATACATTTCTATTGAATGTATTTGGTATGCCAGACACTTATGGGTGCTTTGTTGTAGAATACAAAGATAATCACATTTATTGAGTGACAGGTACTGTTTTGGACAGGTAAGGGGTAAAAGGAGAGCATTCCTGCCAAAAGATGGAGGTAGGACAATTCAGGGTTTGGGGAAGAGCAAGGAATCTAGTGAGAGAAAAGGGTAACAGGTAGGTTGGATTCATGTTGTAGAGGGCCTCCCTGCCAACTGAGGAAGGGCACTGGGTATAGTGAAAAGAGACCTAACTGGAAATCTGAAGACCTAAGACATAGACTGGGCTTTGTCATAATTATTAATGTGTGATTAATAATTGTGTGATCTTGAGTAAATGACTTAACCTAACTTCAGTTTCATTACAAACACACACACACGCGCGCGCACACACACACACACACACACACGGTTGGGAATGGGCTGGATGAGTGTTTGTTTCTTTAGAACTCTAAAATTCTATTATTCTCAATTCAGTTAGAAGTGGGGCATCATTGAAGTTTTCTAAGCATTGGGTGTTTTCATCAGCAGAATTACTGCTGTCTCACTGCTTGGATGCTCCTATTTATTAATGCTGTTTCTTTCACCCTTATGTGATGGATCTGGAAGGACTTTCACTTTAGATAGTTCTTGATGTGGTCAAGGAGTTGGCCATTGTCATTATTAGGTTGTGTTCTGAAGAACTTGGGAACTACCAGGTATCTGTTCTTGAGTCAGATCTGAAGCTAGTCTTGTTTCCTCATGTTATCAGTCACTGACCTGAGAGCTGGAACACGTGTCCAGAGTGTGGGCAGCAGGTAAGTGCTGACATTTTGATGGCCACATCATATTTCAGGGATCTGTGAGAAGGCCTGTAATGACCATAGAAAGCCAGCCAAGAGTCTCCTTGCCATGGACAAATGGGAGAAGTTACTAAGTTTAGCTGACATTAAGCTGTAAATTATTTGAAAGGTGGAAGAGGATTCTATTCAGAGGCTATCTAGAATTTCCATTTACTAATCAGGTCTGTGTGCTATAGGGGCTTTCATCCCAGGAAAAGTATTGCTTTCTCTCTTTCTGTTTCTCTACACTTTGTCCCTGTTATATTGGGAAGATGATTTGTAGCTCTTATTGGGACCTGGCATTTTAGTGCTTCCTGCTATTCTTAGATGCCAGGGTACTCAAGATGATAGGATCAGAGGTTGGAACTACTGGTTAAAAATTGAAATACAGGCTTAGTTGGAGTTGGGTTTTATCTGGAGCATGATAGAGACATGTATGAAATAGCGTTAACTCCTGATTTTTGAGAGGAATATTCCTAATGATATTCACAAATCACCAAACTTGGCAAATAAAAGTCTTTATAAGAACTTATATAAATTAATAAGAAAAAGGCAGATTTTCCAACAGAAAAATAGCCAAAAGACTTGAACAGACACCTCACAAAAGAGAATATCTGAACAGTCAGTGAACATAAGAAAAGGTGTTCAACTTCGTTAGTCATTAGAGAAATTCAAAGGCACAATGAAATACTGCTACAGATAGAGCAGAATGACTAAAATAAGCTGATAATGCTTATACCCTGTGAGCCAGCAATTCCATATCTAGGGATATGCCCAATAAGAATTTATACAATATATTCACCAAAAGATGTTTATACGAATGTGTACAGCAGTGCTATTCATAGAAGGCAAAAAGAGGAAATTACCCAAATGTCTACCAGAAATAAAATGGATAAATAACATACTATATTCTCAGTGGAATACTATACAGCAAGGAAAATTAGTAAACTACAATATATTACAGCACAGGTGAATTTTTCCAATGTAATATTAAGCAAAATATTGAGCAAAAGAAACCAAACACGGAGGAGTCCATACTACATGATACCATTTACATATTAAATGCTTTGCATTGAGTATGCAAAGCAAATCACTGGTAGTAGAGGTCAAGATAATGGTTACCTTTGGAGAGATTGTGACTGGAAGAAGTCATGATAGGCACTTCTGTTCTGGGTCCTAGTAATCTGTGTCTTGATCTGGGTGCTGGTTACATGGGTGGCTAAATTTGCGAAAATTCATTGGGCTACACTTAATGTTACGTACTTTAGCTGAAACATTTCCTTAAAAGGGGAGGGAGGGCTTAAATTTGCAGATGCTGAGGAATTGGCCAGCTCACTCACTAGCTAAATAAGTTACTATTACAAATCAGCTTTAGAGCAGAATTCAAACTTGTGTCTCAGAAAAGTTATTAATTACAATTTGTCTTGGATCTTCAGAGTCACTTTTAAATAGTTGAAATGGTAAATGTTAAATCTATGGATGCAAGGGTATATATTATTTTGGTCATCAATACTAATAAGATGGCCTTTGGAGAAATGAATGTAATCACTAAAATAAAATGGCAAGAGGAGGTGTACTGTTTACCCTGATATTAACTTTTTAAAAAAGATTTTCTTTGAGAGAGAGCGAGAGAGAGTGAGCAAGAGAGAGGGCATAAGAGAACAAGCTGGGGGTGGGGGGAAAGGCAGAGGGAGAAGCAGACTCCCCGCTGAGCAGGGATCCCGATGCGGGGCTTGGTCCCAGGACCCTGGGATCATGACCTGAGCCGAAGGCAGACAGTTAACTGACTGAGCCACCCAGGCACCCCCCTGCCCATATAGATTTTTTTAAAGATTTTATTTCTTTCTTAGAGAGCATGAGCAGGGGTAGGGGCAGAGGGAGAGGGAGAAGCAGACTCCCTGCTGAGCAGGGAGGCCGACACAGGGCTCGATCCCAGGACCCCAGGATCATGACCTGAACCAAAGACAGATGCTTAACCATCTGAGCCACACAGGTGCCCCACCCTGATATTAATTTATCCCCCCATCAGAATCAGGCTCCAGTGGTTGTATACGTGAAGCTTGCTCTTTCTCTTTAGGCTGTTCATTTCGTGGCTTTTCTTAGTTTTGCCTATCTTGATTCATAAGTAAGATACTGCTCCCACCTTCCATGGCTGATAAGCAGCTCTTTGTGCATTATATTTGGTCAGAGTAGGCTGGGTTTTTGTGGGAACTTTTTGAGAATTTTTGGTCTTTTTAGTTACAGTTTTTATGTGTCCTTGTTTGTGGATCTGGAACTTGATTCATTATTAGTTGTGGAATGAAAGGCAAGATATATTTTGGAAAAAATATATCTGAAAAAAATCCTGAATTTCTATTATTATTATTTCTATTATATTCTATTTCTATTATATATAATATATATTATATATTTCTATTATAATTTCTATTATGACAGCAGATATTTACATTTGCTCTCATAAAGCTTTAATCAGAAGCTAATTTGGTGATGGAGTTAGTCCTAGAAATTGCCTTCAATTCTAGTTTATCTTGTGTTTCTGGGTTATAGAACAATCTCATTTTATGATTCTTGGTTTACATTTGTATAATTTGGGAAAATATGACCATCTGTATTTTAAATATAGATAGGCCTCATTTTTTCTGTTGAGCTTAAAGAGCTGTGTTGGATATTGTGGAACTGGAAGGAGGCCATGTGGATAGTTATGGGATTTAGGTGGATTTGCAGTGGGTAGGAGTGGTGAATTGGAAAAATAGTAGGGTACACGTGTTTTTCATTCAAGTCTAGTCTATTCTTACTGTTTGATGTCAGAGTAAAAAGTGTCAGTAGCTTGAAAAGGCAAAAGCATCTTGACAGAGTGGAAAAAGTTGTGCCTCGTGTTCTGTTGACTAAGAGGAGGTTATATTTTCAAACTAGCTTCCTGAGATGAAACTGTAGTTGTACATCTGCCCTGCTTATTCTTCTTAGTCCTGATTTAGGTTTTTCAAATCTTTCCTATTAAATATGATGTGTTATATTAGCATTGGATATTTCAGAGTCGGCTATGCCTATATTGGTTGAGATCCCTATTAATCTGTTAAGTCATTTCTACTATTGGCATCCCCTAAAATAGAGGTATGCATGCATGCTTGTATTCTGATGAGTACAGGCACTAGGGGTTTTTCCTGGGACTGTTAGAAAACCTTTCAGCAGCATTAACCTAGGAGAGACTTGGGGTTTGCAGGTAACTATGGGGGTTTGGTCAGTTTGTTGCCTCTACACAGGCTGTTCTTTATCAGCCCCAAGCCATGGGGGTTTGAGCAGGGGTTGAGGAAGGGGTTGATTTTCTATTTATTAGAGGTGACATGAGCAGTGGGGCAGCGGCAAAGAGGCCATGTTGCTCTTGCTAAATATACATCCCTGACAGTTGGATAATAGGTTCCAGGAAGTTCAGTGGAAAATTAAAACAAAGCAACATTTATAGCTGATTGAACTTGAAAAGCCATTTTGGTGTTGAATGGCAAATATGTAGACTTCAGCATTCCTGGAGCCTGATGCATCTCGCTGGATGGCCCTGTTCCTGTGTACATGATGGCCTGGGGACTCAGCAGTGTGCAGGGTACTCTCCTTTAGAGAGTGCTTTGAGGAAGGAACGTTTACTGCTGCTTGCAGAGTCCCCTTCCCATAGACTTATGTAACACAGGTTCCTCATGTCTGGGGAGCACCTTTCCTCTGATGGTTTGAGGACTTATTAGAAGGACAGGAATGTCTGGCGAGAGACAGAGGAGCTCTTAAGTACTATAAATACTCCTACTCTATTGAGGCTGAAGCTCTAAGCAGATTGCTGTGGTGTATACACATGATCTTAGCATGGTAACATTTCTGATTAATGTCCTTAGCTGTCCTGAGGCCACTGGCTTGAGCCTTAAATTGAGCTAACTTGGCTGTGAAGAAAGAGCTTTGGGGTCTATGCATGGGGTGGTTAATTTTCTCAGGACCAGGAGAGAGGCTGTGAGAGAGGAGACAGTGAATACACTGAACGTAGGTGACTTGAGCCTTTTGCAACTATCAAGAAAAGTTGCTGTGCGTACCCATCTTTTTCTCTAGGATGATCGCATGCTGTTATTCCTGTTTGTCTTGTGGAGAATGAGGCTTCATGTCTGATGGCAGCTTCTGAGCATTGGTTTGGTGAGGGTCATAAGAAAGCCCCTGTCACTTAGCCCTGTCAATCCCACAGCACTTCATGCTTAACCAGCCTGGCTGTCAGGAAAACATGAATTGTGGATACGGGCCTAATTTTCTTCTGTTCTCACACAGGTGAACTGCCTTTGTTGGCTATTGAACCAGCTATTCCTGTGCCCTGTGAATTTCCCCATTTCGAGCGGAACTAAGCTAACAGGTTCTCTAGCTTATCAGGGCATCCCCCCCACCCCCGCTAATGAGAGGGTTTTCTTTCCTTGCGTCTTAACAGGAAAACAGATCCAGCCTTCAATAATCCCCTCAGCTCCTCCTTTCGTTAGTGAAGAGCTTGAGTGGGCCCCACTTTTAGACGTCCCTCCTGTAAGTATGGTGGAATGTTTACAAATTTAGAAAATGTTAAGTCTCTCTCTGCCCTCACTCAGCTGAGGGGTTGAGGTATAAAGCACTTATACCTCAGGTCTCTTCTCAGCTGCAGCCACAGCGGGTCTATGCGTAAGTTGCTTAGCAAGCATTTATAAACTTCAGATAACCTGGCACCAGGCCCTCGGTTCACTTATGTTTTAATGCTAGTGAAGTTTAACTTTTAGTTCAATAACCTTTGTTGCTTGGGGCCTAACTGTTCTAGTTAGCAATCTCACCCATCGCAAGGCTGTCTTGGCAACCGATCCACTGTTGTCTGTGCAGTTTAAAGAGTCTTTAGTTGGAGTAAACCCCTACTTTTGGTGTTCCCAAACTGTGAAACTGATGCTGCAAGGTGGAAGCAGTTGTTTCAGTTTGGTTTCTCCAGCACAAACAACTCTGCCATAAACCTCTGCTCCAGGTGTTTTCCTCAGGTAGAGTCACTGAGGAAGAAAGATTTCTAGTAAATTGAGTTTAATTGTGGCCTGTTGCATTCTCTCCCTGCATCTCACACTGGCACCATTAGTTTGCTTTCTAAGCCAGTCAAAACAAAGATGTGCCTTGTCCTGTGATCTAAGGCTTGCTAGGCTCATCTTGGTGGTCTCGTAATGGTGAAATTAAAGCCAAGGAGCAAGGGAATCCTGGTTCCTGTGGTGTCTTGTGGATATAGTTCTTAGTGCTCACTTTGGCAGGACCAAGAAAGTAGTTCTGAACGTGCACTTCAGAGGCCCTGCAAGCGCAGCATACTGTGGGTGCTAAGAAGAGGAACTATGCCTCTGGGCAAAGGAAACAACTCCTGACTTGAAAGCAGGCTCCTTGTATTGTGGAGGGCAGGTTATTTTCCCAACTTCAGGGAAGTGATACTACAACAGAAAGCTTCATGTTTTTCTGAGTACATGCAAGTCTAAACTGCAGTTAGTTAGTACTTTTCTTTTCCTGAAATAAGAACGTGATTTACGAGGTGAGGGCCCTGACGTGAAAGAAAACAAAACCGGCTGCTGTGTGGGCCCGTAAAATTCTTGTGCCACCTCGGTGGTGTGGGTTACAGGAGGAGAAGATGGAGAGGGCTAGCTGGCCCTCCCTTGCTGGGGCTCAGCTGCCCCAAATACTTGTGATATTGTGGGTTATTTATGAGCTCGTCTGGGCTGGGACTCACCACCCCACATCCTGGTAGGTGAAGATTTGCAGGCAGAATGTAGAAGCCCTCATTAATCTTTCTGGTCTTGTTGAGGATTTCTTGCCCGCTAGAGCTCCTGTTGGAAAACGTACTGGCCTTTCCCACTGAACGGCAACGGCTCAGATTAATATTAATCCCTTTAATGCTGCAGTTCATGATATAGTCATTAGGTGACTTGGAACTAATCCTGTCCACCTAACTAGTGTGATTTATTAAATACACATGGAGATCGAGTCTGAATACAGCCAGGCAGAATCAGCAGCAAATAAATACCTCTGTGTATCTGTATTAATGCTGGTTGATTGGGACACAATTGCAGGCTGGGCTGGGGAGAAACAAGGGAAAAAGGAGGCTGAGCTCTCTAATCAACAGCATTTGCCCACCCCTAGTCTTTAAGTGGCAGAAAATAAAAAAACTCTAAAGACATAGGCCCATACTAGGGAGGAAGAAATCTCTTAAACATATCAATTATTTGAATGACTTTTCTCCTATACTTTTTCTTCCTTTAAGTTTTCAGACTAACTATTCAAATAGAACTTTCTCCATGACTTAACTTGCTTAGATTCTTTGAGTTCTTAATCAGTAGACACCCTAGGCAGGGCACTGGGCATACTGGTCTATCTCCTCTTCTGGCTTCAGGGCTTAAATTTTTCTTTTTGAAAGGGGTAAGGAGGTAGAGCCAGCCAAGCCTTCCAGATAACAGTTCTCTTCTTTGATATCTTTGCCCAAGCTAGCAGAAGCATAATTTCTTTTGTAAATAATTGAGGTTTATCATTTTCCTTTCTCAAACCTCCTTTTCTTCCCCCTCTTTGCTCTTTTAGCAGAGATGGCATTAGTATGAAAAACATCTACCTAGCTGGCTTCGTTTAATCAGGCAAGTCTGACATTTGTGAAACCTCTCATTAACATTTTCCCCAAAGAGCACAAAATGGCCTCTCCTCCCATCTCCCCTCCCAATACAGCCACCTCAAAGTTTAGGCTGCTTTCCATCACTACTGGCAGACTGTTCCCAGAGATGTTACTTCTCTAAACTTTCACTCTTGGCCATTGGCCACTGGTTACATATGGGGGGACCTTCTGTCAGGTGCTGCCCTATTCCTTGTAAACGTTCCTTTTTACCAGTTTTTCCTGGAAATGATAAGAAATCTTTGATAGGAAGATTGGGGTGTGGATTTCTTTTTTTTTTTTTTTTTTTTAAGATTTTATTTATTTATTTGAGACAGAGAGAATGAGAGAGAGAGAGCACATGAGAGGGGGGGGAGGGTCAGAGGGAGAAGCAGGCTCCCTGCCGAGCAGGGAGCCCGATGCGGGACTCGATCCAGGGACTCCAGGATCATGACCTGAGCCGAAGGCAGTCGCTTAACCAACTGAGCCACCCAGGCGCCCATGGGGTGTGGATTTCTTTAGTACTTCCTTGTGACCTTTTTTCAACTAATTCAAAAACATGGGTTGAATACTACTGTGTTCATGGCCTAGTAGGCCCTCTGTTTAACACAAAAAGCACAGAAGCCTTGTCCCTCTCTGCCATCAAGGGGCTTACAAACTATGGGTAGCTGTTCCATAAACCAGAATATGCTATACTAAAGCAACAGCACTCTGGAAGTACCAAGAAGGACGAGATTACTTCTGGTAGCAAGAAGTCAAGTATAGTCATCTTTGCTGGGATTGAGAAAGTGAGTAGTGAGAGAGTCAGGCCTAAACTCTTGGGAAGATCTTGGCTTTGTTACTGCCATCAAAGCAGAGATCTTGTGTGCCCTGAACCAGTGGGTAAGAACTAACCCAGAATAGGGATCCTGACACATCATGGGGGCAAATACTACTACCTAGTTTTGCTGTAAGGTGGGCAGTAGTAGTCCTCTTCATTGCTTGTACTCTTCAGTTTTGTCATTCCATTTGTCTACTTTATTTCAAAGTAGCATGCTAGTTCATATCCAAATGAGGACAATAGTCTTTTGTCAGTTCTATGTTTAGAGCATATTTGTGAGAGATTCTACCTCTCTAGTTTTGTTTTTGTTTTTTTTTAAAGATTTTATTCATTTATTTGACAGAGAGAGAGAGACAGGGAGAGAGGGAACACAAGCAGGGGGAGTGGGAGATGGAGAAGCAGGCTTCCCGCTGAGCAGGGAGCCTGATGCGGGGCTCGATCCCAGGACCCTGGGATCATGACCTGAGCCGAAGGCAGACACCCAACAACTGAGCCACCCAGGCGCCCCTTGTTTTGTTTTTTAAGATTTTATTTATTTATTTGACAGAGAGAGGCACAGCGAGAGGGAACACAAGCAGAGGGAGTGGGAGAGGGAGAAGCAGGCTTTCCGCTGAGCAGAGAGCCCAATGCAGGGCTCGATCCCAGGACCCTGAGATCATGACCTGAGCCGAAGGCAGATGCTTAACGACTGAGCCACCCAGGCGCCCCTACCTCTCTAGTTTTTGACTGAGTATAGTTTAGGTGAGGATATGGCCTCCTTATCTCTTGGTAATTTCAGTCGTCTTCTTCCCCTTCTCCTTTCTTCATACTCCAACTCATCCCAGTATTAGCGACTACTCAACGAGCATTAGCAACAGAACCACCACTTAGGTCCTATGTGATCTACAGATTTAAAACTGTGCCCTAGTTAACAAGTAGGAACATTTGGCATGCCTTGACAATTAGAAATCATAGTCATTAATTTCAGAGCCGTATTGTCATTTCCAGTTACTATTCTTTCAGGTAGATAGAAAAATAAATCAATTAAACCCCCCCCGCCCCCAAATTTGAGGTTTGGCTATGGTCATACAAGCTAGTGTAGTCTATAGTCTGTAAACAAGAACTGTAGGTTATTCATCTTTGTATCTCCAAAGTTTAGCATAGGACCAGGTCCCACAGGAGGTACAAAATAGTATTTGTTGAAGGAAAAGATGAGGGATTTGAATCCAGAAAGGCCAGTATTGTTTCAGTGATCTTCCAAGTGTAACGTGTTTATGATTATTTTTAATTTTCTAAAAATAGAATATTACAGTAAAACCTCATCCTCAGCTGTTTATGAACAAAAAATCAGTATTCATATATTAAGTTTTGGTTAAGTGACAGTTTTACTCAAACAGTAATAATATTCCATCACACTCTGTGATTTAAGCTGCCTAATTCTCCCTTTTTTCCAACTAACTTTTAAAAAATACTAAAAATAATATTAAATTACATAATGCATTTCACATAGAAGAATTTGGAAAATACAAAGGAGTTGGAAATAAAAACCATCCATACTCCAATCATCTAGAAATAACTGTTATCTCTTTTTATATGTGCACATGCACACATACACACAAAATAACACCCTTCAGCAAAATTGGGACCATATTTTATATGTTCTTTTTGCCTCTTGCTTTTTTCTTTTGTTATATTATGGGCATTTTCCCATGTCGTTGCACATTCTTAGAAAACAAGATCTAGGGGCGCCTGGGTGGCTCAGTCATTAGGCATCTGCCTTCAGCTCAGGTCATGATTCCAGGGTCCTGGGATCGAGCCCCACATCGGGCTCCCTGCTCTGCGGGAAGCCTGCTTCTACCTGCTTCTACCTCTCCCACTCCCCCTGCTTGTGTTCCCTCTCTCGCTGTGTCTCTCTCTGTCAAATATATAAATAAAATCTTTAAAAAAACAAAAAAACAAAAAAAAACATGATCTAGGGACGCCTGGGTGGCTCAGTCAGTTAAGTGTCTGCCTTCAGCTCAGGTCATGATCCCAGGACCTGGGATTGAGTCCCAGGCTTCCTGCTCAACAGGGAGCCTGCTTCTCCCTCTGCCTGCTGCTCCCCTGCTTGCCCTCCCTCCCTCTCTCTCTGACAAATAAATAAAACTCTTTTTTAAAAAAATCTAATGATCATTGTATGAATGTTTCAAAATTCATTTAAATGGTTTCCTGTCAGTCATTGATTATTTAGACTATTTCCATTTTTCATTATTATAAGTGTTGTAGTATAAATATCTTCGTACAGAATTCTTTGCCTGTCACTTTTATTTCCTTATGGGAGATTCTTTTTTATTATTTTTACTTCTATTTAGGTAATATATAGTTTTAAAAAGTCAAATAGTGCAACAAGACATGTAGCCAGTGCTGCTCCCCCCCCCTTTTTGGGATCCCTCTCAAAACTCTTTTAGCTATTTGTTTAGATATTTACTTTTATATTTCTAAATAATATGCTGATACCACCTTTCTTTAAAATGGAATTTTTGCATTTGAAGCAGTATCTGTTGACTTCTTACTCATAGATGTAGAGAGAACACTTTTTGTAGTACTTCATGTTCCCATTTTCCTTCCCTTCATCCTCGCAATATAGTTCTCTCTCCACTGGGTTAAACCAATATTCAATCTTTACTTTATTAAGATCTTAAGTATTATCACTACCCAGTGAAGTATTTCTTCCTATTCAAAAACTATGCTTAGTTTTCTATGTTACTATCACTGTTTCTTCTCAAGCTCTACAATACAGTTCTTAAAGCTCTCTGAATACTGTTTCCCCACATGATCAAACACACAGCTCTTCTATTCCCCTTTTATCTCTTCCTAGAGACATCCTTCTCAGAGCCTCCTGTCCTCTTCTTCCATTCTACATTGTTTGCTCTCTAAATGGAACTTTCCTCCACTTTTCTCTAGACTCCATTTTCCTGGATCCCATGTCTACTTTTTATCTTGGTTTATTCTCTCATTTTGGTTAAAAAAAAAAAAAAATCCTCCAGAGGCTCTTGAGAAAGGATACCTGGGATGTAATTTTCTTTAGACCCTGCATATCTGTAACTATTTTTATTCTATACTGACACTAGATTGAAGATTTGACAGAATAGAGAATTCTAGTTTGGAAATTATTTTCATTGAGAATGTGGTGGCTTCTTTGGTCTTCTCATTTCTAGTGTTGATCATGAGTAGTCTGGTGCTATACTGATTCTTAATCCTTTGTATTTGAACTAGACTTTTTTTTTTTTAACAATCTTTTTGTTCCCAGTGTCCTAAAACACTTGGTGTGGGTTTCTTTATTCATTGTGCTACGTTCTTAGTGAGGGTCCTTTTGATCTAGAAAATCATATTATTTGATTTTAGGGGATGATCCCCTATTAGTTCTTCAATGATTTCCCCCTCTTCCATTTTTTTTCTGTTTCTTGAACTGGTCCTCCTGTTTTCTTGTCTTCCACCTGGTCCTTCCGTTTCAGAGCTTGTTCTTCATTAGTGCTTCTCTTTAAAGGCACTTGGTGTATTCGGCCTTTTCAGCTCTGCTTCCATTTCCTTTTCTTCTGCTAAGAATATGTTGATGAATCTCATTCACTACTTTCTTTTCACCTCAGGTCCACTTTATTCTACCTATTATATATTTCAGTTTTTATATTTTACTTTTGAACACTCTTAGCACCTTGCACTTCTTCATAATACTTGTGTGAGCCCTTGCCTAATGTTGTTCTCTTCCACTACACAGGAAACTCTATGGTGGGGGGGCAGGGATTGCATTGTGTTGTTCACCACTATGTTTCTATTATGCACTCCAGTGACTGGCACAGAGTTGGTGCTCATGAATGTTTGTCTAGTGAATTAATATCTTCCTTTAATCAAATAGAATTTATTTTATCAAGTGGAATGAAATAGGAATTTAACGTTTACCCCATAATAATTAACCATGTGTTACAGGACTATTTATTGAATATTCTTTCATCATATATAATATACTATACATTGTCCTACCTATTCTTTTGCTAGTAGTGTACTTATTTGTTATAGCTTTATCATACATTTTTAAATGATATTGCAAATTTTCTGTCATTAGTTTAACTATTTTAAAAAGTATTCTGACTCTCTTCATCGGGTTTTTCTTTCACATACAAAGTCACTTACTCAAGTTCTTTTTAAAATTTCCGTTGGAATTTTGATTCAAAAACATGAGTTAGTATGGGGAAGATTGACATCTTTATAATATATTTGGCCTTCCAGGGGCGCCTGGGTGGCTCAGTCGTTGAGCGTCTGCCTTTGGCTCAGGTCATGATCCCAGGGTCCTGGGATCAGGTCCCACATCGGGCTCCCTGCTCAGCAGGAAGCCTGCTTCTCCCTCACCCACTCCCCCTGCTGTGTTCCCTCTCTTGCTGTGTCTCTCTCTGTCAAATAAATAAAATCTTAAAAAAAAAAAAAAAAAAAATATATATATATATATATGTGTGTGTGTGTGTGTGTATATATATATATATATATATATATATATATATATATATATATATATATATTTGGCCTTCCAAGAACATGCTATGGCCTCTACATTTGTTCAAGACTTCTTTTGTGACTAGTAAAATTTGTAGGTTCTTTTTCCCCCCATTTTTGTGCCATAAATTTCTTAAGTTTATTCTTAGGTATTTTTTTATTTTCAATTGCTAATGGGAATGGGACTCCCCCTCCCTCCCATCATAAATTCCTTTTTTTTTTAAGATTTTTTTTTTTTTAATTTGACAGAGAGAGAGACACAGCGAGAGAGGGAGCACAAGCAGGGGGAGTGGGAGAGGGAGAAGCAGGCTTCCCGCGGAGCAGGGAGCCTGATGCGGGGCTTGATCCCAGGACCCCGGGATCATGACCTGAGCCAAAGGCAGACGCTTAATGACTGAGCCACCCAGGTGCCCTTAAATTCCTTTTATTTTAACTAAAATTGGGTAGATTTTTCTGTATTCCTGAAATACAGTTTATGTTACTTGCCCAGGTCAAAAGAACTACTAGTTTCATTTTTAGCAAAATCCAGCTGTTTCAGTTATCTATTGCTATATAACACACCGCTCCAAAACTTTGTGGCTTAAAACAACAACCATTTTATTATATCTCATAATTCCATGGGTTGACTAGGGCCCAGCTGGGCAGTTCTTCTAATAGTCTCACTTGGGGTCTCTTCTGTGGTTACAGTCAGCTACGGCTGTGGCTTGGATGTCTGGCATCATGTGGCTTCTTTTGATGTGATGCCTCAGTCTCCAGGGCTTTTCCTCATGACCTCTCCCTTCCATAGCGTAGCTTAGACTTTGTACATGGCAGTTCAGATCTCCAAAATGGAAGAAATGGAAACTTCAAGGCCATTTTAGTGCTTGGGTGTGGAAATCCCAGGTTGTCATTTCTTCTACATTGTATCTGTCAAAGTACTCACCAGATTCAAGGGGAGCAGACATAAGCTCTACCTCTTGATTGGAGGAAGGGCATATGAGGGGTAGCACTGTATGGGACTATCTTTGGCACTAATTATGATAGTGGAATTTGTTGCTACCTTTTTTTGAATTCCTTCTACCAAGTAGCTACCCTAAACTCTTAGGTTCCCATAAGCAACTTTTGTCCAGTCAACTAACAGTACCAAATAACTATATTCATTATATAGCTGGAATCTGGTTGAAGGGGGTAGCAGAGGAAAAAACAAAAATGTTTCCACCTTGCCATTTGTTCTCCTTGGTGAGGCATAACTCTCATGGACAGAAATACAGAGTTTGCTTGAGCATGAAATACCAGACAAGGGGACAGGTGTAAATTGGCCTTGTTCTCCTGAATCCTGCCTACTCTCCAGGAAGGACAGCCTCCCCCTCTCCTCCCCAGCAGAGTCCAACCCCTTCCCTCATTATGGCTTGTCATAAGAGCTCACTCCTATGCTGGTTCAAGTGGAAATCAAAGAAAGTGTTATTCCTTTTCTTTTTTCATATAGTACTTCTTCCCACCCTGGGGTTACTAACTTCTGGCTTAAATATGCACCAAGCGAAGATGTATAGTCTTCCTCCCTTCCTCCCCCTCAGCTTGGTCTGAAGGAAGGCAGCAGGTGATGGAATACATAAAAGTTGGGGGGTTGGGCAGGGGGTGGGTGGGTGGGGGAGGAATCTTCTCACACATTATGGATGTTGCTCAACAGAACGGGTGTGAAATTTAGTCAGAGCCACAGCATGTGTTTCAATTTTCCAGGGAATTTTCTCTTCCTAACTGTAGGTTTAACCCTTTTTTCTGTGTAGTGCCAAGGGCTACCCAAGATAGATGAAATGAGTTATTTGCAAGAAGGAGAAAATGCTGGGATTTCACAGGGCCCCTTGAAGATCTAGGATCTCCAACCTATTTCCTGCCAAATGGTTGTGGAAAAAAGCATAAACTTTGGAGTTGAATAGACCTGGCTTCAGATCCCATTTCTACCATTGGGTGGTCTTGGGCAATTACTTGGACCTATTTGAACCTCCATTTTTTTATCTATAAAATGAAGATAAAAGGGGCGCCTGGGTGGCTCAGTCGGTTAAGCATCTGCCTTCGGCTCAGGTCATGATCCCAGGGTCCTGGGATCGAGCCCCGCATCGGGATCCCTGCTCGGCAGGAAGCCTGCTTCTCCCTCTCGTGCTCCCCCTGCTTGTGTTCCCTCTCTCGCTGTCTCTCTGTCAAATAAATAAACAAAAATCTTAAAAAAAAAAAAATGAAGATTAAAAACTTGTCTTATAGGGTTCTTGTGAGGATTAATGAGATGATGTGTGCAAGGTGCCTATTTGTACAATGCATACCTTGCATATAGTAGGTACTCATATAGTAGGTATGTTTGTTTGTTTTCCTTCTCCAGTCTTCCTACTGGATTTTGAGGGTATTTACTCCTCTTTAACCTGTGCCACCTTGTGTTTGCCATTTAAGCAGCTTCTCACATCTTAGATTTGTTGCTTTTCTCTCTAACTCCTTAAGTGTGTTAGAGAGGAGGCATCCTTTCACATGATATGCAGAATCTCTCTGGAGGTCCTCATTAAGCTAAAGGATGAGTCTATGTAACACTGCTGAGAAGGATTACAAGACTTGCCTTTCCCATCTGATCCTGAAGGCCACATGAACTTAAAAGAGTTATAAAATCATGCAGTGGTAGAGTTAAAATGAAACATAGAAGTCATCTAGTCCAGGGTGCCTGGGTGGCTCAGTCGTTAAGCGTCTGCCTTCGGCGCAGGTCATGATCCCAGGGTCCTGGGATCGAGCCCCACATCGGGCTTCCTGCTCATCGGGAAGCCTGCTTCTCCCTCTCCCACTCCCCCTGCTTGTGTTCCCTCTCTCGCTGTGTCTCTCTCTGTCAAATAAATAAATAAAATATTAAAAAAAAAAAAAGTCATCTAGTCCATTGTATAGAGAACTGCGGCTTAGAGGTCATGTCTTATGCAAGGCCTCATGACAGAGTAGTGGCAGTTCTGAAACTGGGTGTTGACTTACTTGTCTGTTAGTCTGGTTATAATTTAATTTTTTTGAAGACTGAGTTGTAATTACTAAGGGCCTAGTTTTTGTTGTATATGAACTTTCTTCTTCTAAATTGGATCCCCGATTATACTTATAGCAATGGGAAGTAAACACTGTTGAAGACAGTTCAGTGACACCCCTTTGGGAAGCAAGAGGGCACCATTGAAGGTATATCAGTTACCACCTGAAAATCTCTTCTTCCCCAAAGGTTGCCTAAGGGGCACTGAGGTGGCAGCTCAGCTGGCTGTTGAGCCTCTGCTCCCAGAATGGTGAGTTGGGAAGTAAATTTCTTTCTTCTCTTCTATATCTTCATTCTCCCAAATAATGCCAAGTAGGAGAGGCTTACCCCAAATTCCCAGCTCTTTTCTCTTTTTAAATTGAGGTATAATTAACATACAATAAAATGAACAGACCTTAGGTGTTTAGTTAATAAATTTTGATAATTATATAAACACATTGTAACCACCGTACAAGGAAAAAAAAAAAGATACAGAACATTTTCATTACCCCAAAGTTTTCTCGTGCCCCCTTTAAATTACCCCTAACACACACAAAACCACTTTCTGTGTTCTGTTACCATTGATTAGTTTTGTTTTTGGGTTTCATATAGTTGGAATCATAGGATATGCTCTCATATCTAGCTTCTTTTCACTTAGCACATTTTTCGAATTCATCCCTGTTGTTTCATGTATCACTGGTTTTTTGTTTTGATTTATTTTGTTTTACTGACTAGTTTCCAATTGTATGGATAAACCACAGATAATTTATTCATTCTCTTACTGAAGGACATTTGGATTATTTCTAGTCTTTGTCTGTTAAGAATAGGCTGCTATAAATACTCCTATAGAAGTCTTTTTGTGAATGTATGTTTTAGTTTCTCTTGGATAAATACTTAAGAATGAAATTGCTGGATCATAATGTAGATGTGTGTTTAACTTTAAAAGAGGTAGTTTTTCAAAGTGGCTGTAGCCCCCAGTCTATCTTCTTTCTCTCCTGAGGAGCTAGGCTCTTTAAGTTGAGGGTTTGGCAGGAGAAGAGAACCCACATCATCAGGGTCCCTGCTGCCAGAGCACAGTGGCGTGAATCGGACACTTAAAAAGCTGAAACAGGTGTTTGAAACCCTACTCCAGCCTCCCTATTTGATGCCAGCCCCCTGAGAGCCTGGGGCTTGGCCAACAGAATTCAGACCTAATCTAATGGATATTGGATTAGAGACTTTTGCTTGCAGGACAGGGGTACATAATAGTATATATATACTGTGACTTGATACATTTGAAGCAGATAGATGTACATCTTCCTGTAGGAAAGAGGGGCCTTTGGTGTCCCACGTGCTTCTTGAGCATGGGGTAGTTTGTGTTCCAGATGAAAGCCCCTCCTTACCTTGCTTCTTACCCCCACCCTTCTCCTTGAAACTGTGTGCAGAAGTCAGCACTTTCTTTAGTGATGTTCATATTGCCAAGGGGCTTTAGCGAGGTAGGAGTTGGTATCCTATGTGTCAAGTATTATGGGAGAGAAATTATTCCCTGGTAAACTGTTTCTCTATATTTTTTTTTTCAAAGATTTTATTTATTTATTTGAGAGAGAGGGAGAGTGAATGAGCAGTAGGGAGGGGTAGAGGGAGAGGGAAAGAGAGAAGCAGACTCCCTGCTGAACAGGAAGCCTGACACAGGACTCAATCCCAGCCCCGGAGATCTGACCAAAGGCAGATGCTTAACTGATTGTGCCACCCAGGCGCCCCTGTTTCTCTATATTTTTAATGCCTCTATCTTACCTAGGCCGTGGGGAACTAATTCTCAAAGGTTAAAGCAAGAAACTGAAGGTTAGGGTGTGGGCTCCCAAAGGCAAATGACTTAAAATACCAAAGCAGGGGGCACCTGGGTGGCTCAGTCGTTAAGCGTCTGCCTTCAGCTCAGGTCATGATCTCAGGGTCCTGGGATCGAGCCCTGCATCGGGCTCCCTGCTCCGCAGGAAGCCTGCTTCTCCCTCTCCCACTCCCCCTGCTTGTGTTCTCTCTCGCGCTGTGTCTCTCTCTGACAAATAAATAAAATCTTTAAAAAAAACAAAAAACAAAAAACCAAAGCAGTAGTTTCTCTAACCATGCTCAGTGGGGTTGAAGTTAACAGAAATGTAGTCTATCATTAAAGGGCAGCTTCAACTGAAGATTTTGAAAGAATAGGTTCCAATTCTAAATCTTCTCTAATATTGGTTAGAAGAGTCCAGGGAGAGAAGAAATAGGTTCTCCATGCTAGTCTAGCCTTTCCACAAATCCTTGACAGGAAAGGGCATTTCTGAATTTAGGTCGACCTTCATAGGTGGCCTTTCCTTTAAACCTAATCCAGATATCTTCAGACCTCAGTCTTGAAAGGCAGGGCCTGCTTTTGGGCTGCATCGTGTGGATGCCATTCTTGGTATGAACTAGGCTGAGACTTATAGACTATGATTCTTTCAATAGATATATTTTCTTCTTTTAGTTTTCATAGTAAAATTAACTTTTTTTAGTATACAATTGTATGAATTTTGAAGATTTATTTATTTGAGAGAGAGAGAGAGCACTCATTCGCGAGTGGGGGGAGGGGCAAAGGGAGAGGGAAAGAGAGAAGCTCTAGAGACTCCCTGCTGAGCACGAAGCCCTGAGATCATGACCTGAGCCGAAATCAAGAGTCAGACGCTTACCCCACTGAGCCACTCAGGCGCCCCCAGTTTGTATGAATTTTAAGATACACATAGATCCCTGTAATCACTGTGACAGTGTGACAACTGGGATACAGAACACTTTCATCGCCCCAGAAAACTCCCTCTTATCTCTTTGTAGTCACACCCTCCTCCCCACTCAAACCCCTGTCAACCACTGATGTATTCTCCATCACCACAGTTTTATCAAGAAGGTCATAAAATGAAATCATACAGTATGTTACTTTTGAGACTGGCTTCTTTCACTCAGCATGATGCCTTCACCTAAACTGCGGCTCAACAGTTTGTTCCCTTTTTATTGTTGTGTAGTATTCCATTGCATGTATGTACCACAGTTTATCCATTCACTAGTTGAAGGACATTTGGCTTCTCCAGTTTGAGGCAATTTTGAGTAAAGCTGCTATAAACATTTGTGTACAGGTTTTTGTGTGAAGAACAATGGTTTGCATTTCTCTGGGATAAACACCCAGGAGTGGGATTTCTGGGTCAAAGGGTAAGTGTACGTTTAGCTTTATAAGAAACTGCCAAACTGTTTTCCAGAGTTTCCGTATCACTTTGCATTCCCACCAGCAATGAGAATTCTGGTTTCTCCACGTCCTGTCTGGTACTTGGTATTTTCAGTATTTTTATTTAAGCCATCCTAACAGGTAGGTAGGGATATCTCCATGTGGTTTAGATTTGCATTTCTTTAATGGCTAGTGACACTGAACATCTTTTTCATGTGCTTATTTGCCATCCATGTATCCTTTTTGGTCGACGTGTCTGTGTCTGTTCAAGTCTTTACCCCATTTTTTAAATTGAATTGTTTGTTTTCTTACTGTTGAGTTTAGAGACTTCTTTATTTATTCTGGATTCGGTCTTTTATTGGCAATACAATGATTTACAAATGTTTTCTCCCTGGGCGCCTGGGTGGCTCAGTTGGTTAAGCGACTGCCTTCGGCTCAGGTCATGATCCTGGAGTCCCAGGATCGAGTCCCGCATCGGGCTCCCTGCTTGGCGGGGAGTCTGCTTCTCCCTCTGACCCTCCCCTCTCTCATGCTTTCTCTCTGTCAAATAAATAAATAAAACCTTAAAAAACAAACAAACAAACAAACAAATGTTTTCTCCCAGTCTGTAGCTTGTCTTTTCAATCTCTTCACGGTATCTCTCATAGAACAGACATTTTTACTTTGGTGAAGTCTGGCGTATCAATTTTTTTTCTTTTGTGCATTATGTTTTTGGTGTCATATCTAAGTACTCTTTGCCTAATCCCACGCCATGAAGATTTTTCCTATGTTTTCCTCTAAAAGATACACAGCTTTATGCTTTTTGTTTACATCTGTGATCTATTTTGAGTTAATTTTTCTATAGTGTGTGAGGTTTGCATGGAGCTTCTTTTTTTTTGGTTGGTTTTGGGGGGGGGGTTGGGCTTTTTTGCATATGGATGTCCATTTGTTCCAACATCACTTGTTGAAATTAATGCCTTCTTTAGACCAAATTCTCCTTAGGACTGTGCCTTCTTTAGAAATGAAGGAGTTACAGAGGATTCTTTCCTGGGTTCCTCCTCTCTTTCCAGGAATCACCCTTGTACTCCTGTTCCTTATTTCTTTCTGAGTCTTTCTGATTTTGGGTTTATTTTTAATGCCATGTAATGGAACACTTATTATTTGTGAGTTGATTGAGCATAAAGTATTTCATTATAAAGTGGCCATCCATCACAAGAAGGCATGTGGGCTGTAAAAAACATTAACTGTGTGCCCTGGGCTGGAATGCAACTTTACCAGAATAATGCAGCTTTTGTATTGTGTGCAGTTGGGATAAAACGAGAGACAGATAGATAGACAGATATTGTTGGGGAAACAGGTGTTGGCTGAACTCGGGTTCTGCATGTTTTCTGAACATGGTTGTTTCCCAATGCTTTCAGGATTGTTCCTCCAGATTTGGCTGTCTTAAAGGTTCCCTGGGTACCTTTCAGAACAAATAATGTGACTTCTCAGAATACTGCTGTTTCCAAAAATGTTCTTGTTCATTTTTCAGCTTACACACATGTCTTTAGAGACAGCAATGGCAAGTGGTTAGAATACTTGTTCTGGCCCTTATGGGTTACACTTTTGATGCCTTTGTTTTCCCCATCTGTAAAATGGGAAATGTACATTATCGTCAAATTCTTGAGCCCAATAGCACAAAGGATGTCTGAGGCAGAGTAAGATTCCTTAGTCTTAGTGTCACTAAGAATTTATGATCTGCTGCTGTAGAAACCATTTTCAGCTGTTGGAGAAAAGTGAATAAATAGGATTCTGTACACTTAAGGGACAGGGGAAGACTGCTACCAGTCCTGTAATTGATACTCTTTGGGGACTCTCTGATTCTTCTCCAAAAGTTTTGGCTGTTGACCCTTCGGTCTTTTCCATATCTGTAGACTTTGCTAATGTCAGTTCAGAATTTAGTTCTTTTTTATTTCCTTTTATTTCCCCTTCAGGGCCCCTAGAGGAGACCTGACAGGGTGGTAATTGATAATAAACCTATAATTGCCTTCTCTTCTTGCTACCATCAAACACTGGAACTTTTTACAAGACTATGAGAGGAATTTGGATTGAAAAAGTTGCTCCAAGTGTAATGACTGCATAAAGTTGGGGTGAATTGTTCTCTTTTAAAGTGTAGCAACAGAAGTTTTTAATTTCTCCTGGGCTTTCAAATTGCCTGCTTAAGTTTGGGCTTGGTCTTGTACAATGTATACAGAAAACGGCAAGGCAGAGTAAAGGACCAGAGCAGCTCTGGCTTTTGCCTGTATGTTACAACCTAATTGCTTTCCTTTCAATATGTGCCAGTTTCCTCTAAAAGGAAAAAACTAGTGTTTATAGAGTTGATACATATCAAACTTTGCTCTCAGTAAGACAGATGGATCAGTCTGTCCTCAGGCCTCTGCGATACATTTGAGGCCAGTCCCTGTGGGCCTCATTTAGCCCTGCCAGCCTTGTTAAAGGAGCCTCACTCTTCCTCTTGGATTAGGAGGCAACCTGGGCAAACCTGATGCTTAATTCGTGTGGCAGTACTAAAATCAATAGCGAACAGTGTTTAGTCATTGGATAGGAGGAGGAAAGGTAGAGAAGAAACTTCAATTCCAGATAGTTGAGTTTTAAATTTTTATTTGCCATCCAACTCATGCAGTTAATAAATATATCTAGTAGTAAACCTGTAGCAGCAATAGCATGGTATAATATTAAAGGACATAATACAGTGTTTAAGAGCATGGACTTTGAAAGCCAGAAAAGACCTGGCTCTAAATTCTGGCTCTTTGATTTACTGTGTGATCTTGGGCAAGTCTCTTAGCCTTAGTGCCTTGGTTTGTTTCTTCCTTCCTTCCTTCCTTCAAGAGAGAGAGCGAGCGAGCAGGGGAGGAGGAGAGGGAGAGAATCTTTTTTTTTTTTTTTTTAATTTATTTCTTTGACAGAGAGAGACACAGCCAGAGAGGGAACACAAGTGAGGGAGAGGGAAAAGCAGGCCTCCCGCAGACCAGGAAGCCCGACACGGGGCTCAATCCCAGGACCCCGGGACCACGACCCAGGCTGAAGGCAGACGCTTAATGACTGAGCCACCCAGGCGCCCTGAGGGAGAGAATCTTTTTTTTTTTTTTTTTTTAATTTTATTTATTTTGACAGAGAGAGACACAGCAAGAGAGGGAACACAAGCAGGGGGAGTGGGAGAGGGAGAAGCAGGCTTCCCGCGGAGCAGGGAGCCCGATGCGGGGCTCGATCCCAGGACCCCGGGATCATGACCTGAGTCGAAGGCAGACACTTAACGACTGAGCCATCCAGGCGCCCCTGGAGGGAGAGAATCTTAAGCAGGCTCCATGCTCAGCAGTGCAGAGCCCGATGTGGGGCTCGATCTCACCATCCTGAGATCATGACCTGAGCAGAAATCAAGAGTCAGTCGCTTAACCGACTGGGTCCCTGAGGTGCCCTGAGCCTTGGTTTCTTTATCTGTAAAATGGAACAGTAATACTGTTTCTCAGGGTTATTGGGAGAATAAAATAAATAATCTATGTATAACAATTATGCTTAATAATCTGTGTAGCTGTTCCTGATGTCTGAGACAAATTAAGGTGGTTGTCCTTGGCAGTGGAATAGGATTCTTCTTCTAAGGGTGGTAGATAGCAGCTCCTAGCAGCAAGCTAAACTGGCTATTTAGGTTGGGTTGGCCATTGAGGGCTAGGCTTAGCCTAAAAAATGAATACTTCCTAAAGAGTTTTTTGGGTTTTTTTTTTAAAGACTTTATTTATTTATTTGACAGCACAAGCAGGGGGAGTGGCAGGCAAAGGGAGAGGGAGAAGCAGGCTCCCTGCTGAGCAGAGAGCCTGGCTGAAGGCAGATGCTTAACCAACTGAGCCACCCAGGCGCCCCTCTAAAGAGTTTTTTAAAAGGATCAAGTATTAGAAGTAATTTGCCTTTCTTAGTGTAAGTGGTTGGTACCATTATCTTATGCTGGCCCATGGAGTCACCTTGTACCTAGATGTGGTAGTGATTAACCCAACATCATATTTTGTCTCTTAAGGGTCATAATATCAAAGATAATCGACCCCCTTCCCAAGTCTAAAGGCGCCTTGAGAAACTAAGCATTTGGGACAGATCTGGGAACTGTTAGGTGATAGCTAAGAAAAGAGGATCTACTGTCAGGAGCTTAGACAAACAAACTGGGCTTGCTTTTCCCCCAGGCTTCCTTTGTAACAGACTGTCTGCATTCATGTGCACTTACCTCAAATTGTACTTTGCATTTTATAAGTTTTAGGAATCTAAAGGAGCCTTAAAGAATTTAGTTAAACTACCACCACTGCCACCTTCCCTGGGAAAACTCTATGGATGAGGAAACTATGGGCCAGAGAAGTGAAGTGTTTTGCCTGAGATAGGCCAAGACTGGGCCAAGTGCATTTCTTTATTTCTCCTGTTGTATAGAGCAAGGTTGCAAAGGCTTGTCTGGGTTTGACCCTTAAGCCTGGAAGATAATACATTTCTCTGAAAGCTGCCCTTTGTCAGTCAGTCTTCGTTCAAGTCAGTTCCTGAAGTCAAGCCTAAATCCCCACATAACCATTTGAGGTTTGGAAATAAAGGTATGGCAGGTGTGGCAGATACTCCAGGGGCTTCTGGCTTTACCAAAGTTTAGTTTTGCTCATCCTTTGGACCACTACTCTTGGTGTCCTCTAGTGACCACAAAGAGTACAGCTTCTTCCTACTGAACTTAACAGTATCTCAAAAATTCCATTTGTAGATCATTCCCAATCTTACTTCGACTTTTACCAAAAATATTCCTGGGTATAACATAGTCAGAAAAGTAGAATATGAGGACCTGACCATTTTTCCTAAAATAAAATGTCCAGGCATAGACAGAAAAGCCAAAAACCCAAAAGCTTTTTCTGTTCAAATAATTTTGTCTGTGTCTCTGGATACAGAAATATCAAGAGGGGTAAATGAACTTGACTTTTGTTTGTATCATGCTCTGATTTATTAGTCTGTTATACATGATCCACCTTGTGAATGACAATATTCTGTCTCCAGGAACATGAGCCAGTATTTGCAGGATGAGGAGCAAGGATGGCAGCAGGCTGGTGACCCTCTAGAAAGCAAGAAGGGAGAAATAGGCTCTGAGGGCAAAAGGGTCGAGACAGGCATTTCTGAAGCCAAATGGTGTTGAAATAATATACCACAGGCCTTTTTCCTTGTCAGCGTAATCCAATTGAGAATGCCCATCCGCCCCTGACAAGAGTCACTCAGGAGTGAAGAGCTTCGCTACCAGGGAAAGCAGCTTATGTGTGCATTTTGGCTCAGGAATGTGCCAGCCCAATGCTGGCCAAATGAGAAAAGGCTGCTGCAGGCTGGAGAACCCCAAACTCCTAGGAGGAGAGTGACTGTTCCCCTGTAGGCTAAGAAGAGAGTGTTCCCTTTTGTCTAAGGGCAGTGCTTGATGCCACATGTTGAGACCTTTGGCATAGATTATCAGTGAGGGTGGCAGCTCTGACGTAAAAAGAAAACAATGTCAGGATTCATTCCCTTTTGGACAGGTCAACTCATCATCTGGAAAGACAAGAGACTTGGGGGACATCTGCAGATTCTCAGATTGATGTTGGGCCAAACTGAGACTTCTCTGTTTTAATATCTTAATATAGGGAGTTGAACTCCCTGCTCACTGCTGTTGAACAGAGTATGAGGGGAATACAACCAAGACATCTCTAAAGGGTTTCACTTTGCTTGGTGTTGAAGTGGTTCATGAGCTTCTCCAGAAATAGTTTAATAATTCTTGTTGTAATTGTTCTTATTCAGCACTGATTAGCCAGAAGTAGGACTCAAATTTGGTTTTAGAAGCAGGTGGCCTAATCCTAGAAGGATCCCAAGTGTTCTTTTTTCAATGAGGAGTTGCATTTCCCCTCCTTGTACTCCTTCCCTTTTTTCTGTCCCATCTTGGAACATGGACCAGTCACCTTCAGAGTACCCCTCTACCTGATCTGCACTCTCTGTTTACCGGACTGTTTGTGCCTTGAAGTTGACAACCTTCCAGGGTGGGAATTTTGGCTGCTTGGCAGTGGTGTCAGATGTCTCCTTGGTTGTGAAATTACTCAGCCTGCTTACTATGAGCAGCATCATGGGCACCTTTCCCCTGAAGGACTCGGGCAGCTTTTCTCACTCTTTTGAAGAAGATCTAGACAATTGAATCTCATTTGCCAGGCAGGCCGAGCCAGGAGGCAGAACACCAGAAACTTTTCTGTTCTGGCTTCGTAGGAAGCAGTGGAGTTGAATAGCTACAAGCACAGATTTTTGAGTCACATGAACCTGGATTTGATTCTCATTTCCACCACTTGTTAGCTGGTGGGTAGATCTACTTTCTCAGTCTCATTTTCATCTTCAAAATGGGGATAATTTTGGGGGCGCCTGGGTGGCTCAGTCGTTAAGTGTCTGCCTTCGGCTCAGGTCATGATCCCAGGGTCCTGGGATCGAGCCCTGCATCGGGCTCCCTGCTCCGCGGGAAGCCTACTTCTCCCTCTCCCACTCCCCTTGCTTGTGTTCCCTCTCTTGCTGTCTCTCTCTGTCAAAAAATAAATCTTTAAAAAAAACCAAAAAACAAAATGGGGATAATTTTGAAGAGAGAAGGTATATAAGGTGCTTAGCACGTGGCATGGCACAAGGTAATAAATAGTAGCTACTATTATTGTTATTTTTATCTCTTCTAAAAGGAGGATGAATATTTCACTCATTTGTTTAAAAAAGGGGAGTCTCTTCCTTTCTCTGATAACTATGCATACCCTGGAGAAAGCTGAAACCCTCAGAAATTAAAAGAGCTATCTGAAATTGCACCATACATAAATAACAACCACTAGTTATCTTGGTATCCTGAATTTTTATCCCTTTTAGTGTTTAATAATCAAAGATAGAGAAGGCTTGCCTTTGAAGTTTTTGATATTTACTTAGATCTTAAGAAATAAAACTGAGGGACGCCTGGGTGGCTCAGTCATTAAGTGTCTGCCTTCGGCTCAGGTCATGATCTCACGGTTCTGGGATCGAGTCCTGCATCAGACTCCTTGCTCGGTGGGGAGCCTGCTTCTCCCTCGTCTGCTGCTCCCCCTGCTTTGCTCTCTCAATCTCTCTCTCTCTCTGACATGTAAATAAAATCTGAAAGGAAGGAAGGAAGGAAAGAGAAAAGAAAGGAAGAAAGAAAACTGAACTGGGACGCCTGAGTGGCTCAGTTGGTTAAGCGTCCGACTCTTGATTTCAGCTCAGGTCATGATTTCAGGGTCGTGGGATTGAGCCCTGCATCGAGCCCCACATCGGGCTCCACACTCACTGTGGAGTCTGCTTATCCCTCTCCCTCTGCTCCTGCCCCCATTTGTGTGTTTGTGCTGTCTCTCTCTCTTTCTAAAATAAATAAATCTTAAAAAAAAATAAACTGAACTTAAAGTAACTTACAGTATTAAGAACCCTGGACTGGGACCCAGGACTAAAAAACTAGAATAATAATATCTTAGTTATATTTTACACATTTACTGTATTCCATGCATTGTACAATATATTTATATGCATTAAATGAGATAATTTATGTAAATTACTGAGCACGGTGCCTGACACATTAGTATATGCTCAATAAATGTTAGCTGCTGTTATTTCTTTTTAAATATAATTTATTTTTTATTTTAATTCTTTAACACCTATTTTACAGGTGATAAAATACAGGCTTTGAAAAATTTAGTATCTATCACACAGCCATTAAGTTGCCCAACTGAATCTAAATCCTATTCAGAAGCCCATTTTTTTTCACCTAGTGCCCTCAACTTCTAGTCCTGGATCCAATACTAACTGGCTTTGTAGCATTTTACAAATTACTTAACCTTTCTAAATCTTTTTTTTTTAAGATTTTATTTACTCATTTGAGAGCGAGAGAGAGACAGAGAGAGCACAGTCGGGGAGAGGTAGAGGGAGAGAGAGAAGCAGACTCCCCGCTGAGCTGGGAGCCCAACAAGGGGCTCAATCCCAGAACCTGGAGATCATGACCTGAGCTGAAGGCAGAGGCTTAACGATCTGAGCCACCCAGGCATCCCAGCCTTTCTAAACCTTAATTATCTCATTTGTAAATTTTTAAAAAAGGTATTATTTATTTGACAGAGAGAGAGAGCACAAGTAGGCAGAGAGGCAAGGCAGGCAGAGGGAGAGGGAAAAGCAGGCTCTCCGCTGAGCAGGGAGCCCGACGTGGGTCTCGATCCCAGGACCCTGGGATCATGACCTGAGCCGAAGGTAGACGCTTAACTGACTGAGCCACCCAGGCACCCCTCATTTGTAAATTATTTTTAGGGCCTATTTTAGCCATAATATCCTAGGATTTGGAGGATTTTCTAGAATGGCCAGTTGAAAATTAGGGTTTATTTTTCTAGAGCACTGTTACTCAAAGTATAATCTATAAACCATTTTAGGTTCACAGATTGCTGCTTGGTACATGATGGGATGTATGCAGAAATTGAGGGAAAGCATTTAGAAATTTTTATAACATCTTGACAGTAATTTTATATATTGTTGATTTTAATAATAAAATGGAGTTTATATTATGTCTTTGTTTTTAAAATTTCATTCTCTAGCAGTTCATTTTATTATAGTTTATAAAATGATGGGTCTGCAATGGATTGACATAAAGGAAAAAAAATAAATTGGCCCTAACCACAGACTGTTTGAGAAAGCACTATTATAGAGGACCATCTGAACATCTTAACAGGATTTTGAATTGAAATTCCAGGGCTGGTTTTTTGTTTTTTTGTTTTTTTTTTAAACGTGTTTACAAAGAGTTACCTGTTAAATCAGAAGTGTCCTCACTAGTGGTACCCTGCTAGTAGCACAGTCTCCCCTGCCATGTCTGTCCCGCCCACTACCACCACCAAAAGCTGCAGGGGGTGTTCCTGTTAGAGTGTCTCTGATGCTCTTAGCAATCAGCAGTTGAACCTAGAGAGCAAAACTCCAATTCTGCCTAGACCAAACTCTTGGAAAAATTAATTTTATATATCACGATTCTCTTTTTTTGTAGGGGTTATGGGAGTGAGGGTGATAGTGAAGGTTCCTGGTGGGCTAATTAAAAACTCTAGCTCTGGGGCATCTGGCAGGCTCAGTTGGTAGAGTGTGTGGCTCTTGATCTCAGGGTTGTGAGTTCAAGCCCCACACAGAGTATAGAGAGTACTTAAAAATAAAATCTTTTAAAAAAAAAGTCCAGCTCTTCTAGTTTACCATCACTAAGTCTCCATAAAGCATTGATTCACAGAATAGAAGTGCCAGAAAGAACGTATTTTAGCAGTCATAGATTCTAACTACCTAATTTGACAGATGAGCTTGAGTGTCATATGCCTGGCTATTGGTAGTAGTGAGAAGTAGTGAGACTAATGATCCCTTGTCCATTGACTGGATTATATACTGTGCAAGGGCCACATCCAGAGCCTCCAGAGAGTTCTCTATGGGACTTTGTCCAAGCCTTTATATGATATCACTCCTGCCAACTTCAGGCCTCTCATGCCATAGTGAGCTCTTTCACTGTATGAAGCTGATTAACAAATAAAATCTACCAGTATATTAAAAGAGTAATATACTGAGACTAAGTGAGTTTTAATCCTAGGAATGCAAGGATGATTCAATATCTGAAAACCAATTAATCTACCATATTAACATTCTAAAGAAGGAAAACCACTTGATCATTATCAATTGATGACAAAAAGGCATTTGATAACATTGAAATCCACTCATGATAATGAACATTTACAAAAAAACTTATGACTAACATCATACTTTACAGTGAAACACTGAATGCATTTACCCTAAAATTGACAGCAAGGAAAGATGTCTGCTTTCATAGTACTGGAAGTCCCAGCCTGTACAGTGAGTCAAGAAAAGGAAATAAAAGGCATGTAAATTGGAAAAGAAGAAATAAAACTCACTGTTTGCAGATAACATAATTGTCCGTGCAGAAAACCCCAAGGAATCTACAAAAACAAAAACAAAAAAATCCTAGAACTAGTAAGTGAGTTTAGTAAGGTCACAGGATATAAGGTCAACACACAAAAATCAGTCACATTTTGTCTCTTTGATCTTGGCCGTACGGATGAGATGATGAAGGGGATAGCATTTGGAAAGCGTCTCAGTAAGACGCACACATTGTGTCGCCGCTGTGCCTCTGAGGCCTGCCACCTTCAGAAGTCAACCTATGGCAAATGTGGCAATCCTGCCAAGCAGAAGAGAAGTATAACTAGAGTGCCAAGGCTAAAAGACGAAATACCAGGGCACCTAGTGGTGCCATCAGTTAAGCGATTCTTGGTTTTGGCTCAGGTCGTGATCTTGGGGTGGTGGAATCGAGCCCTGCATCTGGCTCTACACTCAGTGTGGAGTCTACCTTGGTTTCTCTCTCGCTCTCCTTCTGCCACTCCCCCCTAGTGCGCGCTCTCTCTCTCTCTCAAATAAATAAATCTTAAAAAAACAAAAACGGAATGCCACTGGGACTGGTCAAATGAGGCACCTAAAAATTGTATACTGCAGATTCAGGCATGGATTCCATGAAGGAACAACACTTAAGCCCAAGAGGGCAGCTGTTGTAGCATCCAGTTCATCTTAATGGATTTCAATGATTGGTCACACAATAAATGTTCTGATTTAAAACAACAACAGAAAATCAGTCACATTTCTATATATTAAAAATGAACTTCTAGAAACTGAAATTGAAACACAATACCATTTACAAACATACCAAATAAAATATACATCTAACAAAACATACAGAATCTAAAACAATATAGAGAGACTATACCATGTCCATGGATTGGTAGACACAACTTAGTAAAGATGGCATTTCTTCCCAAACTAACCTCTAGACTCAGTGCAACTCCTATCAAATTCCCAGCAAGATTTTTGTAAATATAGACAAATTTATGTTGAAATAGAAAGGCAAAGGAACTAGAATGCTGAAAGCAGTATTGAAAAATAATAAAGTTGGAGGGATCACACTACCTGATTTTAAGACTTAGAATATAGTTAATCAAGACAGTTTGCTTTCAGAGAGTAAGATACACAGATCAATGGAACAGAATAGAGAACCCAGAATATACTTACAAAAATAAGGTCAGTTAGGGGCGCCTGGGTGGCTCAGTTGGTTAAGCAACTGCCTTTGGCTCGGGTCATGATCCCAGGGTCCTAGGATCAAGCCCCGCTTCGGTCTCCTTGCTCAGCGGGGAGCCTGCTTCTCCCTCTCCCTCTCCCTCTACCTGCTACTCCATCTGCTTGTGCTCTCTCTATCAAATAAATAAATTGAAAAATCTTAAAAAAAAATTTTTTTAAATAAGGTCAGTTAATGATTGGCAGAGTGCAATGACAATTCAGTGAAGAAAGAATTTTGTTTCAATAAATGTTGTTGGAACAAATGGACATCCATATGCAAAAAGAAAAAGCTCCATGCAAACCTCACACACTATAGAAAAATTAACTCAAAATAGATCACAGATGTAAACAAAAAGCATAAAGCTGTGTATCTTTTAGAGGAAAACATAGGAAAAATCTTCATGGCGTGGGATTAGGCAAAGAGTACTTAGATATGACACCAAAAACATAATGCACAAAAGAAAAAAAATTGATACGCCAGACTTCACCAAAGTAAAAATGTCTGTTCTATGAGAGATACCGTGAAGAGATTGAAAAGACAAGCTACAGACTGGGAGAAAACATTTGTAAATCATTGTATTGCCAATAAAAGACCGAATCCAGAATAAATAAAGAAGTCTCTAAACTCAACAGTAAGAAAACAAACAATTCAATTTAAAAAATGGGGTAAAGACTTGAACAGACACAGACACGTCAACCAAAAAGGATACATGGATGGCAAATAAGCACATGAAAAAGATGTTCAGTGTCACTAGCCATTAAAGAAATGCAAATCTAAACCACATGGAGATATCCCTACCTACCTGTTAGGATGGCTTAAATAAAAATACTGAAAATACCAAGTACCAGACAGGACGTGGAGAAACCAGAATTCTCATTGCTGGTGGGAATGCAAAGTGATACGGAAACTCTGGAAAACAGTTTGGCAGTTTCTTATAAAGCTAAACGTACACTTACCCTTTGACCCAGAAATCCCACTCCTGGGTGTTTATCCCAGAGAAATGCAAACCATTGTTCTTCACACAAAAACCTGTACACAAATGTTTATAGCAGCTTTACTCAAAATTGCCTCAAACTGGAGAAGCCAAATGTCCTTCAACTAGTGAATGGATAAACTGTGGTACATACATGCAATGGAATACTACACAACAATAAAAAGGGAACAAACTGTTGAGCCGCAGTTTAGGTGAAGGCATCATGCTGAGTGAAAGAAGCCAGTCTCAAAAGTAACATACTGTATGATTTCATTTTATGACCTTCTTGATAAAACTGTGGTGATGGAGAATACATCAGTGGTTGACAGGGGTTTGAGTGGGGAGGAGGGTGTGACTACAAAGAGATAAGAGGGAGTTTTCTGGGGCGATGAAAGTGTTCTGTATCCCAGTTGTCACACTGTCACAGTGATTACAGGAATCTATATATGTGTTAAAATTTATAGAACACTATACCAGAAAGAGTTGGTTTTACCAAATTAAAAAATGCACATGGGGGCGTCTGGGTGGCTCAGTTGGTTAAGCGACTGCCTTCTGCTCAGGTCATGATCCCAGGGTCCTGGGATCAAGCCCACATCAGGCTCCCTGCTCCGCGGGAAGCCTGCTTCTCCCTCTCCCTCTCCCCCTGCTTGTGTTCCCTCTCTCACTGTCTCTCTCTCTGTCAAATAAATAAATAAATATCTTTATAAAAAAAAAGAAAGGAAATCTTATTTAAAAAAAAAATTAAAAATGCACATGGCTCTGGAAGTGTCAAGCCATGGCTGTAAAATTTCCCTAGTCTTTCACCATGAAGAAAATACAGTTATAGCAACTGGATGAAAGCTCAGAAAATCTTTCCTTTCCCACCTCTTAATTAAAGATTATTTTTCCATCTAGACTTTTATATCTCAACTATACTAACTGTGACCATATTTTTTAAGTGACCGACCAAATCATATATAATAGTTAATGTTTCTAAAGCAAGACTAGGTGACTTTATATTTTTTAATATGCTTTACACAAAAGTATTTTATATATTTCAGTTTTTCCTAGTATTTCCATTCCTTACATCTCAACCCTCTATCACCTCACCCACACAAAGGTTTTCTTCTAGGTTTTTCCTGCAAATTGTACATCTCTCGGTGGGGGTAGGTGGGGGATAAGAAGCAGGTTTTATACAGCTGATGTGATCACTGTCCGTACAGGCTTGGAAAATGCTACCCAATCTGCCAATTAATTAAAGCATTAATCTGAGGAGCAGCCGGGCCCAGGGAATGTTTACTCAAAGAGGGGGGTGGTAGGAATGGAGTGGGAAGCTCCCTACATTTGCATGAAAATGAAGGTACTTAGAAAAGCCAGCTTTCTTTTGTCTCTAAAGGTGGGCAGCCTTGATCATGCCCCTTAATCTTTCTGAGCAATTTAGGAAGGCTTTTAGTGAGCTGGTCTCTGAAAGATAAAAGCATTGCAGACTCTAGAAAAACAAACTTTGTAGAGTAGGGTAGAGAGTAAGGCCAGTGCAGTGTAGCTTCTTAGATCTGGAATGAAGCCTTCTAAATTCAGGAGTTTGTGCTGGTAGTTAGGTAGAATAGATGTAATGGTTTCACAAGTTTTGAAAGCATGTATACAGACTGCATTCAAATCCCAGCCCTGCTTCTTATTAGATGTGATTTGGGGCCAATCATGTAGTTTATCTAAACCTTATTTTTCTCATCTGTAAAATAAAGATTATTAATTGCTCCTTCATCTCAGAGCAGTTAGCCCTTTGCTGTGCTCTAGGCAGAAAGGAAGCCGAAGAGTGGTTAGGACCTTCCAAGATTACAAACTGTCTCTAAGAGTAGGGACTGTGCAGCCTTTCATTCTTTTTAGGCTTATTTTTCAGCAAGGACTAGATACCTCAGGGTTTTCCCTCACCTTCCTGGGGTGTGCTACATTTTTATCTCTAAGGGAAGTGACCTTGACCATAACAGCAAAAGACATAAAGAGGGTAGCTCATCCTGGGACCTGTTTGGCCAACTTGAGATGAAGTTTATCTGTCACTAGGAGGAGTGGTGAGATGGACATGGAAAATTGACCCAACAGTACTTGGTGACATTAAAGAATTACTGTTAATTTTTAAATTATTGTTAAAATTATATATATATATAAAACAAAATTTACTATATTGGGGCACCTGGGTGGCTCAGATGGTTGAGTGTCTGCCTTCGCCTCAGGTCATGATGTCTAGGTCCTAGGATCAAGCCCTGTGTTGGGCTCCCAGCTCAGCAGGGAATTCGGCTTCTCCCTCTGTGCGCACTGTCTCTCTCAAATGAATAAATAAAATCTTAAAAAAAAAAAAAGGGCGCCCAGTGTGGGGCCTGATCTCAAGATCCTGAGATCAAGACCTGAGCTGAGATCAAGAGTTGGACGCTTAACTTACCGAGCCACCCAGGCGCGCCCCTATTGCTACTTTTTTAAGCATGATAATGATCCTGTGGGGTTTTTTAAGATTGATTGATTGATTTGAGAGAGAGCACAAGCAGGAGGGGCAGAAGGAGAGTGAGGGAGAGAATCTCAAGCAGACTGCATGCTGAGCATTGAGCCTGATGCTGGGCTCCATCCCACGATCCTGAGATCATGACCCTAGCTGAAACCAAGAGTTGGATGTCGAACTGACTGCACCACTCAGGCGCCCCAATACTGTGTTTTGGTTTTTTTTTTTAACTTCTTAATCTTTAAGCTACATACTAAAAATTTTATAGATAAAATAATACAATGTCTGTGATTTGATTTAAGGTAATCCAGAGGAAGGAAGATTGACCTAGTAACTAAGAATTCTAGCCTTATGGCACAGATAAGAAGGGCCTTTTTCTAGGGTTTAGCTTTTGTCAGATGGCATCCCTTCATTTCTGTTTCTTTTCTTGTAGAACTCTCAGAAATTGAGCCCAATGTGTTCCTCCGTCCATTTCTGGAAGTGATTCGCTCTGAAGATACCACTGGCCCTATCACTGGACTGGCGCTCACCTCTGTCAACAAGTTCCTGTCCTATGCACTCATAGGTAAGAGCTCAGGCCTACTTGGATGACCATAGCACTTCATTTCCTGCCTCTCCTGGGGTGGTCAGGCTTTAGGTAGTGAGCTGGTGGCAATGGAAGGTTTCTCCTAGCTGTTTCCTTGTAGGAGAGAAATAAGACAGTTATTGGTTACTCATCATGCTAATTGACTCAGGTTATGCAGAGTGGGGAGGAGGGGGATTTCCTTGGGACTCTGGTTTCTGTATGCTTTGGAAGGAATTAAGGGTATGGTGCCCTTGGAGGTTTGGTTTGGTTTCTTTTTAAAGTTATTTTTCAAATACGGTGCATGCTTATTTTAAGAAGATAAACAATAAAGAGGTGACTAAAAGAAAAATTAGTGGTGTCTCCTCTCTCTCAAAGTTCCTTCTTCTTCCTTACATAAATAATGTTGACAGGCTGGTTTGAATCTTTCTATACCTTTCTCTACATGTATATAAATATATGTAAAGTATCATTTAAAAAAAAGGAGTATGTGCTTTGGATTTTCTTTTTTCACTTAATAGTATTAACTTAGAAAGATTGTACATGATATAATTATCCCTCTGATTTATTCTTTTTCCCCCAGTTTTGAAATATAATTTATGTATAATATTATATTAGTTTAGGGGCGCCTGGGTGGCTCAGTTGGTTAAGCGACTGCCTTCGGCTCAGGTCATGATTCCGGAGTCCCAGGATCAAGTCCCACATCGGGCTCCCTGCTCAGTGGGGAGTCTACTTCTCCCTCTGACCCTCTCTCCTCTCATGCTCTCTCTCACTCTCTCTCTCTCAAATAAATAAAAATCTTCTTAAAAAAATATTATATTAGTTTAAGGTATACAACATAATGACTTAGTATACATATGTTAGAAATGAATACCACATTAAATCTAGTTAACACTCATCACCTTGTATAGTTTCAAATTTTTTTTCTTGTGATGAGGACTTTTAAGATCTACTCTTAGCAACTTTCAAATATACAATGTAGTATTTTTTTTTTTTAAGATTTTATTTATTCATTTGACAGAGAAGGAGAGAGAGAGAGCACACAAGCAGAGGCAGAGGGAGAGGGAGAAGCAGACTCCCCACCAAGCAGGGAGCCTGATGCTGGACTTGAGCCCAGGACCCTGGGATCATGACCTGAGCCGAAGGCAGACGCTTAACCACTGAGCCACCCAGGCGCCCCTACAATGTATTATTTTTAACTATAGCTACAATGTTATTCATTACATGCCCAAAACTTATGTATCTTGTAACTGGAAGTTTGTATATTTTTCTTTTATTAGGTAAGATATATATAATATAAAAATTGTCATTTTAATAATTTTTAAGTATATAATTCAGTGGCATTAATTACATTCATGGTGTTGTACAATCATCCACCACCATTTGTTTCCCAAACTTTTTCACCCCAGAAGAAACTCTAATCATTAGGGAACAATACACTATTTCCCTTCCCCTCAGCCTCTGGTAGGATTTTTTTCTTCTTAGTAAAGCTGTGTAATTTCCATCGTATAGATACAACATCAGTCTTTCTGGGTGGCTCAGTTGGTTAAGCGTCTGTCTTCAGCTCAGGTCATGATCCCAGGGTCCTGGGATCAAGCCCCACATGGATCCCCATGTTCTCTGCAGAGTCTGCTTCTCCCTCTCCCCTTCCAGCCACCCCGCCCCCCCGCTCATGTGTGCATTCTTTCAAATAAATAAAATCCTTTTTAAAAGATCTCTTATTAATATTTAATATTTAGGTTTCCTATTTTGAGCCACTATAAATAATGCTGAAATAAGCATTCTTGCTTATATCTCCTTATTTATTAATTTTCCTTTGTATGACAGATTCCTGTACTTGAAATTTTTGGATTAATGGCCATGTGCATATTATATTTTCATAGGTACTACCAGCTTGCTTTCCCAGAAGATTATAGTATTTATACTTCCAATGTTTGAGAATTTCCATTTCCCCACCCTGTCACCAGCACTGAATATTAGCAATATTCTTTATTTTTGCTAATTCGATGGGTGAAAACTGTTATTTTATTGTTTTTAATTTTTTTTTAAGTTAAACATTTGAACAACTCCTTTTCCTCTTACTGAGTTGTTTTGTTTTTCTTATTAATTTGTAGGAGTTCTTTGTATAGTGGGGATATTAACCCATTGTCTATCATAGTACTACAAATATTTTCTCCCAATCTAGCCCAAATATTTTATCTAGTCTATTATCTCTGAATTTGTTTATGCTGTCTTTTTTGGATTCCTTTTTAGTTGGTCTTGTCACTCAGGATCCTGAATTCCTTTTCCCCTATTGCTAGCCCATGTGCAAGGGTGAGAACATAGAAAACAGGCAGCTGTCTTTGTTTCTAAGTAAGGAGACAAGAAAAGAGACAGCTCAGGCTGTAGCTAGCCAGGAAAAAAAAATGGCCTTCAGTTCAGGGCAAGAAAACCCTTTATCTTTTCTAGAAAGTGGGATTTGCTTAGCTGAAGCATTCAGGACCCTTAGCAGAAATCCTAGATGCCAGCTAGGTTCCGAAGAGGTGCATAAGCCTGTCTAGGCACCCTAGTCCTAACTTCATACTTTTCCTAAGCAAAAATCAGGCCCAGCTATTTCCAGCCTTACCCTGAGCACCACCTGCAGGTCATCTCTCTCCACAGCCTCCAGCCACCACACCCTGTGCTTCTTCCCTTTGCTCTCGTCAGTGTTACTCTCTCCCTTTCCTGGGCTTGGCAGACAAGCTTGTCATTGGAGACCTCAGGCCATCTGGTCATTGGAGTTTCCTGTGGTGGGAAAAGAGAATGCTGGAGGTGGTGATTGCAGTGGGCATCAGAAAGGGAGAAGGAAGGAGTATATGAAAGCCAGAAGGCAAAGGAGTTGAGATTGGCAAATTTCCCTGCATTCTGCTCCAGAGTGGCCAGGAAAGGGGGACATTCTAAGGAAGGGGTTCTGGGGAAGACAAGTTCTGCTAAGTGAGCCCAAGCCAAACAATCTTTTATTTAGGCTATCCTAGAAGAAATATCCCTTACCCTTCAATCCTGTGACCCAAGGCTTCCAGGATTGTTTTAGGTCCTACTCCAAGGATCAGCCTTTTGTTTGGCCCCACACAGCTGCCAGACCAGGATTTGTGCCACTGATCGCCTGGCAGGCTGTGTCTGTAGTGCTAAAGACCTGTCACTCTTACCTGCCTTTTTAGAAGATTAACTTTACTACTTCATTCAGGCTCAGAGGATAAGAGCTACAAAGAGATCAGTTAAACTACTTTAACAAGGGAGATGACTGAAAGAGGGGAAGAAATAGACCCCTAGGAGCCTTGTGAGGTGGGAGCAAAGCTGCCCTTTACTGAACTCTGAAACACCACACAACACTGAGGACCTGGATTTCCTGTGCGAGGAAAGGTCCTGCTGTGGACCCTGGAGGCCTGAATAAAGACGGTCAGACGGGGCTGTGAGAGAAGACTCAGGCCAAGGGCCTTCAGAGTATAGGATTTTCTGAGTCAAATGGGAGAAACATGGAGAGTTGGGGTGATAGAAAGAGCTGGGTCACCCGTATACTATGTATCATCATGAAATTGGCTTCCTTCTGCATGACCTCTAAGTAACCACTCCTGATGCTGAGTAGGGGCATGCTGTAAGAACAAATTGAGTCTTTGGCCAGGTGTCAGAGAGGAACCAGGACAGAAGAGAAAAATGAAAACCACTTATAATTAATGAAAGTCTTCAGGCTCATTGTTGCAAGGGAAATGTTCTGGTTTCTCAACTATCCCCCTGAACTTAGGCTCAGGAACTCTTAATTTCAGGTACCAGGAAAAAGAAAATGATAAGATTTCTTTTAATTCTCACCTCTTAATACTAGAAGGTGCTCCTGTATTATACCATGCCCCCTCTGGAGCAACTTTTTCTGTCACTTGCAAAGCTTTGTCTTGTCCCTGCCTTTTTTTTCCTACTTATGTTTTCCTTTCAAGGATAATCCAGGCAGTTCTGCGGGACCCTTGTAGGCCTTGATAGAGGCCGCTTCTTTGGCTCTCCTTGTGTATATTTAACACATGAATGGGAGCAGTTTCCCCATTGGCAGCATTTGTGTTAGTTTCCAGCATGGTGCTGGTTGGCTGAGCTAGCTTCTCCCCTCTTCTTATTCACTATTGAAATTCTCTCTTCCTCCTGCTCCCCAGTCAGCCAGCCTCCAGTCCTGTTTAGTTTGTCCCCTTTCTCTTCTAATGCTTGTTTAGTTAAGCTGGTAAAATGATTCTTGTTTTGTGTCATATTGTTTTAAATAAAAATGAAACCAAAGCAGGAAGAGGTCTCTGATTTGTTGTAATGTGGCACCCAGGTTTAAGTATTGGCAGCAGTGACTGTCCATTTCTTTGCCCTACTCCCCAGCCTCACTTGCACCTGAACACAAAACTCTAAAAGCAACCAGAGAGAGATGTGTTGAAAGAGAACACATGAACAGAGAAAGGCTACAATCTTGGTGTTCAAAGGTCTGGCCCTATTTGGCCCTTGTTGTGGGCCAAAAACTCGTATTTCTAGGCCCTTCCTTATGAAATGAGTAGCTTTACACCAGTGATTCCAAAGTATGATCCCCCTGACCAGCAGCATTAAATCCTCCTGGGATCTTGTTAGAAATGCAGATTCTCAGGCCCCGCTAATTCAGAAGTTCTCAGAGCAGGCTCAGCAATTTGTATTTTTAACAAGTTTTCTGAGTGATTCTGATATATTCTTAAGTTTGAGAACCACTGTTTAACACAGTGGGATTTGTGCTGAGGAGCTTTTTAAAACCAGTTATGGGCAAAATTCTCAGGTAGCTTAAGTAGCCATGGGTTAGGAAATTGGAGAGGAGAAAAACAAAATCCTATACAGGGTATCTTGCCTTTTCTGTCTCTCCTCTCTGTACCATTTAGTCTTCTCTTTTTTTGTTGGAGCAGATCCCACTCATGAGGGCACAGCAGAGGGCATGGAGAACATGGCAGATGCTGTCACCCACGCCCGTTTTGTGGGCACAGATCCTGCCAGCGATGAGGTTGTCCTGATGAAAATCCTTCAGGTAAATGGAGGGGAAGAGCAATTAGGCTGATGGCCAGGAGCTGGTGCTGTCAGCTCTCCTTACCCAATCCTTACCCAAGTCTGCAGGCAGCATGAAACTGTGTTTTGACTCCACTGGGGCTTAGGGAGCTACTTTGTTTCCAAACAAGTAGCTCGGGTACCCAAAGTAAAAGCTTCTTCTAAGGAAATCATTAAGAGCTTTAAATGAATTGATATCAGATACCGGAAGCCCTTAATACACATGTACCTCTGGCAGACCATATCTGCCGTCCATCTGTTGGGCTTGTGGGCTAGGGCTGGAATGAGCACAGTTCCCAAGACAAGCTCCTGGGAGATGCCCCCTACCAAACTGAAGTGAGGTCAGCATTCTTGCTAACCTCTCTTTCTCACCCCTGAGTGCTTCCATAGGAGACTAGAGGAACAGGAGGCAGCTTCTCTCCCCTCAGGTGCACCCCACTTTACCCAGCCTGCTTTATTTATCACTGTATCTCCTCTTTCTTCCTGGTTAGGTGCTGCGGACTCTGTTGCTGACCCCAGCTGGTGCCCACCTAACCAATGAATCTGTATGTGAAATTATGCAGTCTTGCTTCCGGATCTGCTTCGAAATGAGGCTCAGTGGTAGGTGCTTGAATATTGGGCCTGTCCTCATTTCTAGGGCCAGTGTCCATGAGTATAAATATAGGATGCTGTCTCTGAACCCCAGAGAGGTAGAAAACTCAGGACTTCTCCATCACCTACCTTGTGGAGCCATAGGGATCTCGAAGTCTTTACTTGATTATTGTACAGCAGAATAGAGACCTTAGTTCATTGTGCCAGGGCAGGAACTGGGATAGATCCCTGACTGACTCAGCCCAGGCACCAAATCTTCCTCCCTTGGGGTTTCTGGGATTGACACTAGCCTGCAGCCCATGAAAACACATCATTGTGCCCCCTCCTTTTTTTCTCCTGACTCAGTAGTGCCATCTAGTGGGCTAGTGCAGTTGTGGCTGCCAGGCTGAGCTGGAGCTGGTTTTAATAAGTTTGGCATAATCCTTAGTAAACAAGGTTTGGAGGGGAGTCTGCTCTGAGAAGTCTCCTGATAATAGCACAGCAAGTAATGACACCTGTGTTATTTGTTTTTGCCTGTGCAGAGTTATTGAGAAAATCCGCAGAGCACACTCTCGTAGACATGGTGCAGCTGCTCTTCACAAGGTAAACCTGCTGCTGTTTGCTTCAGCCCGGCTGCCCAGGCCTCTTGAGCCTGCCTGCTTCCACACAGCCACTTCAGGGACCTGGCCAACCCTACAGCCACTTCAGGGGCCACTGGGATTTTGGATGGGGGTAGTTCCCTGGATCCAGGGTTACTGAACAAGGGAGAAGGAGGAGGGAGCTGGCTTGGCCTCAGGGGGAGGCAGAGGGTTATTTGATCTAGGCTGACAGACCTTGTTCTGCTTCCCAAACTTGTGTCTGTTTCTGTGCAGGTAGCAGCTGGGAAAGGGAACCCATAAAGGAAGCGAAATTCAAGGGAGCCTGGAATAGGGTGCTGAGCTCTGTGAGGAAGGACCAAGGCTAGGGTGACAACCTTGTTTACCCAGACTGTCCTGATTTTAGCACTGAAAGTCCTGCATCCCTGCAAACCCTTCAGTCTCTGGCACCCCAGGACCACTGGTTACCCTAGTCAAGGCCCTCAGTTTAGGGCCTAGGAGGCCTTTTCATACTATGCCTAACTGCCTGTTTCCTATACCTTTTTTCAATAGAATGATTTTGAGAAGAGCTGACTGAGGCAAGGGCTTTAAAGGCTCCTTAGGTGATATTAATAATGGGGATGGTTATGCATCTGTGGGGGCTGGGATTATATGGGAAATCAATGTACCTTCTGCTCAATTTTGCTATGAACCTAAAATTGCTCTAAAAAATAGTCTAGTTAAAAAACAAAAAAACTTCCCCATGGGATTTCATTTTGCTCTCAAATCTATAAGTAATAATTCTTACTATCTACAGACCAGATCTGCCCCTGGGCCCTGCTGCAGTGTTCTTACTCCTCAGGCTCAGATTTATTGGTTTCAAAACTCAACCTACCTTTAACTCCTCACTCTTTGCCCAGTCTCCTAGGGTTTTGATGGACTGCCCTCTTCCCCATCTTGTGGCGTTCATCAATACTTGTCAGGTAAACACAAGTAGGAAGGAGTCAGTTTAGGATGAAAAGAGCCACCATACTCCAAGGGCACTTAGTCACCTTGCCCTGGTGACTACCTTCTTTTTAAGAAAGTGTTGTAAGGCCCCCAATTTCTTCCTTTGATGAGGCTCTCAAAAAGCTGCTTCTCTTCCTAGCTTTTCCTAAGAGACAGGGCATGCTCTGCCCAGAGCATCTTTGGACTATGGCTGGCATGCAGGGGAGATTTGTTATTATCCCTAATGACAGTCCATGGGATTCTCTGTCTTATAGGTTACCTCAGTTTAAAGAAGAACCCAAGAACTATATGGGGACCAACATGAAGAAGGTATGACCTGCTGTCCCTCATCCAAACCTTGGTCTCCCAACTTCAGTGCTATGGGGATTTTCCTGGGTACCCTTGCTTAGCAAAAACATGCTTTTGCCTTTACAGGTCTGCTTGGAATCTAGAAATAGCTGTCACTCCTTTAGTGAGAAATTTATTTTTCCCCAGATACCTCTTCTTCCCCAACCTTTCCTTCCCAGCCTATCTTTGTTGATCCAACACATAAGCTGGTGAGCCAGTCCTTCACAGAATCTTGGTGAGGCCGATCAGGTTGCGATAAAAATGTATGTTGATAAAGGTGAACGTCCTACCATCCCCACAAGGCCCAGCCTTGTTGGCAGGTAGGAGGCCTGAGGACCCTATGCCCTAAGTTCCACCCTAATGCTGGATTAGACTGGGCTCACACTTGCGCTAGTCTCTGTTGATGAGACAAATCAAGCCTGACTCTAGATCAGAAGGTTCTCAAACTGCTAGAAGAATGGTGGTCGGAAGAATGGGCTCTTTCTATCTTGAACTGAAGTCCTGGACTTCACAGGCCTCTGATGATTCTACTTGCAGCCCTAAGAGGTTCTGCCCATGGAGATGACCCTTGGCTGTTTGGTACATGCACCTGACCTTCCTTCTCCCTAGCCATCCATCCCCATTCCTGCCCTCTGCCCCCTGTTGGCGTGTGTCTGAGTTTATGTCACTTTGTTTAAATCATTCATTTGCCTGTCTTTCACAGATTTCTCCATGTCTCCTCAACAAACTGGAGCTAAGTAGTGGGGAGCAGACCAAAGCCCTGAACCAGTTAGAGAGGGTACTACTCTTTAAGAACCTCAAGGTCTCTCTCCCTCTCCCTTTCCTTTCCTCCTTTTAATTTATTTAAATGTTTATTATATATATATATATACACACACACACACATATATATATATGTATATATGTATATGTATATATAACATCTGGGTCCCATTTCCATTGTGCAAAGCACAACTTACCCCTCCCTAGTAACACGGCATGGCTTTGGAAGTGTTGCATGTGTTTGTAGCTTTGCAGTGTTGGGAATTTTCCTGGGGCATTTGGTTGCCTGGAGGCAGAAGGAAGCTTTGAACTGGTGATACATCATGTAGTGAGCCTAGGTAGAGGGCCTGGGTCCTGCTGACATCTTGGTAGGAGGTTTAATATCTACCATTTCTAGGGGAGCTGTGAGCGACCTCTAAGCAAGGCCCTTACCCCTTCTACCCTCTCCTGTCTCAGAGCCGGCATATGGAGCTTAAGCACAGTCTTGACTCTACTTGGACACTTGAACTGGGTTAGGAGGGAAAGGAAAATCCATCTAGTTGGGTTCTTTTTTTTCTTAGTTAACATTAAAGGACTTATTCCAAGATTTAGGACTCTAGATGGATGGGAAGGAGCTGGATAGCCCAGGTCATTGAAGATAAAAAGAACTGTGTGTCTGTACACCTAGCTAGACGGTCCATAGGCCTGCATTCTGTTTGCATGAGTTGTGTCAGTTTTCATTTGTGTGCTTGACTCATCACAAGTTGCATTTCTCTTTAGTAGCTTCCCAGCATTTTGCCATGATTATTAACCTAGGATCTTTCTTTGTAAAGCTTATACTGCCCTTTGGAAATACAGTTATATGGATAAGGTGTTGTAGGGTTCCATGAACACCTACTGCCCAGCCCCAACCTTAGAACCTTAGGACAATGGAGCATAACTGTACTTTTTAAGGGCTGAGGCATTTGTGAGACAGACAGGCCAGGAGACAGAGAATACTAATTGAAATGATCACGTTGGAGCTAGCTTTGCAGAGGTTAGAAAAGGAAACAGGAAGGACTAATCCTAGTGTAGGAACGAATCTCAATGAGTGACTGGCTTCTCAGTGGAAGTAGAACCACCTAGAGTTCCTGAAATTGGGAGGCCACCTAGAGAGAAGATAGCTCACAAAAGTGGATCCAGATGTTAGTACTTTTTGGACCTCAGTAACAATTGCTGATAAACTCAGGAGGTTCTTGTTTTCTCTCATTGATCTCTTGAGCTTCTTGACTGTATATTTGGCTGACTCTTACTCCCAGAACATTCTTTTTACCATGAACTTGCTACAGATGAGCTTCAGTGGTTACTGGAGAGAGCACCCTGGTTCCTGTGTAGCCACAGTGCTCAGAGCACTTGAAGCTCCATGCTAGGCATTTTACTGTAGGCATTTTGGAGATGGGGGGACAAGAAGTGTAAATCCAGTGTGAGGCTGTTGCTGTGTTAGTAAGAGCTGGGTGCAGGGCTCAACTCTTGGACCTCTTTCCTTTCTGGGTGGAGCTATTGGTAAGGAAGGAAGAATTATGTGGTTTCTAAGCAAAGGATCAGTGGTTACCCATGTTCGGGAGGGCTTGGAGAGGTTGAGGAAGGAGGCCTATCCTCCAAATACTAGAAGGAATCGAACAGGCGAAGGATAGCATGGGTATATTCAGCCTTTAGAAAGAGGCAGGGAGGAAGAATGCTTCTACTTTCTTAGAGGCATTCTGATGGTTCCTGGACCATTACTGTTGCCCAGTCCAGGGATGGTCCATCAGTCTAGGAATAGTATGGTATAACTGTAGAGGGACTGGTTTCAAACCCTAACAGAAGGCATCAAGACCAGGAAAATGAAATGGGCCTAAACAAAGTAGCTGTGAGCTTAGGGTGGAGAAAATACATAAAAACTTATATCTCAGAATAGTTCCCACAATAGGTTTTAGAGATTTTCCTTTGTGACTAAAAGGAAGCTATAGGAGAAATGGAAATACAGCAGGAGAGAAGGAAATGGAATAGAGCAAGGGTCCAAGAAATCAGTAGCCTTACCACTTGAAAACATAAAATTGCATCTAGAAAGACCCAACAGTGAGAAGGACAGGTCTCAATGATGTACCAAAATTGGGAGCAGTAGAGAGCAGAACAGCAGCATGACATGACCCTCCATCCTTAACTCCACAAATCGGCTGGGATACCACTCCTTCCTTAACTCCAAGGAATGAGCCTTTGACCAATCTGATGCAAAAATTTCAGAGAGCCAGGAATATGTTTAGAATCTAGGCCCAGTTCACGAAGCAGTGGGAAAGCTGAGTGTGACAGGGAAAGTGTAGACTCTCATAGTTGAGAGAACCATAGTTGGAGTAGGAGGCTGTGCTACAGGTAGTTGAACAAAGCCCAGGAATCCAGGACCTGTAGATCTGAAGCTTCGGGCAAAGGAGCCTCTGCCCTCACCCTTTCTACAAGAGGGCACCATCTACAGGACTTAGGATTGCCACCCAGGACTCAGGGAAGCAGAGTAATGTGTGATCAGCCTAAAAGTAGAATCTTTAGGAGGCTGCCAGGCTGATCTGTGAAGTGGCAGATGTAGAAGCCAGGTTAGAGGAGTAGGAATGTGCTCTGATGGTCTAGATTTTTCCTTTAGCACAAATGTGACATATAGTCTGTTTTCTAGGGACCAGTAGGAATAAAAGAAGGGAGATTTCTAGGGAAAGAATCTTAGTTTGAATACCAATGCTAATGAGGTATTCTATTTCCAGCTGAAAATGAGAGCAGGAGGCATGAGTGATTCATCCAAGTGGAAGAAACAGAAGAGATCCCCCCGGCCCCTGCGCCATATGACCAAAGTCACATCAGGTTCAGAGCTGCCCACCCCCAATGGAACTACCTTATCCTCTAACCCCACAGGTGAGTGCCCTGGGTTGCTTCCCCTGATTAGGATAGAAGAAAATGTCCCTCCTCTCTTGGGGATTTTAATATTGTAAACCAGCCAATTGAGGGGCTTTGGTCTTTCTGCTAAGTGCAAAAAGGAAAACTCCAGGTCTGTTCAGACTGTGACCATTTAGCAATTCTGCAGTGACTTAAGGTTGTTCTCCTTCCAGAGGAACTCTGACTACTTTAGAGACCATCGTTTACTGAGATTATTATGCAGTCTAGGAAACAGAGCCCCTGGTGCCATGGAGGGTATGTGTTTTGCACAGAGTCTCTCATCTTCAAGCCTTACTTACTTTGCTTGGCAGGGGGCATGCCCTTCATTGATGTGCCCACTCCCATCTCCTCTGCAAGTTCAGAAGCTGCCTCAGCGGTGGTCAGCCCCTCTACAGACAGTGGCCTGGAGTTCTCCTCCCAGACCACCTCCAAGGAGGACCTTACTGACCTGGAACAACCTGGCTCTCCAGGGTCTAGCACAGCTACAGAGCCTGGCAGCAGTGAGCTAGGGGTTCCTGAGCAGCCTGACCCCCAGGTATGGCTTTGATTTCTAAAGGCCCCTCTCTAGTCTTCTCCTGTGGGAATTGGCTTGATCCTTTGCATCCTTTGTCCAGGCCTTGGCTCAAAAGAAGGTTGGGTAGGGGGTTATTTCTTGTTTCCTAGAATCAGCTGTGCTGTGTAGAAAATCCACAGCAAGACTCACTGTGAGAGGTAGCTCATGGGATTTATGAAGTCATGCATACAGGTAGTACTTGGCAGAGGTGAGGGAGATGGCCATAGCTTTGTCTGGAAGGTAATGATCTAAACCCCAAGCCTAAGAGAGCCTCTGTTGCCTCTAGAGTTCTAGTCACTTTAGGTCAACTGATGCCTCAGGAGGTGCATTCTGAGTCTTTCATCATACTCTGCCCTGAGCCACCTTGCATCTTGCATTGATTCATAAGCCCACTGAGCTGGCCCTACACCTGCAGTCCATTAGAGACACTTGGAGCATAGGCACTTCAGGGGAATAAGTTCCAAGTTGCTCTTGTTTCATCCCTCTTCCTATCCCCCTGCTACTGGTCATAGCAGGAAGGGGTCCATGTGGAAAAGGCCCAGTCAGCATCCGTGGAATCCATCCCTGAAGTGTTAGAGGAGTGCACGTCCCCTGCTGACCACTCTGACTCTGCCTCTGTCCATGACATGGATTACGTCAATCCCCGGGGTGTGCGCTTTACACAGTCCTCCCAGAAGGAAGGTGAGTTCTCTCAGGCAGGCTGTGCCTGTTCACCTCCCCCATCCTGCCCACTAAGCATCCTGAGTCTAGACCATCTTGGGCCCAAAGTGTCTTCTGGTCCAGGTTCTAGACCATTTTCTGGTCAGGAAATGGAATCAAGCCAGAGGACTGTTGGCTTGGATGGAGCCCTTCTCTAACTTATACAGAGAGGGACTTTGGTGGACAGTAGGAAGTGAGAGGGAAGAATAGAAAGCTTGGGACTTTTAACAGAAGGTAGGATCATCAATTCTGATTGCCTTCAATAAGTGAGAGTAACCTTCTTACCTCCCCAGAAAGAAAACTTTTTTTTTCCCTTGAAGAGAATCACTTATCTGAAATTGCCTTGTATAATGCAGGGCAGGCCGGGCCAAGCTGTCAAGCCAGTTGTTTCTTAGCAATCCCACTTTACTCCTGGCCTTCCCTAGGTACAGCTTTGGTCCCCTGTGGTCTTCCCTGCATCCGTGAGCTCTTCCGCTTCCTCATCTCCCTGACCAATCCACACGACCGCCACAATTCAGAGGTTATGATCCACATGGGACTGCATTTGCTGACAGTGGCTCTTGAATCAGCCCCTGTAGCCCAGTGCCAAACCCTCCTGGGCCTCATCAAGGATGAGATGTGCCGCCACTTACTGCAGGTAAGACTGGATTTCTAGAGGGGCTCTGAGCCCCTGGCTGTTTTTCAGGGTCTCTTAAGGACCAAGAGTGCACAGGGACATTTGGCTGATTGGTGCAAAAAGTATAGGATCCAGAAAAGAACCTCCCTCCCCAGTTGGCCAGTGGTCATTGTCAGAAGGATACTATTAGTTCCCTGGGGACTCTGGCAGCCAAAGAGAAATACGGGAATGGCTAGATACAGAGTTCCCTTAGAGCACAGGACCTTAGTGGCAGCCTCACACAGTTTGTTCTCCTGCTTTTCTCTTGGTTGAGCCATAGGTTCAGAAAGCTAATGATTTAACCCTACTCTGATCTCTAGCTACTCAGTGTAGAGCGACTCAACCTTTATGCTGCTTCCCTGCGGGTATGCTTCCTGCTGTTTGAAAGCATGAGGGAGCACCTCAAGTTCCAATTGGAGGTGAGTGTATTGAACTTGGAAGAAGAAAAAAAAAAAAGATGTATGGCATCTTCAACGGGGCCAGCTCTGTCATTCTGCAGGGATGGGATTTAGGGGCTCCTGTAGACAGTGCTTTTAGCCTCCATAGTTTGGTTCATTGGCTGGCCTCTTTGGTGGAGAAATTTAAAGAAGCCCAGAGGAAACAGGCTGGCTATAAAATGAGAGAAGCCAAATATGAGGACTGGTAGACAACCTCACCATGAGTGGGTATGATTTTCTGCCTAGCAGTTCTTCTGCAGCACAGGCAAGCAAGTCAAACTGGTCAGGCTCACATAGAGAGCACAAAGAGGGGCAATAGCAACTTGTTTTGGATGAGGTGTGAGGTAGAGAGCCAGGCCTCCCCCAACATGGAGGCCAAAGAGGATAGAATACCTTTAAGGGTCTCTTAATGCATGCCTCCTGGCTGGACTTCTCCTTCTTGTGTTTAATGGTTTACCTGTCTAATTTTTCTCTCCTATCTTGAATCCTTTCCCTCCCAAATGGCTATTACTGGATTATTGCCAGATGTACATCAAAAAGCTCATGGAGATCATCACTGTGGAGAACCCCAAAATGCCTTATGAGATGAAGGAGATGGCACTGGAGGCCATTGTGCAGCTCTGGCACATCCCCAGTTTTGTCACTGAGCTCTATATCAACTATGATTGTGACTACTACTGTTCGAACCTCTTTGAAGACCTCACCAAGCTGCTGTCCAAGGTGCTGAGCATTATTACTGGCCTCTAGAAAGGCTCTGTTAAGGAAATCTCTCTGGTGGTAGTGAGCATACTATATGCGGGGTGGGAAACACTTGAGAGTTGGGGAACAGGAAGAAGAAAGGCATTTTCTCAGGACAATGTAGAAGTTACAGGCGGTTTCAGGGTTTTTGGAAAAGGATAAAGTGTAAAGTATTCTCACCTCAAGTCTACTGGATCTGTTTACTTTCCAGAATGCCTTCCCTGTGTCTGGTCAGCTCTATACAACACACCTCCTGTCTCTTGATGCCCTGTTGACAGTGATTGACAGCACTGAGGCCCATTGCCAGGCCAAAGTCCTCAACAATCTTACCCAGCAAGAGAAGAAAGAAGCAGCCAGACCTGGCTATGAGGCAGTAGATGGCTCCCGAGAATCCAGCAATAGTGAGAGGCATTTCTTTCTTTGAGGATCCCAGGGTTCTATGCTTATCACTTCTCTACTCACTGAATCCTCTCTCCAGCCATTATATCACTTCCTCTGGGGGCTCTCCCAATTCTGTGTTTCCAGGGTTTGGTGGTTTGAATCATTGGCCAGGCATATTAGCAAGACTCATGGACTTGTCCTTTTCTTATCCTCCACACTTTGGCTTTCTTATAGAATTATTATTATTTAATTAAAGTATAGTTAACAGGGGCACCTGGGTGGCTCAGTTGGTTAAGTAACCAACTCAATATCGGCTCAGGTCATGATCTCAGGGTCGTGAGATCAAGCCTTGCGTTGGGCTCTGAGCTCAGCATGGAGTCTGCTTGTCCCTCTCCCTCTACTTCTCCCCCTGCTCATGTGTGTGTGCACATACTCTTTCTAAAAGAAATAAATAAAATCTTTAATAAAATAAAGCATAGTTAAAATACAATGTTACATTAGTTTCAGGTATACAACATAGGAGTATTATTATTTTTTTATGGGGAGAAAAGAGAACCTAGATTAAAGGATATAGGATTTCTGTTCCTGAAAGGTCCAGGTCCTACCTTCCCCCACTCCCAGTATCTGCTTCCACCCTGATTAATCTTCTCTGACATCCCCTTGAGACTGAGGTTGCAGAAGATCAGAGAAGGGGACTAGGTAATCTCTATTAAATTATAGAATCTAATGCTTGACTAACCTGGGGCAGTGACTACTTATTTGGGCTTAGGTTTGTTGTCTTCAGGCCTGGTGACCTGTGTAGGTCTGTGTGGGACCTATCCAGATCTCCTTGGCCTAATACATAACTTCTCTTGCAGCTCTGCTTGATTTCCTACCCCATCTTCATTTATTTTCTTCTCTCTTACCAGCTGAAAGAACAGCCAGTGATGGGAAACCTGTAGGCATAGCCCCAGACATCCCAGGCCTACATCTGCCAGGCGGAGGGCGGCTGCCAGCAGAACATGGGAAGCCAGGATGCAGTGATCTGGAGGAAGCTTCTGACTCTGGGGGTGGGTACTGGGTGTCCATGATCCTCAGCCCCCTCAACTGGAGGGTCTGGTGGAGAGCAGAGGGAAGGGGGGCGGGGGCACAGACACCCTAAGGCAGTTGAACCTTGACTGCTCACCCATGCCCTCAAACATGGAGAGAGGAAATAAAATGTTTGGAGCCCTAGAAGATAGGACTTCTAGGAACATGGAAGACTGATGAGGACAAGAAAATTTCTGAGGCATTCTCCTTCTTCACTAGAGAGTGTATTGGCAACCTTCCAAAAGCCATTATATTGTAAAAGTGATCTTATGGGTTTTTCCTTTTCTTCCTCCCATCTCCCATTCCTAGCTGACAAAAAGTTTACCCGGAAGCCACCTCGATTTTCCTGTCTCCTGCCAGATCCACGGGAACTGATTGAAATTAAAAACAAAAAGAAGGTGTGTATGGCTATCCCCAGAACTTAGCTTCTGCCTGCCTCTGTCTGGGTGTCTTTTGTAGGGTTTCTGTCCCAGAGGATAAGGGAGAGTCTAGCAGCTCATTGGACGGTTTCCCAAGGCTAATCTTTGCATTTGTTGGGACTTCAGCAACCACCCAGTCTCCTTTGAAAGCCTTCACTTCTAAGCCATGTAATTAGGCATACCCTGTTGTGTGCCCCTGGGCAAATGCTGCCCTGGGTGAGAGCCAGTTGTTACTGGTGGTAACAAGAACCTGGGACCTGGTATCATGTGAGTCGCTGGAGGTTATTGGTCATCTCGAGCTCTGGGGTAAGGATTGGCAGTGTAAGGGAATCGACATTTATCTGGTGCTTTAGAAAAGTTCAAAAAAAATTTTTTTTAAACACAGAAAACCTTTTGTTTAACCCTTTCTTCCTCTTATGGTCAGCCTAAATGACTGGTTTATGTGTCCCCTTGATTGCAGGGCTGTGACTCAACAGACAAAAAGTTGAGTTATCATCACAGTTAGTTCACTTTGTCCTTAAAAGTTGGAAAACTGAAGAAAGAAGGGAAATCTAAGCTAGGCTATAAACAGATGCCAGGATGGCTATAAAACTCGAGAGAAGAGGGACGCCTGGGGGGCTCAGTTGGTTAAGCGTCTGCCTTCGGCTCAGGTCATGATCCCAGGGTCTTGGGATCGAGTCCCGCATCGGGCTCCTTAATCGGCAGGGAGCCTGCTTCTCCCTCTGCCTGCTGCTCCCCCTGCTTGTGCTCGCTCACTCTCTCTCTCTCTCTCTCTCTCTGACAAATAAATAAAATTTTTTTTAAAAAACTGGAGAGAAGAGAACCTTCTCTAGTCTCTCTTCTACTTTTTCCTGGTTGCCAAGTTGGTGGAGAAGGGCTGCATCTTGAGAACTCAGAAAATGAGTGAAAAGGAGCTCCTCAGCTGCTGCTGCTGCTGCTGCTGCTGCTGCTGCTGCTGCTGCTTCTTTTTCTTCTTCTTCTTCTTTTAAGTAGGCTCCATGCCCAGTGTGGGGCTTGAACTCACAACCCTGAGATCAGGAGTTGCATGTTCTATCCGCTGAGTCAGCCAGGTGCCTCTTATAGTGCAATTTTTAAAAAATTATATATTTTATTTTATTTATCTTATTTTATTTTTTAAGTAATCTCTACACCCAACATGGGGCTCAAACTTACAGCCCTGAGATCAAGAGTTACATGCTCTACCAACTGAGCCAGCCGGGCACCCCAGTTCCTCAGCCAGTTCTAATTAGACATGAAGATTGGGAAGAGCTATGGCTGGTATGATCCAGCCTTAATTTTGGAGTCACTTAGAACCACATCCTAGGAGCCCATTAGATGACCAGCTGTGGACCATGATGGAGTTCAGCCTGGCCTTGTCTGGTTTAGGAGCAGAGCAACTTATGACACCTCTGGTATCTCTCCTCCAGCTGCTAATCACTGGCACAGAGCAGTTCAACCAGAAACCAAAGAAGGGGATCCAGTTTCTGCAGGAGAAAGGCCTCCTCACCATCCCAATGGACAACATAGAGGTAGCCCAGTGGCTCCGAGAGAACCCTCGGCTGGACAAGAAAATGATTGGAGAGTTTGTGAGTGACCGAAAAAACATTGACCTGTTGGAGAGCTTTGTGAGGTGAGGAAGTGGCAAGAAATGGGGGACATAGTTGGTGATCAAAGGGCAAGGCATCCCTCCCTCAAAATGGTCTCAGTCAGTTCCTGCTGGTGACCTAGGTCACACACTCTTCCTCTTCCCATGACTTATGTCTATTGGACCTGAGAGAGTCTCCAGCAAGATAGCTTTGGGAGCCATTCCATTCTGCATAGAGAGCATTGCATAAGGGTAGACCAGGGTTCCTGAGCACGAGGTAGTTCTAGTGGATGAGGTTTCCAGGCAAGAATGCACTGATGTGGAAAGTACTAAAATTAGGAGTTACCAGATTCTAGTCTGTGTAGAGATGGCCACAAGATTGTTCCCCTTTGCTAGAGCCTTCAGCCTCCTCTGTTCCAATATGAGGTTAGAGGGACTAGAGCTAATAGGGAGCCCAACATTTGCAGCTTATATATCTTTAGCCTCTTTGTCCTTATTCCTTTCCCTCTAGCACCTTCAGTTTTCAGGGTCTACGGCTGGATGAAGCTCTTCGCCTCTACCTGGAAGCCTTCCGCTTACCTGGGGAAGCACCAGTCATCCAGAGGTTGCTGGAGGCATTCACTGAGCATTGGAGAGTGAGTTGAGTGGGAGGGCCTGAGCCTGGCATCCCAGGTTCATTTGACTGGAGGGTTTTTATGGCTTCAACTGAAGGACCCAGCTGCTGTCTCCTAAGAAGGCTGAGAGCAACATCAGCAAACTTTCCATAGAGATATCAGCTTCTGTTAAGGAGTTCACAAGAGGTTGGAGGCTTTCTGGCTGGTAACCCCCCTAGGTACCCAGCACTGGCCAGTGGGTTGGTAGTGAAGGTTTGATTGGCCAGAGAAGGGCATTGATACAGGTGGGGTCTTTGCTTTTTCAGAATTGTAATGGCTCCCCATTTGCCAATAGCGATGCCTGCTTTGCCCTGGCCTATGCTGTCATCATGCTTAATACTGACCAGCACAACCACAACGTTCGCAAACAGAATGCACCCATGACTCTAGAGGTAAGCTTGGATCCCAGCCAAGGCAGAGAGGGTCCAGCACAGTTTTGGAGGTATAGCAGGAAGGACATGGGATCTTTCAGTGGGCACAATGGACAGAGTTTGTCCAAGGGAATCAGGGAGGGCTGGCCAATCCAGGAAAATAACTGGGTTAGGGATGTGGGCTCTTTCACTTACTGTTTCCTTAGTCCTATTTACCGTAGACCCAGGAGTTCTTTAGGTGGGGCTTCAGCATTGACATATGGGGGAAAAGCTTATTGGCCTGTCTCTAGGAGTTTCGCAAAAACCTAAAAGGTGTGAATGGAGGCAAGGACTTTGAACAAGACATCCTGGAGGACATGTACCATGCCATCAAGTGAGTATTTGTGGAGAATAGTTGGGCATCTCATTAAGCAGAAGCACACTACTTCCTTTTCCAGATTTTAGAGTTCCATCAGACTTCAGTGATTCATATGCCCTGGATTTAGCCTTGAGACTCAGCTGGGCAGCCCCTCTTCCCATTTATTTCTTAAAGAAGCCTGAATAGTACTGGAGCTCTAGTACTCTGAGCCAGGATCTAAACTGCCCCTGCTAAGTAGAATATAATGGGCCCATTTTCTGAACCCAGAGCATCTGGGTTTTCCTGTTCAGCTCACAAGATGCATTCTGAAGCTGGTAGAGAACCCAAGATGGGCACTGGAGGGTGAGGTTTGGGTCAGAGATCAGAGATGGGACACTTAGTTTTTTACTGTAAATCAGAAAGGGTAGAGAGAAATGTTCATCCTCTCATACCCAGAAAGAATGGAGATCTCACTACAGAACTAAAGGCCCCAGTTAGAGACAGGGCTTTGAGATTATGGGGCATTACTAGGTGCTTCCTTTTTTTCTCCCTGGTCCCACTAGTGGGTAGGAAGTAGACCACTGAGCTGCACTTTTGGTGACCTCTCACTGATGGACTGTGCCAGTATGGGCAACACCTGTTGTCCTAGTTTGGAACCAGTTAGGAGCAGTGCATCTACTCTTTCCTTTACCTCCTGACAGGAATGAGGAAATTGTGATGCCTGAAGAGCAGACAGGCTTGGTTCGGGAGAACTATGTGTGGAATGTGCTGCTTCATCGAGGTGCCACCCCAGAGGGCATATTCCTTCGTGTGCCTGCTGGCAGCTATGATCTTGACCTCTTCACCATGACATGGGGCCCCACTATTGCTGCCCTTTCTTATGTCTTTGACAAAAGCCTTGAGGAGACAATCATCCAGAAAGCCATCTCAGGCTTCAGGTAGCCCAGCTGTGGCCTTGGTCTTGACCTCCTCTCACCTCTCTGGGCAAACATGGTTGCCTCCATGCCTTTCTGATTCCTACTCATATTTTTATTAGAAAGGGTTTTCTCTGAGTTTTTGAAAGGAGGCTGAAGCATGGGAAAGCTCAGTCTTAAACAGATTGAAGAGTAAAAGGTTTCTTCCTGGGACTGATTGGGGAAGAATCCCAAGTAAGCCTCCTCAGGGACTTGGAAGGGCTGCCTGGCCTTCCAGTGACTCACTCTGTTTCTGGAATGTGAAATTACAGGAAGTGCGCCATGATCTCCGCCCACTATGGCCTCAGCGATGTGTTTGACAATCTCATCATATCTCTGTGCAAATTCACAGCTCTTAGCAGTGAGGTGAGCAGGGGTAAGAACTGTGTACTTAAGAGTTCCAAAGGAGGACCTCTCTTTTAGCCATAAATCTATCCTTATCTGTGGAGCTGTTTTCCCTCGGCATATTCTTTCACTCCCCCTAGACTACAGTAGCACTTAGGCCATTTCTATTTCACACCCCCTAGGATGAGAATAGTGTCACCTCATGCAGTTGGGATGGGAGAGGAGATGCATCAGTGGGGAAGGCCTTAACCAGGTTAGCCCTTCCTACCAGTATTAGGGGGGATTGAACCATAACAAGCAGAAGGACCCTTGGGGAACTATAGGTAAAGGCCTAAGAGATCTCCTTTCCAGACATTTGCCAGACCCTAAGCCTTTTCTCATCTTCCTTTTCAGTCTATTGAGAACCTTCCCAGTGTGTTTGGAAGCAACCCCAAAGCCCACATTGCAGCCAAGACAGTATTCCATTTGGCCCATCGTCATGGTGACATCCTGCGGGAGGGCTGGAAGAATATCATGGAAGCCATGCTACAGCTCTTCCGAGCCCAGCTGCTGCCCAAAGCTATGGTGGAGGTAATTCTTATAGGAAACTAGTGGACAATAAAAGGCAAAAGCTCATAAACTATGTGCTATCTGTGTATGGAACTGGTTGAGAGTAGCACTGGGCCCGGTGACTGCTGAAACTTACCAGGAACACCTTAAATGTAAGACCACAGATCTTGGGCGAGGGGATAGCTGTAAAAGAAGGCTGATATAAGCCATTGCCAGTCACCAACTGTAGGGAGCCCAGTCAGGAGTGTGGGGCACTGAGCTACAGGAAGAAAGCCAGAGAATTTTGCGTGGAGAAGCAGAAAATGCAAAGGGCATGTGGAAGGAAATTATTCTTGACCTGATTTTCCAGGTAGAAGATTTTGTGGATCCCAATGGCAAGATCTCTCTACAGAGGGAGGAGACACCATCAAATCGGTAAGGGCAGATCAGAGGCTAAAGGCCTTGGAGAAGGAGGGTCGGAACTGTGGAGCTCACCAAGGTTTGAACTCTTTCTATAGAGGAGAGTCGACAGTACTAAGCTTTGTGAGCTGGCTGACACTAAGTGGTACTGAGCAGTCTAGTGTGCGGGGCCCATCCACTGAGAACCAAGAGGCCAAAAGAGCGGCCTTGGACTGTATCAAGGTAACTGCCTCTGCCTACCCTTGGTAAACAAGCCTAGATCCCTCCCTACTGGATGGATGCTGCCCTAGAAACTGAAGAGTAGAATCATCCAGGGCTTATGACCAGAGCTGATGCCTTTTGTCCTCTCTCCCTAGCTCTTGGGAACATTCTCTTCCCTCCAGCCCTTGTCACTGACCCTCCTCCCTCTTGCATCCCCTCTAGCAATGTGATCCAGAAAAGATGATCACAGAAAGCAAGTTCCTTCAGCTGGAGTCACTGCAGGAGCTCATGAAGGTACAGAGTGAAGAGGGAAGAGGAGGGATGAAAGGGCTGGCTGTGTCTGGGAGGGGAGATGGAGACAATGGTGACTGCCTTAATTTCTGTCCGGGCAGGGCCGGTGGCTGACTTCTCCATGCTCTCCTGCTATTGTTGTGCTTTAGGCTCTGGTCTCAGTGACACCAGATGAAGAGACATATGATGAGGAGGATGCTGCTTTCTGCCTAGAGGTGCTGCTGAGGATTGTGCTGGAGAACAGGTAGAAGGCAGTCTTTAGGCAGGCCTCATACTGGGCTTGTGCCGAAGGGATGGAAGACTGGAGCCATCTTGCTGAGTGGGCTTTAGGGGCAAGAAGCACATGTAGCTGTAGGCAGTGGAGAAGCTTGTTTATTATACCTGCCTGCTTAGGGTATAATACCAATGAGCCCTGAAAGGCCTAACCTGGATCAAAAAGACTTATTGCCCAGTGGCCTCTCCAACTGAGACTGTCCTCACCCTTATGTTCCTCAGGGACCGTGTGGGTTGTGTGTGGCAGACTGTCCGAGACCATCTATATCACCTGTGTGTCCAGGCACAGGATTTCTGCTTCCTTGTAGAGCGGGCAGTGGTGGGGCTGCTGCGCTTGGCCATTCGACTACTCCGAAGAGAAGAGATCAGTGGCCAGGTAAGCAGAGTACAGCCTGGAGGGCAGGAAGTATGCAGGGGACTAAAGCCACAGTGTCAGTTATGGGTATGGCCTGAGACAGAGAGTACATTTAGTGCCCCATAGCGTGAGTCTGGTTATCTACCACAGGGCTAGAGGAATCTAACAGGTGGCATTAGGGATAAGTCTAGAATGGTCTCAGGTATGAAGCTGGTACTTAGCACCTCTGCAGGCTCCTATGAATCTGCTCTGTAGGGTTGGATGGCTACTGCCTTGTGGTAGTCTCAGCCCTATACCTGGTTTCCTGGTTCTCGTGCTTAGGACCCTCCTGAGATCTCTTGGCTCAGGTATAAAAGACAGCCAGCATAGAACTAATAAGTGAGTTCAGCAAGGTCACAGGATATAAGATTAACACAAAAAATCACACAGGGGAGGTGGGTGGGGGGATGGGTTAAATGGGTGATGGGCACTATAGAGGGCACTTGTAATGAGCACTGGGTATTATATGTAAGTGATGAATCACTAAATTCTCCTCAAAACAAATACTACACTATATGTTAACAACTTGAATATAAATTTAAAAAAAGGGGGGGGGGCGCCTGGGTGGCTCAGTCGTTAAGCATCTGCCTTCGGCTCAGGTCATGATCCCAGGGTCCTGGGATCAAGTCCCGCATCGGGCTTCTTGCTTGGCGGGGAGTCTGCTTGTCCCTCTCCCTCTGCCTGCCTCTCCCCCTGCTTGTGTGTTCTCTTTCTTTGACAAATTAAAAAAAAAAATTTTATTTATTTTGAGAGAGAGAATGTGAGTGAGCATGTAGGGGGAGGGGCAGAGGGAGATAGAGAGACTCTCAAGCAGACTTCCTGCTGAGCAGGGAGCCTGACACAGGGCTGGATCTCACGACCCTGAGATCATGACCTGAGCCAAAATCAAGGGTTGGACGCTTAACCGACTGAGCCACCTAGGCACCCCTCAAAATAAATCATAGATTTAAATGTAAAATGTAGAACTATGAAAACTTTAGGAAGAAACCTAGGAGATTATCTTCAGGAGCTAGGAAAAGAATTCTTAGGCTTGACACCAAAAGCACAATCCATAAAAGGAAAAATTGGTAAATTGGACTTCATCAATTTTAAGAACTTATACTCTAGGGGTGTGCCTCTTTTTGCCCCCAACCTTAACCCCTGGCAATCTGTCCGTAACTTTTATAATTCTGTCATTTCAAAAATGTTATATAAATGGAATTGTTTTTAAAAGGTCAACCTGTGGTGGTGGAACTATTCAACATATTGACTAGTGAAGGATACACAAACCTAAAATTAGGTGATTAAATTATGTAGAACTTAATACACACGTGCATACACATATGAGTAAAGTAAAACTGGGAAACCTGAATAAGATCAGTAGATTGTATCAATGTCAGTATCACTTATCATTTACTATAGTTTTACATAATGTTACCATTGGGGTAAAGGGGGCAAAGCATACAAAGGATCTCTTTGTATTATTTCTTTTTTTTTTTTTTAAGATTTATTTATTTATTTTGAGAGAGAGCATGTGCACATGAGTGGGGAAAGGGGCAGAGGGAGAAGACAGAATCTCAAGCAGACTCCCCGCCAAGTGCAGAGCCCAATGTGGGGCTCGATCCCACGACCATGAGATCATGACCTGAGCCGAAATCAAGAGTTGGACATTTAACTGACTAAGCCACCCAGGCATCCCTCTGTATAATTTTTTACAACTGCATATGAATCTACAGCTCAATAAAAATTTTAATTAAAAAAAAAAACAGGGGGCGCCTGGGTGGCTCAGTCGTTAAGCATCTGCCTTCGATTCAGGTCATAATCCCAGGACCCTGGGTTTGAGCCCCGCATTGGGCTCCTTGCTCGGTGGGGAGCCTGCTTCTCCCTCTCCCACTCCCCCTGCTTGTATTCCCTCTCTTGCTGTCTCTCTGTCAAATAAATAAATTAAAAATCTTAAAAAAAAAAATTAAAACTAAAGAAGGGACACCTGGATGGCTAGTTGGTTAAGCATCTGCCTTCGACTCAGATCATGATCCCAGGATTCTGGGATTGAGTCCCGAATCGGGCTCCCTGCTCAGCAGGTAGCCAGCTTCTCCTTCTGTCTCTCCCCTGACTCATGGGCTCTCTCTCTCTCTCAAAAAAATAAATAAAATCTTTAAAAAAAAAAAAAATTGAAGAAAAGACCAGCAGCAGTACTCTTAGGAGGGTTCTAGCCAAACCATCCTCACTGGCCTAAGGAAACTGGTGGGGAAGGAGTCCAGACAAGAAGCTGTGTGCCCACTTCCTGCTCCCCACCCACCCACCCAGGTGCTGCTCTCCCTGCGCATTTTGCTGCTAATGAAGCCCAGCGTGCTGTCCCGAGTCAGTCACCAGGTAGCCTATGGGCTCCACGAACTCCTTAAGACCAACGCAGCCAACATCCACTCAGGTGATGACTGGGCCACCCTCTTCACACTGCTGGAATGCATTGGCTCAGGTGTAAAGCCTCCAGCTGCCCTGCAGGCCACAGCCAGGGCTGATGGACCTGATGCTGGTAAGCCCTTTCCCAGGGAGACCCTCATTGGCAGATCAAGTTATGGCCCCGGGGGTTGAGACAGGAAAACAAAATAGAGGTTATTGTATTTAGCAGATTAAACACCCCTGATTTCCGCCATCTGCTTCCAGAGCTTCCTATACCCACTGGCCTTTCCCCAGCACTCATGGGTTAAACAGTATGAAGGCTAGTAGGCAACATAGATGTCTATGACACTAGGCTTCCTACTGTCCTGAGGACTATTTTCTCAGAAACTATGTCCTCCCCACCACCCCCATCCCCTGACAGCTGCTACTAGATGCCATCAGGAGCCCAAATTAGCCTACTGCCCCATTTGGCCAAGAGAGAATCTATCCAGACCATCCTTCAGCCCCCTGGTGACAGGGCTGAAACTAAGCTGGACCAAGAGAGAGGAGAGGCCAGGCTTCAGCACCTATTTCTTAGAACGGAAATCATCCTTAATCCCAGTGTCCCCATTTCCACCCTGACTCTTCTCTTCTCCCTGCTGACTCAGGGGCCCAATCAGACAGCGAACTCCCATCCTACCATCAGAATGATGTGAGCCTGGACCGAGGATACACTTCTGATTCAGAGGTCTACGCTGACCATTGCAGGCCTGGCAAGATCCACCGATCAGCCACAGACGCTGATGTGGTCAACAGCGGCTGGTTAGTGGTGAGTGAGCATACAGGCAGTGGGTGAGTCTTCCCTCCTTGGCCTGTGGGAAAGATTCCTGGTCCTCCGAAAGGGCATCTAAGGGAAGATCAGGCTCAAGCCTGGGTTCCCAGCAACTCTGTGTACTTTACAGGTGGGGAAGGATGACATCGATAACTCCAAGCCAGGTCCTGGGCCCAGCCGGCTAGGCCCTTCACCCCTGGTCAATCAGTACAGCCTAACAGTGGGGCTGGACCTCGGGCCACACGATACTAAGTCCCTGCTTAAATGTGTAGAATCTCTGTCCTTCATCGTGCGTGATGCTGCCCACATTACACCTGACAACTTTGAGCTCTGCGTCAAGACTCTCCGCATCTTTGTGGAGGCCAGTCTGAATGGCGGTGGGTTACCCAATGAAGGGGCAGCTGGGGAGTAGCCATGTGAATATACGGGGGAAAGGGAGGAAAAGGTAGGCCATCTGTGTCCATGATGTAGAAATGTAACCTGGGTCTGACTCTGCTCAGGGTGCAAATCCCAGGAAAAACGTGGCAAGAGTCACAAATATGATAGCAAAGGAAACCGCTTCAAGAAGAAATCCAAGGACGGCTCAGTGCTTCGGCGGCCTCGAACCTCCAGCCAACATGCCACTCGGGGTGGGCATAGTGATGATGATGAGGATGAAGGTGTGCCTGCCAGCTACCATACGGTGTCTTTACAGGTCAGTCAGGACGTAAGTATGGCATCCTTTACTTCCTTTCCTCTCCCTGCCCCTGACATTGGGAGTGTGGGCAGGGCCAGGGACAGCCAGGGCTGAGAGGAAGGGCCTGTGTTTTCCAACCCAGGGCCTCGGCCACCACTTCCACAGTGTTCCCCTATCCAAGACCACTGTAAATCTTTGTTTGCTTAATATTTAAGATTTATGTTTTGAATAAGTAATATATACACGTGGTACAAAGTTCAGAAGTACTAAAAGGTAAACAGATAAAAGTAAGTCCTATTCCATTCCTGCCCCCAGCTGCTAAGTTCCCCTCCCCAGAGGTAGACGCTGCCACTAGTTTCTTGCCTATCCTTCCAGAATTCTTTGTCTATTCAAGGCGTATAAAGTTTATTTTATGAGCAGACTTTTTATCACTAAAAAAATGGAGAACTAATTGCCTTAAATAGAATAACCTTAGAAAAATTATGAAAACAAAAAATTGAAGTTGACCAGACACTGTTGCCCACCAAAGCCTCTGAGCCTGAGGTTTGCTTTCTGTTTTTAAAACAAAATTAACAAGATGAAGCTTTATCTGTCATCAGAAGGTATGCAAGAGAATTGAAAATACCTTTTTCACTATGTAATTCATTGTTATTACACACTCATTCCACACACCTCCTTATATCTCCTCCACTAGGATTAATACCCAACTTTGGGAAACACTGGCTGGCAGGGGACAACCAGCTCATGAAGTCGAGAAAGAGGGGTGAGGGGTAGAGTATGGTGTGACTGTACTAGGGGCTCCTTTGAGGACTCAGTCAGGGACAGTGTTGGGGGGCATCAAGCAGACCTTACCCCAGCTCATTTCCTGCCCCTCCTGTGACTCCAGTTGTTAGACCTGATGCACACCCTGCACACTCGAGCGGCCTCGATCTACAGCTCTTGGGCGGAGGAGCAGCGCCATCTAGAGACAGGTGGCCGGAAGATTGAAGCTGATTCCCGCACCCTCTGGGCCCACTGCTGGTGCCCGTTACTGCAGGGTAAACCTCAGGGGAGCAGGCAGGGCAGGGGCAGAGGTGGAGCTGGAACTTGGGATGCCTGAAGGATCCTGAGCCTGTTCTCACTCTCAGGCATCGCCTGCCTGTGCTGTGACGCCCGGCGCCAGGTGCGGATGCAGGCACTGACCTATCTACAGCGAGCACTGCTGGTACATGATCTGCAGAAGCTAGATGCCCTGGAGTGGGAGTCCTGTTTTAACAAGGTGGGACTTCCCTCTAGTCTTAAAGTTCAAATCCTTAAGACAGGGAGAACTGGGCAGCCTGAAGAGCCCGTAATGTCAGTCCTCAGTTTGCATCCTACCTTTCCTTCTGCTCTGTGCTTATCCATCCCAGCCCCTGGCTGCCTTGGAGTAAGGCTGCCAACTGACCCGTTAGGGACAAATTGGCTCTTTACCCACCAGGTGCTGTTTCCTCTACTGACCAAGCTCTTGGAGAATATCAGCCCTGCAGATGTGGGTGGGATGGAGGAGACTCGAATGAGGGCTTCCACACTGCTGTCTAAGGTACTGCTCACCACCCTCATTTACCCACTCTCCCCATACCTGCCTTTTTGCGAGGACAAAGCCAGGGCTTCTCCTAGGACCTGGAGATGCAATGTGGGTGCTTGGGACCCCCAGCTATGGAGACTCATCAGGACCCAGGGACCTGAGAGGATTCTGGAATTCAGAGGAATCTCTGATTTAGGATTCCCATGCAAGATAGGACAGGCTTGCCTCCCAGCCCTAGAGAGGGATGCGGATAGCTCCGACCCTTCACTAAAATGGGCTGGCGGGCCTTAGGTCTTCCTGCAGCACCTGTCTCCACTGCTGTCACTCTCTACTTTTGCGGCCCTCTGGCTGACCATTCTGGACTTCATGGACAAGTATATGCACGCAGGCTCCAGTGACTTACTGGTATGTTCTACCTCAGCCCAACTCCCACTGCCTGCTTCCTCTCCCACCTGCTGGGAAGACATGCTGTTTTGCCCTTGGTGGCTGCCACCTCCTTACCATGTCCCCGCCATGCCCTCTTTCCTATTTACATGGTCCCACTGCCACCAACAGTCAGAGGCCATCCCTGAGTCTCTGAAGAACATGCTTCTGGTGATGGACACAGCAGAGATTTTCCACAATGCAGATGCCCGAGGAGGCAGCCCCTCAGCCCTCTGGGAGATCACCTGGGAGCGCATTGACTGTTTTCTGCCCCATCTACGAGATGAGCTCTTCAAGCAGACTGTCATCCAGGGTAGGGGGCTTAGTTCAGCTTTGTCAAAAGAATCCTCATCAGAGAGTCTGGAGCTAATACTTAGTTCTCTGTACTCATATCAGTGGGAAGACTGGTGGGTAGCCAGGGCTGTGCTTGAAAGAAAACACTAAGAGCTGCCACCTGGTTTTTCTGCCCTCCCCAGACCCCATGCCCATGGAGCCACATGCCCAAAAATCTCTGGCCTCAGCCCATATGACTCCTGCTGCTGGGGACACAAGGACACCTGGCCATCCACCTCCCCCAGAGATGCCTTCTGAGCTGGGGGCCTGTGGTGAGTCCTTTTGAGCTAGCCTCCTGGGTGTTGAGCAGGAAGTAGGAAGCCTAAGAGGAGGCCCAGAGTAGTTTGGGATTACTGCTGAGCATGGGCTGTGAGCCAGGGGAAGGAGGGAACCAGAGTTCTTCCTGTGGGAAATGGCAGGGCCAAATAAGCTATGGGATGAGCTATCTGCTTGAGATTTTCAGGCTTGGAAGGAGAAGGCTAGATCAGGAACTTGGAATAAATATGCAGGGGTTGCCCTTTGGGGATTCTAGTAAAGATCAGATCAGAACTTACCTGACTGGAGGTAAGAAGCAAAGGAGTTAGAAGGTAGATATAAGATAGCTGGATATTTCAAGGGGAGATTCCCAACTACTTAGCCTGATAGGGGTCATTTTGTTCACGGGAATGGGGAGAAGCAGAGATTAGGTAAACCAGCTGGGGAATGTAAAGGAGTCTGACCAGCCCCTTGCTCTCCCTATAGACTTTGAGAAGCCTGAGAGCCCTCGACCTGCCAACAGCAGCTCCCCTGGATCACCAGTGGCGTCTAGCCCCAGCAGACTGAGTCCTACTCCAGATGGGCCTCCTTCCCTGGCTCAGCCCCCACTAATCCTACAGCCCTTGGCCTCCCCACTGCAGGTGGGCGTACCACCCATGACTCTGCCCATCATCCTCAACCCTGCTCTCATTGAGGCCACCTCACCAGTGCCCCTCCTGGCCACACCCCGCTCCACAGACCCCATGCCCACCTCCGAGGTCAACTAAGGCAGGCCCCTCAGAGGTTAGGACCAGTACTTCCTACCAGACTGTCCCCAGCCACCCTTCCAGCTGTCCCCAGGGCACAAACTTTTCAGGCCCAGCCTGAGCTGCTGTTACTGCTACTTGGATAGGGACCTGAAAAAGAGAAGTTTTATAGCCCCTCCTAGGACCCACAATCAGGATGGGGGACCTTCTTCCTCAGCTCTCCATTCCTGGGGGTCTAACCTGAGAACACACTCAGGTATCATGTGCAACCTGGCAGCCCTGGGGAGGCGTCTCTGTGCCAACCCATAGTACCTGTCCTCCTGCCCCTCCTGCCCCTCCTGCCCCTCCTGCCCCTCCTGCCCGTGGTCAGGCACTGAGAGCCAAGCCAGCCACTCTGCACTTTGTGTCCCTCTCCCATCTTCACTCCCATCAGCGCTGGGCCACCACCTCCAATTCTTCCTCTTTTATTAATTAGTCAGTTTGGAAAGTTGATTGGCACCATGGAGGGTTGGCAGGTGGGGCTGGACAGAGGGACATGTACATATGGAAAAACAAGACAACAATGGACTTTTTATGATGTAATAAATGTCTTAGTACCAATGTCACTGCCTTACCTGCTGGTGTCCTTCTTGAGCTTATGGGCACCGTGTTACTGGGATACCTAGGGCTTGGGCCTTGCGTGAAGAGCAGTGAGGCTGAGCCTACCAACAGTCTGGCCCATGTCGCCCCAGGCCAGCAGCCAGCCAGACGCCAGTCAGGATTCCTTCACCAGTGCTGCTGCCCTACACCACCACCATGTCACGGGGGGTATGCCAGGAGGTTGGTATTGTCCTCTTCCCTCACTGCTCCAAGGTTGATACCTGACACAGTCTGAACTGGGGTCAAAGTCAAAGGGAAGGTGAACCAGAGTTGAGCTGTAGTTATTCAGAAGCCTTCCCTCAGATGTACGCCATGGTCCAGGAGCACAAAGGGGAGACCGTGGGGCTTTAGGAGCTGTCTTGCCCACAGCTATGATTTTGGGTTTCTGGGCACAGGGCATTTGTTTTGGCCCCAGACTGAGGAGGGAAATTTTGTCCTGCCCTACAGTCCCCATCCATCTCACTTTCTGAAGCATGATTGGGGAACCTTTCCCATTCTTCCCCTTTGTGTCAGGGTAAGACAAGTGGGAGTGTGCGCGGGGCAGGCAGCGTGGCTCGTGCAGGCTGAGGCACTGTGGGTGGGATGCAGGATGCAATGCACGAAGCTTTCCCAGGTGAAGCCTCTACATGTCTTGGCTTCCTCCTCCACGGTAGTCCCTTCCCTCTCTAGGGGGGGCAAGGGAGTGGTACCACCTGTCATACACCAGCTGGCCTCCACCATGGAGAGTTAGGGGCGCTCAGCCTCTCCATGTGGGCCCAGCTGGCTATATGATCGACCAGTCAGGAGCTTGGACTCCCCTTTGCTCAGCACAACCACCTGGATGTTGCTGGGTGTCTAGACCTCAGGAAGTGCCTTCCACACGTGTAGGAAAGGGTACCTTGGAAATGGTAACAGCCTCATGTGGAAAAATACTGACATGTGACCTCCTACACTAGTTTTTCCCTCTTCCCTTCCTTCTACCCAGGTAGTTCAGACCATGCCTGGTTTCCACACTAACCAGAAGCCTTGTCTGACCCCGTCCCTAGGAAAATTAGGAGTATGGCTGCACTCCTGATCTGTACTTTTCTGTATGAATGCTGAAAGGCCTGGGTCTTCAGTCAGGTAGACACTAGGGCCCTCGGCTTCGGCTGAGGTGTCTTTATTCTCCCATCTGAGCTCCACAAGTGCTGCCTTTCGAAGCTTCCCTGTGGGGGAAATAATGTTGGCTACTGCAAAGGAATTTGAAGGTCATCCTGTGAACAAAAGAATATGACAAGTCTGTGCCCCTCAGTCTGCAAATATTGGAAAGAAGCTGGAATGATTGCAAACTGACCCTCTCCCCATTGGGTTGCAAAATAACACTTGGAAGTCTCATTCTCTTAAAGATCAGCTGACACATACATGACTTAACGTTATTGACAAATGTTCTCCCTGAGAAGGCAAAGGAAGCTACAGAAGAAGCTAATATTCAGGCCCCAATTCTAATCAACACAGAAGGACTTGGTGATGTGGAAGTGCCAGAACAACTTTTAGGAAAGTAACAGTGTGACCCAGAGGAAAGTGTTGGTCTCCATGGTGTCTCCTATAAGAACTCCAGGATAGCAGATTTCAGAAAGTCCAGAGGAAAGCTAGGGACCTAAGACCAAACGTGGAGAAGTGACATTGTTGGAGCACTGTATGTGTCAACAGTAAGTGCGTTGGCCACACAACTGTGTAGAGGGGTTTACTCTTACGGATGAGGCAACGGGTTCAGAGAGGCCAAGTCCTAGGTCTGCCTCACTCTAAACCTCATGGTCTTTCCTATGACACTTCCTCAATTCAAAAGTGGTGGTGGTGGTGGTATGGAAACCCTTCAAAGCTACATATATTTTCCATAGCTCTTAAGAAATAAAAGGTTGAGGGGCACCTGGGTGGCTCAGTCAGGCATCTGTCTGCCTTTGGCTCAGGTCATGATCTTGGGGTGATGGGATTGAGCTCCACATCGGGCTCTCTGCTCAGCAGGGAGTCAGCTTCTCCCTCTCCCTCTGTGATATCTCTCACTCACTCTCAAATAAAAAATAAAATCTTTTTAAAAAAGTAAAACATTGAGCATCTGAAGGGACATGTTATTACCTAGTGAGCTAAGAGTTCACTAGAAAACTAGAAAGAGATGCACACGAAGAATAAATGAATTTTCTAAGCACATAATGGTATCAGGAAGGATGAATTACAGAATTAGCTACAAGGGACACATACCTCCCCCTGCCCCCCCAAAATGCTAAGAACAACAAAAAATGTGGGTATTTGAACCCTCGGGTATTTAATTTTGTTCAGGGTTCACTGCTTGGGAGACGAGTGGCCATGAGTAAGCAAGAACCACTCAGCCCCTGGGCTTCAACTGAGGAAAAACTTTATTTTTTTTTAAATATGTATTTATCTATCTATCTATTTATTTATGAGAGAGAGCCAGCACAAGCAGGGGGGACAGCAGAGGAAGAGGGAGAAGCAGACACCGCTGAGCAGGGAGCCCAATGCTGAGGGATCCCAGGACCCTGGGATCATGACCTGAGCCAAAGGCAGATGCTTAACTGACTGAGCCACCCAGGTGCCCCGAGGAAAAAGAACTTTGGTTCAAATACCCCCTCCTTGAAATATTCTTCCCTTGGCTTCTGAGACACTAGTTTTCTTTGGTTCTCTTCTACCTCCCTGGCCATACCTTTTTTTTTTTTTTTTTTAAAGATTTTATTTTATTTATTTGACAGCCAGAGAGAGAACACAAGCAGGGGGAGCAGCAGAGGGAGAGGGAGAAGCAGGCTCCTTGCTGAGCAGGGAGCCCGATGCGGGGCTCGATCCCAGGACCCCGGGATCATGACCTGAGCCGAAGGCAGATGCTTAACGACTGAGCCACCCAGGCGCCCCTGGCCATGCCTTTTAAATTTCCTTTGTTGGCACCTCCTCATTCCTCATCTCCATAGACTGTGAACATTGGAGCACCCCAGGGCTCAACCCTTGGTCCTCAAATTCTTTCTCCACACTCAATTGCTGGGTGATGTTGTCTACTGTCAAGACTTTAAATACCATCCACTTTTTGTCCAACTACCCCCATCATCTCCACTTGCATGCCTCACAGGCTCTCAAATATAACAAACTTAAAGGAAAAATTATTGATCCCCCCCCCAAATCTGCTCCTCCCCCACTGTGCCCCATGTCACTAAAGGACTTCATTCTTCCAGGTTCTCATGCCAAACCTCCCCCAACCCCTTCTCATATCTACATCCAGTTCCTCAGCAAGTCTTGTCGCTTTTATCATTCAAATCTATCTGGAATGTGACTACTTCTCACCATCCTCACTCACTATCACCCAAGTCCAAGCCATCGTCTGTTGGACCACTGGTCTCCCTCCTTCATTTCAGTCCTATATGCTCTCTACTCTCCACACAGTGAAGTGTATCTTTTTAAACCATGTCATACCGGGATGCCTGAATGGCTTAGTTGGGTGGGTGCCTGACTCTTCTTTTCAGCTCAGGTCATGATCTCAGTGTCATGGGATCAGGCCCCGCATGGGGCTCCATGCCCAGCGCAGAATCTGCTTGTCGCTCTCCCTCTGTTCCTTCCCCTGCTCTCTCTCAAATAAATTAATTAAATCTAAAAAAACAAATGTCATATCGTTTTCACTCCACTGCTCAAAATCCTCCAAAGGCTTTTTTTTTAAAGATGTTATTTATTTATTTATTGCCAGAAAGAGAGAGAGAGCAGCAGCAGAGGGAGAGGGAGAAGCAGGCTCCCCGCTGAGCAGGGAGCCTGACGGGAGCTTGATCCCAGGACCCTGGGATCATGACCTGAGCCGAAGACAGGCGCCCAACCGACTGAGCCACCCAGACGCCCCCCCACAAAGGCTTTACATCTCACCCAGAACAGAGTCCAAAGTTCTTACTTTATCCCACCTACCTAAGCTTCTTGCTTTCTCAGATATACCAAACACATTCGTATTGAAACTTTACACTGCTAGTCCCTCCTCCTGGAATGTGTTTCCCTCTGATAGCCACATCACTCCCTCACTTTTTTCAAGGCACTGTTCCAATGTTACCTCATCAGAGAAGCCTTCCCTCCACTGCTACAAAGAAAAGCCTTGTTACAACTTCTTTGCCTACTTAATTTTTCTGCTAGCCCTTATCACCAACTGAACATCCATTTGATTTTTATCTATAAACAAAGACATTGTGTTCTAGAGTAGGCCCTCACTATTGGTGAATGAATGGAGTGAATTTATGGTGCCTCTTCTTTGGGCCAAGTGTAGTCCTAGGGCTAGGTACAGGAACAGATAATCATTAGGCTGGAAATTAGTGGTGAAGAGGTTTCTTAATCCCAGATAGATGAGGCTATAGCAACTGACAATAAACTACTTTGAATCAGTTAAAATCTCCAGGCCCAACGTTGGGAATTGTTGGAGCTGGCTGATGGATACATGGGGGCTCATCATACTATTCTATATGTTTGAAATTTTTTAAAGGTTTTATTTATTTATTTATTTACTTATTTATTTAGGAAAGAGCACAAACGGGGAGAGGGGGAGAGGGAGAGGGAGAAACAGACTCCCCGCTGAGCAGGGAGCCCAGTGCAGGGCTCCATCCCAGGACCCCTGGATCACGACCTGAGCCAAAGGCAGACACTTAATCCGATTGAGCTTCCCAGGCGCCCTATGTTGGAAACTTTCTATAATAGAGTTTTTCTTCTTTAAAAATCTTCAGATAAATTACAGCTCAGAATCTTATATTTAGAAATAGCTCAACCTCTACGGGCTCTTTTAGAGGCAGTTGTGGAGACTGGAAGAATTCATGCCAATTCCAGCTGGTAGTTTATGAGCGCTTTGAAAGGACAGTTGTAATCATTGGCAACCAGCACAGGCTAAGTTGAAGTATACCAAACTAACCTCATTTTGTTTTAATGTAAGGGTTAAGGATCTGGTTCACCACGGGACTGTAGTAGACAATATCCCTGGATTTCAGCAAAATTTTTGGTGGTATTTTATAATATTCACTTGAGAGGCTCACAGTGGGATGGAAAGGCCTGCTTTGTTTTATATCAGTTTAAGGAAGAGCTTCATCCTAGAATTAATAGACTGGGTATTTTGAACTCTCACTCTGTCCCTTTCTAGCTGTTGTATTTGGTCACTACTTCACCTCTCTGAGCCTTAATTTCTTCATCAGTAAAGGTAATATTTACCTCCAAGGTTGTTGGGAGGAAAAATAAGAACTTATACTAACAGTACCTTAACATAGTACTTGCCACATTCCATTTGCAAGATGAAGAGGAGGGTGAAATAACAGGAAATAGCTCATATCAAGGGCTCTAAGAGTCTGCTTTTTATGCAGACCTATGCAGGCCTGTAAATCCATTATTAAGGTCAGGGGCGGAGGCCCCTGAGTGGCTCAGTGGGTTGAGCATCTGCCTTTGGTTGAGGTCATGATCCTGGGGTCCTGGGATCAGCCCTGCAGCATCACACTCCCTGCTCAATGGGGAGTCTGTTTGTCCCTCTCCCTCTGACTCTCCCCCTTGCTCATGGTCTCGCTCACTCTCTCTCTTTCAAAGGAATAAATAAAAAAGCTAAAAAAAGAAGAAGAAGAAGAAGGAGGAGGAGGTCAGGGGCAAGTTGCTTGGAAAATCTGAAACAAAAGCCTGTGTTCTACCATGAGCCTAAGGGGGGACGACTCCAAGAATGGAGATTGCTCATGACACCTCCTAAAGAGAAACTCTACCTATCACGGATCTTCAGCCAGAGTCAATACTTTATGAAATCCTTTACTGATCTTGCTGCCACTGAAGGTGTTCCAGCGGAGTTGGGAGCTATAGAAAAGGCAATTTCCTACAATGGAGGAAGTCCGAACCGTAAAGATTTTGGATGTCTTTTCAATTCTAATGTTCCAAATCTCTGTGATGGATGAGCAAGACCTGAGTCTCTCAGATGAACCCCTCATTTACCTTCCCTGGCGCAGAGCTCCGGAGCTCAGGTCTGGAAGTCTGGCCCCCTGTGACCCTGCCATTTATAAAATAAGTTTCAGGTTCAGATGGTCTCTTCCAGGGGAGACTGAGTAAAGGAGACTGAACATGAGAGGATTACGGAGTCTCCTTGCGGCTCCAGAGAGGCCGCCAGATGGCGCCTGGGACCAACTGCAAGATCAACTTCCTTCCTCTTCCCCCAACTCTTCCCGGCAGCGGGGCCCCGCTCCGGGCGGGGGACCCGAGGGCTGGGGCCCACCAGCTTCCCCCTGGAGTTCCCCGGCTTCAGAAGTGGCCAAGAGTTAGGCGCACCATAAGCCGAGTGGCAGCAGGGACTGCCAGCTGTCTGGGGTAGGCAGGGTGGTGAAGAGACCGGAGCCGGCGCCCTTGGCTGGGCGACGGCGCTCGGTCAGAATCCAGCCTCGGGCAGATCCCTCTGCCAGAGCTCGAGCTTTAGCTGACCATCATCCTACCTCCCCGCTCCCCTGCTTGAGCTAATATTTCCCCTCTAAGGGGCGCGCCCGAGTCGCTCCGGATTGGCTGCACGAGTCCGGAGTTAAACTTTCAGCCAATGAAAAAGGTCACGGGGCGTGACGCACGGAAACGTCACGGGAATTCCCCCCTCCCGGGGGTGGAAAAGGGGCTTTCCCAGCTGGAGCCCTGGTGGCTGTGGAGAGGTGTCGGGACCCGTCCGAGGTGGGTCGGGCCGGGAGAGAAGCCGGAACCGGAGCCGCCGCCGCGGTGAGTGGCCGGGTTCAGACCCCTGAGTGGCCGGGACACGGGGAAGGGCGGAAGGAGGGCCCTTAACTGACCGAGTCCCAGGGCTGGAGAGCGGCATATGCACGCACACACACAGAGCACGCGCAGGAACAAGACATACGGAAACCCACCGACGTCCTTGCACAACAAAACAAAAAACAAAAAAAACGCGCGGACCCATACGTGCACCTACGTGTATGCTAGCGATCGCACTGCACTGTCCGTACACTCAGACTCGCACACACGTACACGCAAACATGCTCACCCGTGTACAGGTGCCTGGACCCATACCTTTCACGCACAAACTCAGATCTGTTCACCTGTACCCTTATATATAAAGACATGCTCAGACGCGTCCACACTGAGTTTAAGGACGCTCACCTGTACACAGCCTTGCTCACTGGCACATGCATATTGACACCACACATACACAACATTCATGCACACACTCTATACCTCTAATAGAAACACACACTAGAGACACACACGGCTATGGGACCGGGGCAGGGGAAGTGGGCACCCAGAGCAGGGGCGGTGTGGGAACTGCTGAGATGTTTCGGGGAGAGGGAACAGAAGAGTCCATCCCAAGAAGGAGACACCCTTCTTTCCCCCGGCCCACGGCCCCAGAGTCCGTTCTCGGGGCAGAACCCCGGGGCCCCCCACTGGGAAGAGCCCCCGCCTACAGGCCTTCGGAAAGGAGGCCTTCCTACAGCAGGAATGTCCCCCCAAAAGCCCCCGGGTGAATCAGCCGTGGCCTCCCTCGGGGTAGAAAATCCCAAGGTTGCTCCAGGACGGGGGAGGGGAAGGGGGCGGGAGGCGGGCCTGGCCCGGGCCTGAAAGCGTCCGGCAGGTTTGAAAGACCCTCCAGTCCCCGGCGCCTGCCCTGGTGTGTGGAAGTGGGCCCAACCACCAGGGGCGCTTCCCTGGGTCTTGTTGCCCCTCTGCCCGCAGAGAGGCTGCCAGGAGCTCAGAGGCCAGCAACCACCTCGCGCCCCTCCCGCCGCGGGGGCGTGGCTAGTGGCGTCATTTCCAGGCCCGCCCCCTCCGGCCCCGCCTCCCCCTGGTATTTTCGGGACTTTCCTAAGCTGTTCTAACTTTCCTGCCGCTTCCCCGGCCCAGCCCAGCCCAGCTCCGGATCTCGCTCTCCACCGGATCTCGCCCGCCACACCCGGACGGGTGGCTGGAAGAGATCAGACCCTCCCCCAAATCTGGGTCCCCCTCGCCCCCCCCACTCCTGTCCTGATCTGTCTCTCCCTACCCCCGCTACTTCCCCCACCCCCCACCTAAGGCGGGCGCCTGAAACTCTGGGAAACAGAACCCGGCCGGAGCCACCAGACACAGCCGGGCCTAGCCCAGAGACATGGAAAGTTGCTACGACCCAGTGAGTCACGCCTCCTGGCTCTAAAGCCGGGCCGGCTGTCCCCACGTCTGTCTCTGTCTGCCTGTCTGTCGGAGTCCGCTCTGCTCCCCTACACTTGTAATGCTCTCTGATTATCTCAACCTGCCGGTCAATCTGTCTGCCTGTCTGCAAACTTCTTCCAATAGGAGCTTTTTTACGGGCCTGAGGAGGAAAGGGAGTGGTTACTCAGGGCTGGGAAGTGGAGGGCTGTGGGGTGGCTCAGAATCAGTTGCCACCCCAGTCTGTCTCCAAACCAGGCTCTGGATGGCATGATTGAATATGATGACTTCAAATTCGACCCGTCCATTGTGGAGCCCAAGGAGCCAGCCCCGGAGACAGGTAAGTTCCTTACCTCTCCTTGTCTTAGAGAGGGGCGAGGGAGGAGCGTGTGCCCTCTGCCTTGGGGAGACCGGCTTAGAAATCCTGGCTCAGCAAGGCCCCTCTGTCCCCAGCTGATGGCCCTTACCTGGTGATAGTGGAACAGCCTAAGCAGGTGAGCGAACGGAAGGGGTGGTGTGGGATGACTTCAGCTGTGGGGACAAGTGGGGGAGTTGTAGCTGGGAGGCCATGGGGAGGGTCACTGATCACAGAGGCCACTTGAGGTTGGAATGGTTGGCTGCTGCTAATCACGGTGGTGTGGCTTGGGAGATACTGCCAGTTATTATGGTCACTGCTGGCGGGGGAGCGGGGCTGGCTTGGGGGGGGGGAGTCTCTCCTGGTCACAATGTCAATCTGCCCCGGGACGTTCAGCGAGGCTTCCGATTTCGATATGGCTGCGAAGGCCCCTCCCATGGAGGATTGCCAGGTGCCTCCAGTGAGAAGGGCCGGAAGACTTACCCCACAGTCAAGGTGAGTCAGGATGGTGCCGGAGGGTGGGCTAATGGACAGTGTGTTCAGGGGCATTACTGACAGCCCTCACCCCTCCCAGATCTGTAACTACGAGGGACCAGCCAAGATCGAGGTGGACCTGGTAACGCACAGTGACCCGCCTCGTGCTCATGCCCACAGCCTGGTGGGCAAGCAATGCTCGGAGCTGGGGGTCTGCGCCGTGTCTGTGGGGCCCAAGGACATGACTGCCCAGTAGGTGCCCCCTCGTTGCCTGCCAGTCCTAGATCCCAGCCCACTTCTGTGAGCTTAGTATCTGACCAAGGGGTGAGATAGGTTGGGCCCAGAACCCAAGGCCCCAAGTAAAAACCAGGAAGGCTTCCTGGAGGAAGTAGGGCTGAGCTGAGCCCTGGCCGCGGGGAGAGTGCCTCAGGAGGACAGAACTGCTGGCAAAGCCTCTGACTCCCCCTCCCCCACCCAGATTTAACAACCTGGGCGTTCTGCATGTTACCAAGAAGAACATGATGGAGATTATGATACAAAAACTTCAGAGGCAGCGACTCCGCTCCAGGCCCCAGGGCCTTACTGGTATGGAGGGAGGAGGGGTCATGGGAGGTGACCATGGAAGGAGTAGAGGAGGAGGAGGAGTGCCGGGCTCACATGTATGTCCACCGCCCAGAGGCTGAGCGGCGGGAGCTGGAGCAGGAGGCCAAGGAGCTGAAGAAGGTGATGGACCTGAGCATTGTGCGGCTGCGCTTTTCTGCCTTCCTTCGAGCCAGCGATGGCTCCTTCTCCCTGCCCCTGAAGCCAGTTATTTCTCAGCCCATCCATGACAGCAGTGAGTATCCTGACCATCTGGGGTGCCAGGCCTAGGTGCCAGAGGGGGCATGGGGGGCAATCTCAAGCTGTGGAGTTAGACAGGCCTGGGTTTGAACTTGACCCACCACATATGAGCTGAGTGATCTTCAGCAAGTCATTTTCCAAGTACAGCTTCCATGTTGGGTAAATGAAGATACTAGCAGTTCCTGTACTTCTTGTGGTTGTTCAAAGAATAATACAAAGCACCTGGCTCCATAAATGGGGCCATGGCTATTATGTCATCTCAAGTAATTGATATCCCCCCACCCCCACAGAGTCTCCTGGGGCCTCGAACCTGAAGATTTCTCGAATGGACAAGACAGCTGGCTCAGTGCGGGGTGGAGATGAGGTTTATCTGCTTTGTGACAAGGTGCAGAAAGGTGAGGCTGGAGCCCAGGCTGGGAGCTAGGGACACTGGGTATCAAGATGGGGAGCCAGGGCAGCTCTAGGACAAAAGGCCCTGGAGATTCTACTAGGAGCTGTGGCCAAGCTTCAATTTTCCCTATAGATGACATCGAGGTTCGGTTCTATGAGGATGATGAGAATGGATGGCAGGCCTTTGGGGATTTCTCTCCCACAGATGTTCATAAACAGGTACCCTAGGGCCAGGGCCAGGGCCAGGGCTAGGGGGCTGAACTAGGCCAAGGCCTCAATAACACCTTATGCCCTCCAACCCCCTGCCAGTATGCTATTGTGTTCCGGACACCTCCCTATCACAAGATGAAGATTGAGCGTCCTGTAACCGTGTTCCTGCAACTGAAACGCAAGCGTGGCGGGGATGTGTCGGACTCCAAACAGTTCACCTATTACCCTCTGGTGGAAGGTGGAGCTGGGCTGAAGGGGGGGGGGGGGTCCCTGGGCTGGAGTGTCCCAGAACTAGATCAGGGGACCCATGAGTCAAGTCAGGAGTGGGGAAGGTCCCAGGAAGAGGTGGTCCTAGGAGACAGCCTGAGGGCTTTTGGAGGGAGGGCCATGACCAAACTCAGGACAGAGCTCTTGAGGCGTGGTGCATAAGTTGGGGTTTTAACATCTCATTTCCCTCTGGCCCCAGACAAGGAGGAGGTGCAGCGGAAACGGAGGAAAGCCTTGCCCACCTTCTCCCAGCCCTTCGGGGGTGGCTCCCACATGGGTGGAGGCTCTGGGGGCTCGGCTGGGGGTTATGGAGGAGCTGGAGGAGGAGGTGAGGGGCCGCTGGTGGCGGGAAGGGGGACGGAGGAGGGGTAAGGAGGAGAGAAGCTGGTGGGGGGGGAAGAAATCCGGGAGAGTCCTGGCTGGTGCCTCCTACCCACAGCCCGGCCTGTATCCGCAGGTGGCAGCCTCGGCTTTTTACACTCCTCCTTGGCCTACAGTCCCTACCCGTCGGGCTCGGCCCCGATGGGCTGTTACCCCGGAGGCGGGGGCGGCGCGCAGATGGCCGCCGGGGCTCCCGGCGTGGATGCCGGGGAGGAAGCGGCGGAGCCGGGCACGTCCCCCCTAACCCCCCAGCGCGAACCGCAGGCCCCGGACCTGCTGCAGCGAGGTACAGCCTCTTGAATCCGGGCGGTCGGGACGCTGCGGGTGGGGACCGAACCTGCGCCCACGCCCCTGTCGCCCCCAGCCCGGGAGTACAATGCGCGCCTGTTCGGCCTGGCGCAGCGCAGCGCCCGAGCCCTGCTCGACTACGGCGTCACGGCGGACGCGCGCGCGCTGTTGGCGGGACAGCGCCACCTGCTGACGGCTCAGGACGAGAACGGAGACACGTAGGTGGGCGCGAGGGCGGGCGGGAGACCTGGGCTCCCAGGCCAGTCAGGGACTTGGAGCGCCAGGGAAGGTCGTGGAGTGCGGGGCGGGGAAGGGACTTGCAAAGAGCCAGGGCTGTGGAGGCGGACAGACCCGGTTCCGAGTCCGGCCTCACTATGTACTAGCTGTGCTCAAGGTACTTGATCTCTCCCCGTTTCAGTTCTGTTGGTTGTTGAGAGCACAATGATAGTACTTACATACTGCACGAGGTGCTGGGGAGGATTAAGTTCAGGTGCAGCGATGCCTTTGGAGACGTCTGGGCTCCACAAGCCCCAGTGACGGGGATCATGGAGGCGGTGGGGTTTTGAGGGTAGAGGATGCCCTGAGTGGCTGGGCTTGCTGGGCCACATTCTCACTCTCACATCCCTCAGGCCGCTGCACCTAGCCATCATCCATGGGCAGACCAGTGTCATTGAGCAAATAGCCCATGTCATCTACCATGCCCGACACCTGGGTGTTGTCAACCTCACCAATCACCTGCACCAGGTGAGGGGCACCTACGGGTGAGGGGGCAGGAGTTGGAAGGCAGGTGGGCCGAGGCCAGGGGGGAACCTGGCTCATTCTGCCTGTGTCTCCAGACGCCACTGCACCTGGCAGTGATCACCGGGCAGAAGAGCGTGGTGAGCTTCCTGCTGCAGGTGGGCGCAGACCCGGCACTGCTGGATCGGCACGGAGACTCCGCGGTGCACCTGGCTCTCCGGGCAGGTGCCGGTGCCCCCGACCTGCTGCGCGCCCTGCTGCGCAGTGGGGTTCCCGCCATGCCCCAGCTGTTGCACATGCCGGACTTCGAGGGTGAGTTCATCACCTCATCTGGACCAGGGGGCAAAGGTGGGAACTGGGGAGGGCACCTGGCGAGTGTTCACACCTGGTGTGAACATGAGGTGTTGAGGTCAGCTGGTCAGGGGGCCACATTGGCTTCGCAGCTGTAGGCTGAGTGCCTGTGTCCCTAGGGCTGTACCCAATACACCTGGCGGTCCGTGCCCGAAGCCCCGAGTGCCTGGATCTGTTGGTGGACAGTGGGGCTGAAGTGGAGGCTGCAGAGCGGCAAGGGGGCCGAACAGCCCTGCATCTAGCCACGGAGATGGAGGAGCTGGGGTTGGTCACACACCTGGTCACCAAGGTGGGACTGAGGATTGCTGAGGGGGTGGGGCCAAGGGTTGTGGAACCAAGGACGGTGAAGATGCAGGGGGCAGGGGCGACCAGTCACTGGGTGCTGTGATCAACCGCTCCCTTGCACCCCACAGCTCCGTGCCAACGTGAATGCCCGCACCTTTGCGGGAAACACACCCCTACACCTGGCAGCTGGACTGGGATCCCCCACCCTGACCCGCCTCCTTCTAAAGGCTGGTGAGCCTCATCCTTGGGGCATATGAACAGGGCTGGGGGGGAGAGAAAGGGGTGCCTCCCAGTCCCCCCCCACCATGTGGGTTCCCATTGTACCTCCTCACACCTCCCTCCCTCCCCAGGTGCCGATATCCACGCAGAGAATGAGGAGCCCCTTTGCCCACTGCCTTCGCCCCCCACCTCTGGTAGCGACTCAGATTCTGAGGGACCCGAGAGGGACACCCGAGGCAGCTTCCGGGGCCACACACCTCTTGACCTCACTCGCAGCACCAAGGTGAGGCGAGCCTGGAGCCAGAAGCACCAGGGACTGGGGGTACCTGGGCTTATGGCTGGGGCCCGGAGGGGCTGGCACCTGGGCTTGAGGACTGGGGTGGGAGGTCATCAAATGGAGGCTGTCTCCCCAGGTGAAGACCTTGCTGCTAAATGCTGCTCAGGACACCACAGCACCCCCCCTGACCCCGCCCAGCCCTGCAGGTGAGAGCTCTTCACCCACTGCCAGGCTGCAGACCCCTGCTCACAGAGCTCTCTTCTTTAGAACCTCTGAAGGAGGGCTCCCTTGCTCCATCCCTGTTGCCACCCGCTGCCCCATCCGTCAGATTCCCGTGAGAGCAAGGTGCCTGCCTGGGTCCATCTCTGGGCGTAACAGACACATCTGCGTGTGTGTCCCTGTCAGGGCCAGAGCCGCCACTTGAGGATACAACCCTACAGAACCTGGAGCATCTGCTAGATGGGCCAGGAGCCCAGGGCAGCTGGGCAGAGCTGGCAGAACGGCTGGGGCTGCGCAGTCTGGTGGACACATACCGGAAGACCGCCTCGCCCAGCGGCAGCCTCCTGCGCAGTTACAAGGTCAGTGGGTCCCCATCCCCTGCTCCATGCCTGGCTTCTGTCCCCTGTCTCCCATCTCAGGTGCTCCCTTGGCCCCAGGGCTCCTGGTCCCCACACTCCAGTCTCCTGCCTTTTCCTTCTCTCCAGCTGGCTGGTGGGGACTTGGCAGGCCTGCTGGACGCCCTGTCTGACATGGGCCTGGAGGAAGGAGTGAGGCTGCTGAGGGGCCCCGAGGCCCGAGACAAGCTGCCCAGCACAGGTAAAGGGGTCCTACCTGGAACGCAGATCCGGGCCTGGAGGGTGGGAGGCCTATAGGACCCTGCCTGTTTGCTACCGCCTTCCCTGTGCCCACTCGCCCCACAGAGGTGAAGGAGGACAGTGCGTACGGGAGCCAGTCGGTGGGACAGGAGGCAGAGAAGCTGGGCTCGGCCCCCGAGCCGCCAGGAGGGCTCTGCCACGGGCACCCCCAGCCTCAGGTGCACTGAACTGCTGCCCACCCCCCACCCCTCCCCGGGCCCCTCTGTACAGCACCCCCGTCTAGTCCGGTTCTTATTTAACACCCCATGCCCACCCCTCAGTTGGGGCAAATAAAGGATTCTCCTGGGAAGGGGGGACACAGCCCCCTCCCTAACTTACAGCAGTCCCTGATGTGACTCTTGTCCCCGGAACCAGCTGCCTACCCTGGCCCCAAGCCAGGTACCGGAGAGAGAAGGAGGCCCAGCCAGCAAGTCCAGAGCAGTTTTAATGGGAGTGGAGGCTGTACAAAGGGCAGGGCCCACTGACGGAGGGAGAGCGAGGCCATGCTGTCCCCAGACTGTGTAGGGGGGCCTAGGCATGGATACCCTTCCTCCACCTCTGGAAAGAGAGAGGGTGAGCCTCAGGGAGGAAGGAGGGAAAACCAGCTCAGCCCCGACTCCTGGCCTCTATCTGAGCCAGGCCCCAGGATGGAGGGGGATTGCTGGTGTCGGGGTGGGGGTGGTCTCAGCAGAAAGCAGAAACGTCAGGCCTCCCCCACAAAAAAAAAGCATCAAAAGTCCAAGGGGCCCTGGCCCCTCCCACTCCAGCCCTCCCCACCCCATACGAAAAAGTGCAAAACATTATCACAAAATGGGGGTCTCAGAGGGGCCCCTAACCTAGGCTCCCGAGGCCCATGCCCTAGCCCTGCCCTGCCCCGGACACCGCGTCCGGCGCGGTCGGGCCCTGGGCCGAGGGGCCCTCACGGGTGGCCCGAGGCCGGCCCGGGCTCAGGCAGGGCTATGTCATGCAGGTGCCCAGTGGGCGCCAACCCCCCCACGCGCCTACCCTCAACTCAGAGCTTCCACCGCCCACTGCTTGCCCCTGTGCGAGGCTCTGAGCCATGACCCTGAGCCCGGGGCTGGCTGGAGGGGTTGGCCTGCAGGGAGGGACTGGAGTGAGGGCCGGGGAGTCCATCCGCCGTGCTCCCGGCCTGGGCCAGCGCTGCCTCTACCGCATCCAGCTCCTCACTGGCTGCCTTCAGCTTGACGCGGAGCAGCGCGGCGTACGTGCCGTAGCGGGATTTCTGAGGCAGAGGGCGGGGCTGTGAGCCTGCTCTCCCCCCTCTGCCCATCTCAGCCCCGTCTGGAGAAAAAAGCTAGGAGACCGCAGGTTCTTGCCCACCCAAAGCCCCATGGCGACATGAGCCCCGGTAGGTTGGTGACCCTCTGTGGGCGTTCTTGAGGCTGCAAATTCTAACAGCTAATACTTCCCGAGCCGGGACTAGAGTTGGGAAAAGTGAGCACTTGAGCACTTGACAGACCTCATCTCACTTCGTTACCCTGCTGGGTACAACATGTCATCCCCGGCCCACAGAAGAGGAAACAGGCTCAGAGGGGTTAAGCAACCTGCCCACGGTCACCCAGCTGGTCCTATTCTCCTAGAGCCCATGCCCTTAATCTCTAGCCTGAGCCTGTATATGGGAACAGAGAGGTCCCACTGATGGAGAAAGGAGCCACAGAGGCGCCAGTGCAGGGAGGCTCACCTCAAACTCCAGATAGGCCTCCTTCTGCCGCTGCTCCTCAGCCTCCTTGCCCCGGGCCTTCCTGCCCAGTTGCGCAGCCCGGTGCTCTCGCAACTCACTTGCCATGGCCTTCAGCTTGGCCTCGTGGGTCCGCACCTGCTCCTCCTAGAGGCCAGGGGGAGTGTAGTCAGGGTCACTCTAGTACATACAGTGCCTTTGTGCATGTTTTTTAAAAAGCTGCCCCATCCTGTGGATGAGCAAAGCACCGTGTCTAGGTTAACGCCTTGGCAAGTGGAATGGAGACTGTATTCCAGCCTTCACTCACCCCCCATGGCCGGTGTCCTGGTGTGGTGGACATCTACGTAATCACCCACGGTAGCCCTGAGTGCAGTTGGGCTGGGCCTGCCCCACTCCATCCCACTGGCACCAGGTGGACGGAGTTGGGAGTACCTGGGAGAGGCGGGTGGCAGCACTGGGCAACAGAGGGCGGCTGAACTTCCTCTGGGAGCTAACAGCAGCTGGGAAGGGGGGTGCAGAGAACATGGCAGCCACTACATTGATGCGAGTGATCCAGGACTGCATCTGCTCCAGGCTCCTGGGGAGACAACACGGCCACTTAGAACCTGGGTCCAGGATTCCTGTCCGGGATGCCTCTCCTGGCTCAGGGTGTGGCCTGGGAAGAAATGAGGCAATCCAGGGACAAGAGAAGGGAGCAAGGTGGGACTGGGGCAAAGGGGTCCAGGATGGGCAGGAGGAGGGCACTCACGGGGCCTGAAAGAGGAAGACCCGCCAGTCTGCTGTGCGCAAGTAGAAGACATGGGGCCTCTTGCTGTAGTCGCTAGCGCGCGTGGCCAGTGCATGGTGGATGCTGATGGCATTCTTTAGCTCTGCCTCTGATAGGGCCTTCCCGGGCTGGTACTCCTCCTGCAGGGGTGCCCATCTTGTCCTGGCCATGGTCCCAGCCCGGCCTGGCCCAGCCCACCCACACTCCCCTGAGCCAGCTCAGCCCCAACCCCTTGGGCTGGCCCCGCACCTTCTGCAGGTAGAGGATCATGCCCTTGAGGATCCCGTGGAAGCTCTTCCAGCCCCGCTTGCCCCGAGGTGCTGGGGGGAAGGAAGACAGGTCAGGGGGCCTGAGACCCGCCCTCTCCCCTCCATCCCCCAGACCCTCCCCACCCAGCCACGTACTCTTCCTGCAGTCAGGGTCTGCGTGCACCTTTCGCACCAGGGCCCCATGCTTGTAGACTGCAGCCCCAGGCTCAGGAGTCAGGTCCAGGAAAGGGCTGGAGCCGCTGCCACTGCCCCCGCTGACCCTCTTGATGACCTTGGGGTTGGGGTCGGCCAACTCAGACAGAGAGCGTCTCAGCTCCTCCTCGTCTCTGCAGGTGTGATCACCTCAAAGGGGGCTGGCCTTGCAGCCACAACCCCCCCTCCGTCCTAGCCTCTGCCCCCCCCCAGGAAAGTACCCCGTTGTCTGTGGAGGGAGTGGGGGAACAGCTCCTCTCACAGGGTGTGGCTCCCCTCAACCCGAGGCTCCCCGGAGCCTTGTCTCCCGCCTCAGATCAGCTCTCCCCAGGGGTAGCTGTGCCCCCCGCTCAGATGAGCATTCCTCCAGGTAGCGTATCTTCTCACTTCGGTTAGAGCTCCCAAGGGTAGGACTATGACTGTTCCTTCATCCCCATCCTTTTCTGTTTCTGCACATAGACACACCAACCCTCACCCCCTTCTCCACTAGGGCAAATGCACATCTGACTCAACGGTCTCAACCACACCCAGCAGCATGCTTTGCTCAGTTTGTTGGGTAAATGGTGGCAGAAGTGGCTTCCTAGTGGTCACCTAGTACCTCTTGGTCAGCAGGCCCTGCTAGATATCGAAAGAATCAGGTTCTACCCTGTCACTCTGTTGATCAAAAACCTGCAGTAGCTCCCTATTACCTCCCACAAAGAGCCCATGCTACCTCTCTGCCAACGCTGCCTTTTCCTCTTTTCACTCTCCAGCCAGCCAGGCCCGCCTCCTCTTGGTCTCCCCACCCCACACTCATTTCAGCCACCACATATTTGCCTCCCAAATATCAACTTCCCTCTCCCCAAATGCTTCCCCTACTTCAAGGCCTGCCCCAAGTCCCAATCTGCACCCCAGTCCTGAGCTCTGCCTCCTCAGGTCTTCTCTCCTGCAGACTGGGAGCTCCCAACGCAACCGATCCGTGACTGGACTCTCAGCAGACACCAGCAAATATGAGTGATCTATTGACTGTTTCGATGAGGCTCTCCCTGTCAGACTGGGGGTCCCAAGGCTAAAACTGGACCTCCTCCCTTAGTCTGGACTCCTCTAAGACTTACTCTGAGTCTCTTTCCACTGAGGCTGCCAAGAGTAGACAATGTGGTCCCTTGTTCTACGACACTCTGGATTCCCTAGGACCTAAGAGGGGGCTCTACCTCCAGAGACTTCTGCTTTCCCACTTGGTTTGCCAAGGGACCTTCCCTTTTTGTTTCAGCACTCCTCCTCCCAGGCCCGCTGACAGTGGCCACCCACCCCAGCCTAGCTTGTCATAACAACCCAGCTGAAGAAAAGACACAGATCCCCAAGACCAGGCAGCCATCTCCAAAGAAGGAAGTGAGGCAGCCTCGGTGCCTCTCACGGCCTCACCCGCCTCCCCTGCCCCAAACCCAACCTGGACTCACAGGGCCTGCCTCAGCACTCTCAGCCTCTCCAGGCAGCCCCTTCCCCACACCCCAGCTCCCTCACCACACAGCCCCAGGACTCACATGGCCCACTGCAGCTTTTCATTCTTGATGGAGCTGTACAAGGCCTGGGAAGGGAGGAACAAATCAGGCAGGTATGGGTCACTCGTGGGGGAAGCAAACCATGTATCCCAATGCCAGAGCTCAGAGCCCTCCCTCCTAAGTCAGGGGAGGAGAGAGCGGGGAGCGGGGGCCCCGCTGGGTGTGATGACCAAGAACACAGGCTCCGAAACAGAGTGTTAGGACACAGTCCTGTTTCACTTTTGCTGCAGGACTTTGGGCAAGTATCTGTGGGGAGAACAAATGTAGTAACAGGCGTGTAATGTAGAGCAGGCAGTCGGCACAGGGCACCCAGGCATATAGTCGATGCACCGTAAATGGCAACTGCTCTTATCATCTTTGCTGTTGTTATTGTGAGGGGTATCCCGCCCAGATCCTGGGTGGGAGAAGCACAGCACTGGAAGGAATAGAAAAGAGCATGCCAAGAAGCTCTCCTTTCCCCAGTCGTGTGCCTTGGCCTGTTTCCATAGGATAAACCCACACAGAACATATGGGGAAACTGAGGCCCAGCAACAGGGATTCACCCCCGTCACCTCCCTCTCTGGCTAGCAGAGAGCACATTCTCATGACTCCTAACCTCTGGGCAAGCTGAGCGCTTCCCCCAGCCCAGACAGCCCCAGCAAGTCTAACGCCAGGGTGGGTGAGCCCCCTGCCCACTGACATCCTTCATGTTACCGGACAGTGAACACTAGTCTCAAAGGCAGAAGTTTTAGCTTCCAAATCCTGCACACCCCAAGCTCCCTGTGAACTCCTGAACCAGTCACTTCCCCTCTGTACAGTTGTCATGGGGGACCTGTGGGGGCCTTGGGATGGTAGGGTAGAGAATGGGCTCCAGGAGTTGCAGAGGGGACCCCTCTTCTTGGGAGTGGCCTGCAGCATGGGTCCACAGCAGCACCTCCCACTGTGGGGGCGACTCCACCAGCCTGTCTGTGAGTGGGTGTGTCTCCAGCATGTGCGTGTTGGGCTAAGCGCGTGGCGTGTGATGCTGCCTGCGTGATCTGGGTGCAGTGGTGACGTCGGTGCCTTCTCCGTGATGGGACACAGCCCCCCACCCCACCACCAACATACCACAGTCACTGGCTCTCACTGCCCACTGTCACACTCAGCCACAAGGCTAGCCCAGCATCCCACATGTGCACATCCTGTCCAGGGGTGGGTACACCCCACAACCTCCACACCCTCCACAGCACAACCCAGCTTTATGCACACACAACCCTCCCAGCACACCCCCAGCCCAAGCCCGGCAGAGCCCGGACCCTAAACCCTCACTCTCCAACTCTGGGCCAGGAGGTTGAAGTGGCCACCCAGATCCAGCCTGTCTCCAGCCTTCCAGTTCATCCCCTGCCCCCTCGGAGGACCCCGTTTGGCCCACAAACACGTCTTCCTTCCGAAGTCCTAAACCCTATGGGTGAGCCCCATGTCATGCTCCCAGCTAGAAGACCCAAAGACCCTTTGGTTTGAGATGCCCACCTTAATCCGACCGTCTGTGCCCTTCCCCCTCCAGTCCATGCCCACTCCTGGCTACCCATGGGCTCTGTCCCTGCCGGGCTCGGCCCGCCCGCCTCAGTCCGACCGATGCCCCTTCGGCTCGTGCCACCTTCGGTGCCTCCCTCACACCGCCCCCTCAGCCACACCGCCCTCCACAACCCCCGCGGCCGCCCCCCCCTCCAGCCTGGCGTGGGCCGCGGCCCCAACGCCCTCACCGCCTTCTTCTTCTTGCGGCTCTGCAGGCGGCTGACCACCAGGTCGGTGTAGAGCACGGGCTTGAGACTGCGCGAGCGCTGCGGCCAGCCGTAGCACAGGGTCTCCGCGCCGCGGTGGGTGCGCCCGTAGCGCACGGAGCACAGCGAGCGCGAGCGCAGCCGCCCAGCGCTGCTGTGGATGCTGTTGACGCCGATCATGCTGGCCCGGCCGGCGCGCCGCGGCCCCGGGCCATGCCCCCGCCCGCCCTCGGCCCGGACGGCCCGGACGGCCCGCGGACGGCTCCCCCGACAGCCGGCGCGAGCGGCCCGGCCCGAGCCCGGCCCGGCTCCCACCGACGCACAGAGCGCGCCGCGGCGGCGACGGCGGCGGCGGCGCTGTCGGCTCTGCGGCTCCGCGCGAGCGGGAGGGGGCCGCCGACGGGGAGGGAGGGCGAGGGCTGGGGGCGGGGACGGCGCAAAATGGAGGCGTCCGACAGCGCAGGGGCCCGCGGCGCGCCGCCACGGGGGCGGGGCCTCGGGGGCCAGCCTGGGCCCGTGCGCGAACATGCGCGGCAACGGGGGTGATGGCGGTGGCGCCGGAAGCCCCTAGGCCTGCGTCTAAGAAGGTGGGCTGACCCTGTAGGGTCTGCAGCTCCCTCCTGGCTCGTCACCTTGGGGGGACCAGGGGCGGAGGAGGTGGGAACGCGTCCCCTCGGCCCCTTCTCCCCGCCCCGAGCCAGGACAGGCCACGCAGGAGGGGCGGGAATGGAGGCAGCCATGGAATCGCACCAGCCTCAGCCAACACACCCAACCGAAGATAGCTCAAACGCCCGAGGCTGTACCCCAACTCACGTACACACAGCCCAGTTTACAGACATACACCCCAACTAGCCAGATCACCAATCCACACTCACCCCAACTCACAGACATTGCAAATTCAGATGCACCCCTCAGAATTTAGTCTTTAACTCATACAATCCTTGCTCATGGATGCATGCCATAAATCAGACAGCAATTTGTAGATATACACCCTAATACACAGAAAGACCCAATATACACCCCAACACAGATACACTCTCTAAATCGTAAGCCCTTAAAGCACAAACATACCCCAAGCCAAACCCCCTGATTTACCAACACCCTAAAGCATAAACATTATATATACACAACTCAAGCATACACCCCAACTCTTTGGCACCCCAAACTCACAATGGACATCCCCCCGATTCCGATACATTCCCAAACTCAGAAGCCCAACACACCCCAAGTTCACAGACGCACCCAAGGACACTCCTGTGCAGTCACATGTATGTGATGGCCCAGAGACCCCTTTGCCAACCCTAGAGGTTTCAAATGAGTCCAGGCCTCTCTGCATAAAACCAACGGATCAGGGAAAGGAGTGAAACTACAGGACCGGGACACCCTCTCCTCCTCCCATGCATACCACTCCCTGTGTAGCTAAATCCCTCAAGTGCTGGCCTGTGGGAGCAGGGCCCGGCAACAGGGGAGTCAGAAGAGCAGTGTCTAGTCCCAGCTTGAATGTAACTGGCTCTGAGACCTTGGAAAAGCCTTTGTCCCTCTTGGGCCCCTCTACCTCCGGGTCCCTCCAGCACAGTGGTACCAGAAGGGCCTTTGTGGCCATATAACCTGGGGCAACGGGTGGAGGGGGAGGAGGGAAGCGGGGGCACCTGTGTGTCCCTGCCCTATGCTGAGACCCCTCCCATCCTCGGTGAACACTGGAGGAGGGGCACTTAAAGCAAATGCAGGGTCCAAGGCCGTCTGATCACGGGTTTTCGAGAGCTGTCTCCCCTCCCCCGCTGCGCACGGCCAAGACTGCACATAAGTGCGCATGTTCCGGGGGAGCCTGCGTGTGGGGGTTGGGGGAGGGGGCGGTCCCCAAGCTGAGTCACGAGAGCCCAGGCTCCAGCAGCAGGAGCTGGGGGCCGGCAAGCCCCTCACCTCACCGATTTCCACGCTGCCGCCGACAGGTCCCCATCCCTCCCCTCCAGCAACCTCTACCCTGCCGGTCCCCCTCCCCGCCCCCCCCCCACCTTGAGCAGCTCCCTGGGGAAGTCTCCGCCTTCATTGAGGCCCTCCAGGTTTCCGATGAAGTCTCCGCAGGTCATGCGCTTCCCAATGTTCTAAGTGAGGGCACAGAGGACTGTGAGGGGGACCTTGGGCCCCAGGCCTTGAAGTCTCTGGACGCAGTTTTCTGGGCTCCCTCCCGCCGGCCCCCCACTCACATGGCCGTGGAGATCGGTGTTGAGTAGCATGAGGGCGCAGGTCAACGTGTGCGCACCGTCTAGGGGAGAGTTAACATTCAGCCTCGGCCACATCCCACGGGTTCTTCCCACAGCCATCTTCCCCAGCCTTCCAGTTTATCTCCTACCCTCTTTGGCCCCCAGTCACACTTTTTAAAGTCTTGAACCCCATAGTGAACCCTCCTGCCAAAGCCCTCTCTTTTCCAGCAGATCCCTAAAAGGGACCTTTTCCCCAACACCCACGGGCCTCGGCGAGTATGCACTACACACAAGCCAGTGGGCCCCTCACAGTTACGCTGCCCAGTGCAGCCAAATCACATTGTCTGTGGACAGTGGCGTGCAAATACACCCGCTCCTGACCACACACACTAGACCCTAGCAATGCCTGCCCACAGGCACAGTTCCACCTTCCTGAAGCCATGTCAGCACTGCACACACGCATGCTCACACGCCTGCAAGCCTGTGCATGCATTCACTCCCACACACACACTCATGCTCCTATGCACACACACTGTGCCCATCTGCTTCGGTGACCAGCTGGGAAAGCCCTGCCCCCTGGCTTCCTCACCCTCTGAGGACAGGGCTCCAGGATTGCACTGGAAGTATCTCTGGGAGAAGTGGGCCAGCACACGCTCCCGTTCTTGGGTCTCACCCATTAAGGCCAGCTCCTTCAGAAACACCCTGGGGAGTGGGGAAGAGGCAGCATGTCACCCCTACCCAAGGTCCCCTAACCAGGCAGCCCCAGCTTTTGGCCATGCCCAGCCATCCTGGGAAGGATGACATCAGGGCACCTTAGGAGAGGCATAGGGGCTCGGAGGAGGCACAGCGGAGGCCCTGCACACCAAGCCTGGAGAGTGGGGGCTGCCCTCAAAAGGCTTAACACCCACCTGAGAGCTTGGTCCAGAGTCATGCCCGTGAAGACAAAGAACTTGAGGTACTCGCCAGCCACAAGTTTGCTGAAGTCATTGCTGTGGGCAGGGCAGATAGACAGGTGGAGTCTCAAGGGAAAGGCTCCAGGGGCCAGGTGGGCTTACCTACAGCCCCGGGGCTGTTAGACAGAGGGGATGTGGAGGTGCTGCCCACAGGATGCATCCCTCCTCCCCCCATTCTCAATCCCAACCAATGACTTTACTTCTTGCCCAGGTGCCGGGCCACATCGGCCTTCCGGAAGCCGTCTAGTCGGTATAGCCTCTTAGCTAGGCGCTGCGCGGCTTCCAGGTCTGCTTTCTGCCCATTGGACAAGGTGTCTGTGCTTCCCAGGGCCAGCCGCTCTGTGCTGTCCAGCTCTGAGTCCGAGTCGGACACCAGCTGGCTCAGCGGTGGTTCGCTGCCGGGGTAGAACACCAGCTCAGAGGTAGGGCAGTCCCTCTGGGGCCATTCCGATCCTTCCTCTGCCTCCAAAACCGGAAGACAGAGAGGGGGTATTTGGGACACGGGGAAGGCATTTTTCTTTTCACCAGAGGACACTGTACAGGTTTCCTCTATCAACTGATGCCATCCTTACCATCTCTCTGTAGAAGTCCTACATCAAATTTAACCCACATCCATCTTTCTGCTGTGGGAATTTTGACTGCTTCTCCAAAGCTCCCTATGGAGTTCGCTATTAGGCACAGATTTCCCATCTCCACACTGGCCCTACTGAGAATATAGTCCTCTATCTCTGAGAATATGGGCTAAGGTGGGATATAGATAGGCTGCCAGAGAAGAACAGTGGAGGGTCAAACAATGATTTGAGGGCAGCAGGGACACCTTCCCCCTCCTATGTCTTTCTTGTTCTAGCCTTTGCCTTGGTCCTTCTCTTCCACCCACAAAGAGGCAGACTCTGGGGTAGAGGGGAATGGGGGTCAACGTGCACCCCATTCATCCCGTCTCCTCCTCCCCTTCCCTTCCCGCCATCCCAGCTGCTCTACTCGCAAAGCCACCTGTCACCCCAGAGACAGAGGCCGGAAACTCCTGGTTGCTAGGCAACCCTGTCTCCCTGGCCACCCCCTCCCGTTGCCATGGCTTCCGTGACTGAGAGGGTAGCTGGCTGAGGGAGAGCAGAAAGGTTAGACTGGTGAAAGGACTTCCTGGAGAAGGGTGAGAGGCTCCTGACTGAAGAGGGGAGGCGACAAGGGAGGGAGGCAATGGGAGAGGCTGGTGGCTGCGTCTTTGGGAGAAGCCTCCAGGCTGGGTGGAGTACGGTCACAAGAATTCTAAGCAGGTTAGAGGCTCTGCCTGGGGAAGGAAGGGCCTTCCTAGAAAGAAAGGAGGGTGTTCTCTGGGAACTCTTAAATCTTGAATCATGGTTTTTCAAGTCACTGGATCTGAGACCAAGGGGGTGGGCTCCCCCTCACAGCCAATGGAAGTAGCCCTCCAAATGGAAAAACAGACATCTGCACCCCCTAACCACTCTATCAGGGGTCGGGAATATAAACTGCCTCTTTGCAGTAGGGCTCTTTCCCTTGGAGCAGCTGTTCCGGGGGCCTGGGGACCTCAGTTCTGAGGAACCAAAGGAATCACTCACCTGCCCAGGGGTGCTGCCCCCAGCCCAAAGCTGTCCTCTGAGTGGCAGGGACTAGGGGGCTCCCTCCTTGGGGCCTGCTTGGCTCCAGCCTCTGCCTCCTCTTCCTCCCGTCTCTGTGTCCAAGGCCCATCAGCAGCAGAGCTGGTACCAGAATCTGGCTCAAGAGGTGCAAGTGGGGCGGGAGCAGGAGGGTCAGGCCGGGGGGCAGGGGGTTGGGGAGGCAGCTCAAAGGTGAAGAAGGGGCTCTGGGTTGGGCCAGGTGAGGCCAGGGCCTCCAGCGAGGCAAGGCTGGTGTAGGAGGTGCCCTTGGCTCGGTGTGACTCCAAGATGGCTTCAAACACACAACTGAAAGAGTCAGGCCCATCAGCTGAGGGGCTGGTCCCAGGTAGAAAGGGCACAGGCGACTTGAGAGGCCCAGGGTGAGGCATCCGGGTGCCTGGCCTGCAGGGGCAGGGAGAGTCTCTGATCAGGGACCCAAAGGACAGCTCTTGGGTAGCATTTCATTGAATTCTCATATGACTCTGTGAAGGGGACTATCACCTCCTTTTCACAGGCCCCAGCCCTCTAAAAAAGCCACCTGGGTAGGGAGTCCCCACTACGGGTTCACCAAGCTATTCAGTGCCCTGAGGCACCCCAGGCTTACCGTCCCTAGCACCCAATCCCTTCCTCTCTTCCTCCCTGCTAATCTCCCTTTCTCCTCCTTCTCCCTGATCCTCTCCCCTCCTGCCATCCCATTTCTATTTCTGGCAACATCTTAGGAGAAGAAGATGAGGCTCCAAGCTGCAGTGGGGTGTGAGACGGAGAGGAAAGCCCCCACACTCCCCATTCTCCTGCCAGGATCCAGGATCAAGATTGATGCTCCCACACCCCCAGGCTTGATTCTGGCCCCTGGCCTCTCACTCTACCTCCTGTTCTTCACTAGAACCCCTTTCCTCCTCACTCTACCTCCTGTTCTTCACTAGAACCCCTTTTCTGGCTGCTCCCTACCCTATGGGCTCTTGCTGACATACCCCACCCCGTACATCCCCAGCATTCTGGCAGGCCTGGGGCTTCTGTCCCGAATCTCCTGCTGCATCGCCCTGTCAGCACTGCTAGCTTGGTCCTGACCCTCCCAGTCCCACCCTCATCTCCATTCCAGTCCCTCTGACCCAGCTCTGCCTTTGGGCCAGCTCCAAGGAGTAAGCCTCATTCTTTTCCCATTCCCGCACTCACCGGGCCCCCTCTGAGGCCTCAAACACCTCGTCGTCCACTTCCTCTTCCCCACCTGCTTCGTCCTCGTCCTCATTTCCACTGCCCAGGCTGGGACAAGGGCCAAAGCATGGACCGGGATGTGGGGCAGGTGAGCGGGCAGTGCCAGGCGGGCCCTCAGAGCTGGGCTGACTCTCGATGGCCGAGTCAGCATCCTCCCGCTCCGCCAGCACCTCATCGATGTCCGTCTCGCGGTAGCACCTCAGGGGCACCGTGTCCAGGTCCGTCTCGGAGTACTTGGCTGCTCGCCCCACAGCCACCCCAGAGCCCTGCCCTGAGCCCACCCCAGGTGGAGATGGGGGGGCCTGCTCTGGGGGCTTAGCACCTGCAGTATGTATAGGCATCCTGGTCAAGAGGTTATCCTGTCAGCTACCTGTCTTGATACTGTTCTAGGAAGGAGCTCTTTCCTGTTGCCTCATATTGGCAGGAAGATTCTTTCACTGTCTAGCCACCATTCTTCCTGCTACAAACTCAGCTTGTTCCTGGTGCCAGTGAAGCTCGTTTCAAATCAAGTTCTTGTCAAATAACTTTGAGGGGCCCGAGGGAGACCAGCTTCTTTTCTACTTCACAGAATGACCCTTGATATCCCGCCATCCCCTCTCTCCACAATCTAGCTTCCTCCAGGTGCCCAACCCAGCCATGATCCCCTGACCCGCCATCATAACACAGATGGAAAGTTTAAGACCTGGAGAGGCATTAGCCAACTCATGAGCCCAGGAAAGGACTGGGGGGAGGTTTAAAGGAAGGCTCCCTACCATGCCTCAGCTGCTGTGGGGAAGGCCCTGCCCTGTTCCCCTTGCCTCATCCAGGATCTTACCTGAGCTTGGGGGGTCCAGGGAGCCATAGAAGAATTCCCATTTGGCTCGAGCAATTCTCTGGGCATGAGAGGAGACTTCCCGGGGGGAGGACCAGGTGTCTCCCTAAGCCAAGGAGGGAGAGACAGACACAAGCACCCAGAGGTAAAGCCACACATACAAAGACACAAGAACATGGGACAGAAACACAGAAAGAAAAACACACAGGGACAGATATAGAGGTGCCGAGGCACAGGGACAAACATGTGGGGCAAGAAAGAGACAGATTTAGGACAGATCGAAGAATTCAGAGTGAACAGCTGACAGGCTCAAAACTTCCAAGGGACCAAGCCTTGCCCCTATGCTGGGGCTCTGGGGTTCCAGGGAGCCCAAGGGAGGTCGCATACCTGGTTCAGGAGTCCAGTGTCAGCAGGTCCTGGGAATAGCTTGGCCAGGTGCTCAGAGGGTCCCCCCAGCCCATTGGGGAGAGAGGAGTAAAGGCCATCTGCCCCAACCTGAGGTTGGGTTGGTGGCCCATGTATAAGGCCCCGGCTGCCAGGCCCAGCTGAGCCTCCTCCGGCTGGGAGTGGGTCTGATGTGGATGCCTCTAGCCGCAACTTCCGGTTGGAGCCAGGCCCCAGGGCTGGGGTGGGCCTGGGAGGAGAGACCCCACCCAGGTCCCAGCTCCGACTCAAGCCTCCTGGAGCAGGTAGCCCATTCAGTGGCCTCACGCTGGCCTTCTCCACAAAGCGGAATATGACCACAGAGCTCCGAGCCCCTGGTGGGGGCTGCCCAGTGGGTGAAGAGGGTGCCCAGGGTGAGGGAGCAACACGGGGTGAGGGGGGCCCACGCAGGGGTGTACAGGGTGCTGTCACACGTCCCAGTTCCCGGCCTCGGGGACCTGGACCTGCCACCCGCCGTAGCAGGGAGCCTGTGCTGCCATACATGCTGGCTGGGGGGCTTTGTGGCACCGGGCCTTCGGGGAGCCAGCGGCGTGGGCATCGTGGTGGGGAGATGGCACAGTCGCCCTCCGAGCAGAAGCGCATGGCACCCTGGGCCATGCTGGGGCCGGGGGTCAGGCTGGGGGGGCAGGGATGGCGAGGCCAGGCGGGGAGTGAGGGGGCAGCATGCTCTTCAGACAGGCCTGCAAGAGAGGAAGGGGGAGCAGGGGGTGAGCTGCAGGGAAGGTGGATGGGCAGGAGAGCAGAGACAGGGAGGGGAAAGCAGGATAGGCCATCTGAGAGCCAGGGGCCTAGCCTGTCCTGGGAATATGGCATCATTGATCCCACCCCTAGAAATGATCAGGCCTCCTACTTGGGCTACTTCCATGGAGGCCTGAGGAGAAAAGAATTGTGTCCCCAGTAGGCCCCTGGCCCCTTTCCTTCTGTCTGGGGGCCCTAAGCATCACCCTGGGAGGAGAAAGGAAGCTATTTCAGAAGTTGAGTGAGTTCAGAGTCCCTGTGGCATTTTGGAGCTACTTCTGGTGGAGGAGGGGGAAGGCTGGTAGCCCACCCTCTGGACCAGGAGTGTCAGCCAATCAAAACCATCTTACAGCCATGGGTCCCCCACAGTCTCTTTTATGGAGGCCCCTCACTCAGTGAGAGAGAATTCAGGCCTCCTAGAAGGAAAGGCAGGAAGATTGGGGGGGGGTGTTATATAGGGATGATGAGGGGCTGAGAGGCATATGGTGAAGGGGAGGAGAACTGAGGCCCCTACTCCTGATGTATACATGCTGAATGGGAAAGGGACATTCTTGTTCTTCATACAAGTACACACACACACACACAGGGACAAATAATGTCAGTACACAGTTAAACATATTCATAGGCAATATCTCCTGCACACACAGACCCAGGCACACACATACACACATTACCCAAAGACACACCCTCATACACTCTCACAGTCATAACAAATATGTGTGTAATGGAAAGGCACATGCTTATTTTACACACACACTGTCATCAAACAAGAATACACAAAGAGACACACAAATATACTCACAGGGCCTCATTCTCCAATGCACACAGACACAGGCGTATCAGACACTCACAGGGACCTACTAGTCACAATCACATACAAATACAGATGCACCCTCACACACACACTTAAACAGGAACACACACCCTCTCCCCCAACCCCCACCAGTCACCTGTCTCTGGGTGGGAAGGCTGCACCAGACCCTGTCCCTCCTTCCCTCTTAAGGGAATGACAGATCTTGTCCAGCCCTTAAAGGGGTGAAGGGGCCTCTGGTGGCAATGCAGGGTAGGGGCAGAGGTCAGGAGCAGCAACCCTGCCAGGCAGGTTTCCGAAGCTCAGTGGGGGCCCAGGGCATCCCCAGTGCAGCTCCGACTGGAGCTGCCTCAGTACTCACCGCTGCTCGCCTGGAGCTGGGGCCGAGGAGAGGCGGGGAAGAGGCTGGGCCCAGCTCAGCTGTGAAGGCAGCGCGGCTCCCGCTTGCTCCCGCTTGCTCCAGGCCCGCCTGCCTCTCAGTCCCTCCCCCTCCCCCCTACGCGCGGCTCAGGCAGAGCTAATCCCCCCACCCACCCCCCGCCCTTTTCCGGGGCCCTGAGCCCCGGAGGCTGGCCCCCCTTCTCGACGCTAGGTCCCCGCTGGGCTCTCCCGCCAACCTGAGACCCGCCCTTGACGAGGGGGAGGATGTATGGAACCCCTGGTTCTGTTCCCAAGACCCTCACGTGCCCCACCCCAATCGTGTCCTGATCCCTTTCCTCCACCGCCCCCTGAGCCACACGCCAGACCCAGCTGCACTCGCGTGTCCCGCTCCAGACCCCACGCGTGTCCCTAGGAGGTTGCCACATGACCTGTTACATGCCACACGCGCTCCCGCCCCCACGAGCACGCGGCCGCGCCAAGCACACCGAATGGGTGTAGACCGGACCCGCCCCCTAAATCCAAGAGACCATCAACTTATGGGAGAGAGATCTAGGAAACAGTGCCTCAAGCCCTAAGGGGTTCTACGTTTCGGACCCAGGAGACCCAACCCTGACCACTCGCCCAGGATGCAGCAGGAGGGATGTTAGTCAGACTTTAGAAGGAACTTCCTTGCTGCCTGAGTTAGGTGTCCTGGCTATCTGAGGGTAAATGGTTAGACGGGATGATGCCGGGAGTGGAGGAAGTGGGAAGCAGGCAACCCTTGTGCCCTTGGCCAAGGTAGAAGGGGGCCCAGCTATTTTAGGAAAGCACTGCCAGAGTTACTATGGCAACTGCTCTCCTTGGGAACGCCAGGGCATGCAGGTGGTGACCTCGGAATGAAGAAGGGGCCTGTTCGGGCAGTCAGGGGGCGCGAGGACTTGCGCGGCGGGGGCGCGCGGGGCTCACCGCGGGGAGGGGCGGCGCGGGCTCCGCGTGGTGCTGAAGGGGACAGCGCCAGATTTGTCGCACTGCGCAGGCGCAGAGGCGCGAACAAAGCAGGGAGGAGGAGGAGGCGCGCGTCCCGAGGTGGTGCGCGCCTACAAAGCTCTATCTTAGCGGAGGTCGGTCCTCCCATCTACCCCCTCCCCAAGCAGGCTAAGGAAGAGGAAGCAAATCCCTCACCCAAGATAACCCTCTTTGGTCCTTCCCCGTTGCTGGCTTCTCCCTTCTTGCTGCATTGGGGGTGGGGGAGGGTGGAAGGGATTCTGGGAAAACTAGGATGCCTGAATTCTCAATCGCGACTCGCTTGACCCTGGACAAGGCGCGTCCTCTCTAGGGCTTCGGTTCCATCTTTTAAAATGGAGTAAGAGCACAGAGCTGCTCACCTTGCAGAAGTGCCCGAAGCCCTGATGAAATAATGGATGGGAAGCAGTTTTCGTTATGCAGAGGGAGATGAAGCGGCTGCACGAAGGGAGAGCGCAGCCCTGCTAGGGGGCAGCTCTCGGCGACAGGAGTAGCCCTCAGCGTCCTTCACACCCTCCCCACCAATGGATGATGGGGAAAGCACTGCTCCGGGGATTCCCCGGAGCGGACCCTGGAACCAGGAACTGCGGACGCGGTGAGAGGGCGGCCCAAAGTCTGAGTCTAGAGTTCTGGGACATCACTGCCCCAGGGCGGGCCCAGCCCCAAACTCCACAACTAAATCCCCAGGTCAACGGAGAAGCGGTACTCCTGGTGGGCTGAGCTGAGCACTCATTCTTCTCAGGACTCTAGACCTCCTGGGGAAAAGATAGGGACCCAAGTGGAGAGATAATCCTTCTTAGCGCCCCCTCTGTCTCTCCCCTCGAGGTGCAAATCCATTCCAAATCGTCCGGGAGTGGAAGGGGCTGGACAGCTCTGTACTTCATAACTAACCAGGAACAAGAGGTTTGGGCAAGTTTGCTTGATGAAGGAAAAAAAATTCTAGCTTCGCCCATTTAATTCATTCAGCAATTACTGGGCACCTACTATGTGCCAGACAGTAAGCCTGGATAGTTTCTCCCCATTTTTCCAAGTCGCTAAACGTGACCAGAGGGCAAAGAGTAGGCCCAGAACCTTGGAGTCTTGGCTCCGCCCCTTCTGCGTTTGGCTTTGCCTGCTCCTCCCATCACCACTTCACTCAGAGGCGGCCACTGGCCCAAGACGAAAAAAGAGCCAGTCTCTGCTGCACCATTGCGTTCTCCAGCTTCAGTTTTCAAGCCCTGTAGCCGAGAAGGCGAGGTCTGATGTTACACCACCAGTCTGTTCCGCCCTCAGTTTCGAGATCCATCCGGAACGCTTTCAGATAGGATCCTCAGTGAGACCGCACTCGATTGAATCGGTCTGTCTCTACAGCCCAAGGAGGCGGGTTCGCTGAGGCCTCTCCAAGGCCAAAGCAAGAAGACCTTACTGCGCACGCGCAATAGGCAGCCGATGGAGCCACCGATGGAGCCGTCCGGAGGGGAGCAAGAGCCCGGAGCCGTCAGGTACCGAGGACGGGAGGGGCCGAGAAAAAGAAGAAGGACCTGGGGGAGGGGAGCCGAACTGGGCCGGGTCTGGGGACCGCTCTTACGAGCCGGGGCGCAGAAGCATAACGGAGGCGGACTCGTAGGTGACAGCGGCCCGGGGACGCCACCGCCCCTTTACCCGCAGGCTCCTGGACCTGCCTTGGGAAGACGTGCTGCTCCCACATGTCCTGAGCCGGGTGCCGCTACGCCAGCTGCTCCGGCTGCAGCGCGTCAGCCGGGCTTTCCGGGCGCTAGTGCAGCTGCACCTGGCGGGGCTGCGCCGCTTCGACGCCGCTCAGGTGAGCCGGGGGCCAGAGCCTCGCCCCGTCTGGGTACCGCCCCCGCCCCGCCTCCAGCCCAGCCCCCAGCCCCTGTCTACCCTGCCGGACCCCGCGGGAAGTACTCTCAAAGGGCGAGGGCCGGGTATCAACTCAGAAGGCGCTTGGGGTCTCTCCCGGGAGGGCAGGTGGCAAACCCCGAGGGCGGGTTGCTGACGGGAAAGAACTCTTCAGGGGCGGAGAGGCAGCGCCCGTCCCGCCCCCGGGACCAGCTGAGAGTCGAGGTGCCTCCCTGCCCGCAGGTGGGTCCGCAGATCCCGCGGGCCGCTTTGGCCTGGCTGCTGCGGGACGCTGAGGGGCTGCAGGAGCTGGCGCTGGCGCCGTGTCACGAATGGTTGTCGGACGAGGATCTGGTGCCGGTGCTGACGCGGAATCCGCAGCTGCGGAGCGTGGCGCTGGCCGGCTGCGGGCAACTGAGCCGCCGCGCGCTGGGGGCGCTGGCGGAGGGCTGCCCCCGCCTGCAGCGCCTTTCCCTCGCGCACTGTGACTGGGTAGACGGCCTGGCGCTGCGCGGCCTCGCCGACCGCTGTCCGGCCCTTGAGGAGCTGGACCTCACCGCCTGCCGTCAGCTCAAGGATGAGGCCATCGTATACCTGGCGCAGAGGCGCGGCGCGGGCCTCCGCAGCCTCTCGCTGGCAGTCAACGCCAACGTGGGGGACGCCGCAGTCCAGGAGTTGGCTCGGAACTGCCCGGAACTCGAGCACCTCGACCTAACCGGCTGCCTCCGCGTCGGAAGCGACGGCGTCAGGTGCCTGGGCATGGGATCGGTGGGTTGGGAAAAGGGCAATCACTTACTTAGCCTCTGGGTTAGGGGCGGGCTGTAGCTGTCGCAGGGCAGAACGGGGGTGTCTGGATACCACGGCACCCCCGTTCAGACCAGGAAAGGCCTCTAGGATTGCCTAGACCATAGAGCCCATAGTTAAAAAAAAAAAACTTTTTTGAACCAGTATTTACACATTGGCAGATTTCACATACAGTCAAGTTTCTGGCTTTTCTTCAACAAGGGGAAAACCTTGAAATCCTGGGCGGAGCTGAGGAGCAGTTTCCCCCTTTAAGAGACAGGAGGAAGTCTCTGGTTCACTGGAGACATTGAATGTATGACTCCATCCGGGCTCCCTCCCTCGTTTATGGAGGGAAAAAGAATGCTCTGAGTTTGAGGGAGACAGGGGCTTTGCTGGCTCCCCCACCGTGGGCGTAGCGGCGTCTGGCCCCTAGCCTCACCCGGCTCCTCCCCCAGGACGTTGGCCGAGTACTGCCCGGCGCTGCGCTCGCTGCGGGTGCGGCACTGCCACCATGTGGCCGAGCCCAGCCTGAGCCGCTTGCGGAAGCGCGGCGTGGACATCGACGTGGAGCCGCCGCTGCATCAGGCTCTGGTGCTGCTGCAGGACATGGCAGGCTTTGCACCCTTTGTCAACCTGCAGGTCTGACCTGCCTGCCGATGGGGCACAGCTGGACTGTGTGGCGGGGCCTGCCTATGAACTGTAGGGAAACTGGACTGTGGGGGCCTCTGGTTAGAGGCGGATGCCCTGCCCCACCCTGGAGCTTCAAATAAAGAGCTTTTTACCCCCTCTTGCCTGGTGCTGCTGCCCTGTTGGAGATAAGGGATATGAAGTTGGGAGAGAGGTCAGACAGACACAATACCCCAATTCTGAGCAGAAATGACCAGAATGCACTCACACCTTCCTGGGGCCACCTTTACTGTGCCCGTGGGCAGCTCCAAGAGGAGGTCAACACTGTGGGGCAAGGAAGTAGAGAGCAGGATGGAGAAGGGGGACAGGAGTTTGGGCGGGCCCTGTGTGGGGGTGTAGGGCTCCTGCATCCCTCTGGGATCTGAGCCTAGAAGGCTCCGGCAGAGTCTGGCGAATGCCTTAGTGGAAGCGGTACTTTCTGGCTGGCTTGAGGTTGATGTATGTGGCCTTCATCTCCTCGGCCTCAGGGTTCCGCACATCTTTGAATCGCTCCCCTTTGGTGCTTACTACCTGGTTGTCGATGTATCGGATCAGCTTCTTGGGGGCCTGTCAGGCAATTGGGCAGTGAGCAGCAGAAGCCAGGAGACATCCCACCCACTCCACACCTCCAGCAGCCATAACCCTCTCACCTCCCTGGGAGCCATGGGCCGGTGAATCTTCTGATCCTCTGCGCTATCCACCATCATGTACCTGCCAAAAACTGGCTGGGTGAAGCTCCTGCCACTCTGGGAAGACCCTCTAAGGGTCTAGCCCAGCCCAGCCCAGACTCACTTCTGCAGGATGAAGGACTTCAGTTCATCCTTTTGGGGGCCTCTGAGGCGCCTGGGCAGGTCCTGCAGAGAAGGGAAGCCTAGTCTAAACCCTAGGGCACCAGCAGAAGCAGACAGGGATAGGCTAGGGGCAGGCGCTTAACACTAAGGTGGAACGTGGCTGAGGCTATTTGGGTTGAGGGGGATGTCTAGCAGAGGATACCTGGTTGGGGCCGTCCCAGGCTGGAGGCCCCTCCTTCCCCTCGACAAGCATCTGCACAGCTTCTTCCAAGTCTCCCCGAGCTTTGGCCAGCACCCACTGGGCCTGCTCCACTGAACAGGAAGGGAACACCTCCAGGAGAACATCCACCCCTGGCAGCAGCTCCTCCTCAGCACCAGCTGCCTGTGGGCAGAGATGTTGACAAGAAGCAGTACTTCCTTCTTTCCTGATCCCTAATTCTCTCACCAGTACCCTCCTCTAGCAGTACCTCATCCTGGGTGTCTCCAGCAGCAGTAGGAGAAGCCCTGGTCTCTTCTTTGAGCTTTTCAGGCTGCTGCAGGGGCTCTGGGGAGATGGGCACCTGACCTTGGACCTCAGAGCTCTGTGGTTGCAGGTTCTCTTAAGGAAGCAGAGAGAGCATCAGGTTTGCCAGGGCTTTAGGGGATGGGGGCATTGAGTCATCCAAGTGCCCAGTCCCCAAACTCACCTTTGTTCCTGGCACCACTCAACTGCCCTGAGAGCTTCTGCATCATGTCCCCTATTGTACCCCTGAAAAAAACAGGACGGTGGTAAGAGGACAACTCTGCCCACCCTCCACCATCGGCCAGCCCTCCACTCCCTCTTTGCCCCAGCCAGATCCTACCTTGGAATGTGGGCAAAGCCAGGCACATAGGCCTCCATCATCTCAGTGAAGGCCTCCATATCGAAGTTCTCCTCTGATGGCCCTGAGGGGCCCAGATCCTCCAGGACCCCGAGCACATAGGAGAAGATGACCTCATCCAAGCCGCTGCAGGAAAGGGACAGGACAAGCCCTGGGTAGGACACTGGATACCTCCAGCAACCCCACCTAGCCTGAGACTCAAGCCCTCGGCTTCACTGGGTCCATGAGCCAGACTTCAAGCTTTGAAGCCAGAAAGTATCCCACCCTCCCACAGAGCTTTGTGTTTCCCATCTGTCCAGCAAGGTGACAGGGACAGGTTAAGATGTAAGGCCATACCAGCAGATCATAATCAGCCCTCCCCCACCTCAGGATTAAAGCTGAGGGCTTCCCACCCCGTCTTTCCATGGGCCAGGGCCCAGAGTGCTGCCCAGCAGCTCCGACCCTGACCCTAGCATGACCCTTCTAGAAGAGCGGCTTCTACCTGAGGTCAGCCTCTGGGAGGTGCGTCTGGACAAAGGCAAGGAGGGCTGCACTGACAATCCTCTCCAGCTCCATGCTCTCTCTTCTGAAGGGACAGAAGATGTAGGTTTGTCAGGCCCTCTTCTGCCTGCCTCTACCCACTAGGCCCAGGGGCGGCCAGCCCCTCCCTCCTACCCTGCTGTGGAAACCATTTGTTGATGTTGTCCAGTTTCCAGCTCGGCAGCCCTCCCCCGCTCCCTCAAGCAGAGCTACAGCCCCCTCCCTGCCCATCTCTCCACCTCCTTCAGCCTGAGACAGGGCTCCACAGTGGTTTCCCTCGCCCTTCCCCCGACCTCTCCCCATCTCGCCACCCCATTCCCCAGCAGCAGGCCCAGACCCTCTGGCAAGAAGCCAAGGTCTTGGGGTCACATGCCTCCTGGCTGAGGAATCCCATCGTTGAGAGGGCCACTTGGCCCTCAAGTCCAACTACAAGGGGCCCATTGTCTAGCCCCCCCAAGGAGCAGACCTCAGGACCAAGCACAGCCTTCCCCCAGCCAGAATGGGCCACCCACCCACTGCACAAAGGGGCTTTTCTGGCTATGGGGCTCTGATGGAAGGGGAAGTCTTTCAGGAATTCTCTCTTCCTGCCCAATCCAGCAGCTTGGGGTTATCTACAAAGGACTTTCCATCCTCCTTCCCAAAGCCTATGGAGCCCTACAAAAATCTGGCCTTTGCCCACCTCTCCAACCTCATCACTCACTCCACTCCTGCCTCACCAGCCTCCTTGTTGGTCCTCAAACTTCCCCAGCTTCTTCCTACCTATCTCCCGCATGTATCTACATGGTTCATCCCCTCACCTCCTCCGGAGCTCTGCTCATATGTTGCCTTCTGAGAGAGACCTTCCCTGACTAACCTACCAAAAATAGGGAGTATTCCTCCTACTCCCTAGTCCCTTGCCCTGCTTTATTTTCTATACAGCATCTACTACAGCTTAATGTTATTTTATGTTTATTTGCCTATTGTCTGACCTCCCTCCTAGACTATAAGCTCCACAATGCAGGGGTCTTTGTCTTATTCATTGGTGTAACCCTAGCACCTAGAAAAATGCTTGCACTTAGTAGATGCTCAATAAATACTCATTGACTCATTTCATTCCCATCTACATGCTTTTGACTCCCAACAGTCCATATGTGGGAGTCAGGAACACATAGATGATAATGACTGGCTCCACAGGTCCAAATGTCAGCTCTTCCCACTCAGAAGACTCAGAGGTATCTCAAATTCCACCTACCCCACACTTACAGTATTCTCATGATCGGTATATATCCCCCCTCCTATTTCACTGGCTGACCCAACCATTCACTCACTCAGCTGCCAAACCTGAAACTTAGGAATTACCCTTGATTTTACCCCCTCTCAACCCCATCTGCTGCACTCAGCCAATCCAATCCTCTCAATTCTATTCCCTTATTATCTCCTTTCCATCCATTCTCCCTGGCTCAACTGGCTTCTGCTCCAACATCTACCAAAATTGCTCAATCCAAGGCCATGAGTTACTTTTTCCGGTTTTGGTTTAATTAGGTTGAACCATATAAGCTTGCCAGTACTCCCTGTTTTGGATCTACAGGGAGGGAGGGAGGCAGGGAAGGAGGGAGGGAGAGAAAGAAGGAGTGAAGGAAAAGAAAGAAAAGGCTATTTCTTATAGTTTTCACCTAATATTTGCCCTTTCAAGCAGCATCAATGTTGGTTTCTGAGGCATTACTCTCCTCCTTCTCTGGCCATTCCTTCCTGGGCTCCCTTCTCTGTCCCCCTCTCCTCTGCTGGCAAGAAGGCTCAGGCTCAGAGCTGTTCCTCCTCTCTCCTTCCTCTGCATCCCCTCTCTCTAGAAGACCTTGTCTGGGCCCACATCTTTATGAACCAACTCTATGTCACCGATCCTCAAATGCCGGTCCTCTAGCCCAGTCCCCTCCGCGGACCTACAGGTTTGCACATCTCCCTCTCTGACACCTCTATGTAGGTGACTTAACAAGTCCCAGACTGACATTCTCCCAAGTCCTTTGCTCCTCCAAGGCTGTCATCAGTAAATGCATGTTCACGCACCCAGCTGCTCTTGCCACAAGTCTGGGAATGATCCTCACACCATCCTACCCCTTCCAGTCTTTCCCACATCCAGTCGCCAAGCCCTGACCATCACCTCTCACGCCTCTCAACACGTGCGTCTCTCCATCTCTCCTCCCATTCTGCTCCACCTCTTGCCTTCCCTGCCAGAGTCTCCTAACCCTTACCCCTACTACCATCCTTCCCTCCAAATCTATTCTTACACAGATCACAGTTGTGTGATCTGTACAAAAATCCTGTTTTTCCTACCAAAAATCTATCAGTGATGTCCCCCTTCCCTTCTGATTAGCCCAGATTCCTTCTGTGGCCTTCAGTTGAGGGCTTTCCCCCTGTGTACATCTCTCCAGCCTCACCGTGTACCACACCCTTCCTGGATCACTCCCCTCCACCCTGGCTTTCTTCCAGTTTGCCAACATTCAAGCCTTTTCATGGCAAGAGCCTTTGCACAGCTGCTTCCTCTGCCTGGACAGCCTTCCACCTCCACCCCTTCACTTGTCTAACACCTTCTTACCTGTCGGGTCTCAGTTTAAAATTTTCTTCCTCACGGGATGCTGCCCCTGACCCTCGAGAACTGCTTTGGTCCCCACCATCTTACACCCTCATTGCAGACTGCACTTTCCCTTATTTCACAGTATCCTTCATAGCTCTAATTAAATAATTATTTGGGCAATGTTTAATGTTTCTTCCAGCTGTTTCATGAGGGCAGGGACTATACTCCTGGCTTACTCATCAGCATATGCTCGGTATCCTGTGAAGTGGGACACTCAATAAAGAGTTACTGCCCCCGCTTTACAAATGACGGAACTGAAGCTCAGTGAGTTTAATGCTTTGCCCAATGTCACTTGGCTGGACTGTGGTAGTTAAGATTTAAATCCAGGTCGCCTAGTTGAGTGTATATTCCACGGGATGGGGGGGAAAAATCTCAAGACTTTCAAGCCGGTTGAGACAGAGCTACGATCTATGCTTACAGTTCCTGGGTCCCCTAAGTAGTAACATAGTGTTGCTGTGACAGCACAGGGATCACTTTGGACAGCAAGACTGAGAAGCCGTAGCCTAGCATGGGCCCTGGAGAGCAGAACTGCTCACACCATGCATGCCAGACACCATTACGTGGTTCCCCCAAGAGGTCAGCCCCATACAGAGAGCTACACCGACCCTGGGTTACATCAAATCCTGGCTGCTGTCAGTTGCCTGGCAACCTCTGCTGGGACAAAGGCTGCTGCAAGAAAGTCTAGTTTCTAGGGAAGAAGTGCTCAGGGATGTGTCTGATGCCTCTGGGTTTCTGATCAGGGTCTGAGGGGCAAGGAGTTGTTACTGGGAAACTCTTCACTGTGCCCCCAAAGAATGTCTTCCTCCCCTAAGCTTTTGCTCTAGCTTGTCTCCTGAGGCAACACCCTCCCTTCTCCTGTTCTGGGGCTGACCAAACTTTACCCAGCCTTTAAAGCTTGCCACTTCTTTCTTTCACCCTTCTCCATCCCCCTAGCCTTCCTCAGCATTGTTTTCCTGCCCAGAGGCTTCTCTAATATTTCTCCTCCACAGTCCCCGAGTTGGGGAAGCTGTAGCCTAAGCAGCCAGCCTTCTCCAGGGTAAGAACATGATTTTCATGAGACTTTTAAAATTCTGGATGTAGTCCACAGAACTCCATTACTTCCTGAGGGCTCCAAATCAGGGCTCACTGGTTAGTAGCATCCATGAAATGTGATCGTCATCCTGTCATAAGTCCTGTTTAAATACCTCTGATGATGGTAATAATAGTTCTGTGCACTTTACCCATATTAACTTACCTAATCCTCACAATAACCCTAAAATATAGATACTAATAATATTATACTACCCCATTTTGCCCAAAAGGAAATGGAGACACTGAGAGGTTAAGTAACTTGCCCAAGGTCACACAGTAAGTTAATGGCACATTTACATCCAAGCAGTCTGGCTCCAGAACCCTGTTAACCACTACGCTACACTACCTCTTATGAAGCAAATGATGTGGCCCCCAGCCCATGTTCTGATCCTCCTGTCCTGCCTGGCTGGCCCTCCTGCCTACCCCAGAATCTTTGCTTACTCCGTTTTCCCCACTCAGAACGTCTTTCCCTCTGCCTCTCATTCTGCGGGACTCACTTTCTCCCTGAAGCCAACCCTGAGTGTCCCATCCTCACTGCCCCCAGCTGGCCTGAGAGCATCCCCAGGACCAGGCACAAGCCTGGACTCCAGATGCTCAATACAGATCCCCTGGACAAATTTAAGTGAGACTGGGGGAAGGAGAACCATGCTGTTCCCTTGGGGTGGGGAGCTGCTTAAGGTGGAGAGAAAGCAGAAGGCCATGTGGGAGGAGTCCTGGGAAGCAGTGTGGGCACTCAGAGGGTCTAGCACGGAGGTCTTCGCTGGTTTCTCAGTCACTATGAAGCCCAGCTCCTGGGGCCCTAGTCCCATAACGCAGGTTCCAGAGGACATGGTTGTCCCCTGACCCCCAAGTCAAGTCTTAGAGGCGCCAAGGACACTGAGGGCTACAAGGGATTCCGGCACCCAAAGTCAGACCGGAGCACAAACGGGGATAGTGGGGTGCACAGGAAGTGGGACTGTGATGATGGTCCACCCCTGAAGCAGGAGCTCCTTAAACAAGCTAGTGGGGTACCCATAAGGGTCCGGAATAGTGGGCCCGAGGGCACCGGAATGCGGTTGCAGCCGTGGGGACACAGGACTAGGGAGGCCTGAGTAAGCTGGGATATGCCTTGATAACAGGCCACGGCGAGAACCAGAGATGGGGGGGCCGATGGGCCCCAGGGAGTACCGTGGGGGAACACACAGGACGGGCACCCTGGGTCAGTGTTCTCCGCGACTCTCCCAGCCCTGGGCCGGGGGCCGGAGGGGAAATCACCTGCTCCGTCGGGCGCCGCCGGCGACTTGTCCCGCGCGGTGCAGCTCTCATCCCCCAGACCCACCAACGAGATCAAAGGCGAGGCCCAGAGCGGTTCCCTTTCAGAAGCGCCTCGGTAGCCATTTTTGAGAAGGGCAAGTGCCCACAACTGGGCGGGGCTTCTGCGCCCATGCCCATTTGTCTCAGGGTTTTGCACAGGCTCCCGCGGAGGCCATTTTTGTTGCGGGTTGGGAGGAATTAGGCGGGGAGGTCCCGCCAGTGGGTGGAGTCTCAACGGCTGACTGCATCCCCGCCTAGTTCCTTGTCAACTGCGAAAGACCGAGAACCTTTCGACCCCACCCAGTGTCTTCCTGTCCGCCTTCCTTGCCCTAAAATCTCCGCCCCCAAATCTTATAGCTTCCTCCCCTCTCCTTGTCTCTACCGTCTTTCCACAGACTTGGATCCCTGATTGGATCTGGTGGCCCCTACACCCAGAACCTGGTGTTCTTCCCAAATCCCTGTGTCTCTCCCCCTTTATGTCCAGTCTAGGTTCAAGATCCGTCACCCAGTCAGCTCTTAGGTGATGACTTCCTTCCCCACCATATCTGTCCCCTTTGCCTTCCCTTAACAGCGATGTCTCCCCCAAGATTAGGGTGGGTTACAGGGTATGGATCTTGGGACGGTGGAGCCTGGTTTGGATGGGGGAAGCAGGGCGCAGGTGTTCTGGGTGAGTATCAACCTGAGCCCAGATCCAGGACAGTCTAAAGGCCATGCCTACTCCCAGGGCCTTCATGCCCATGTTGGCAGGACTTCTCATTTAGGATAGGACAACTGAACCCTAGGACCCATCAAGGCCTCAGCTTCTTTCTGCTCCTGGTGCTACCCTGTGGGGAAACCTACAGCCATCCCTTCCCAGGAGTCCCGTAAGGGGTCATGAAGGAAAGAGTTCCCTCCAAGGGTGAGCTAGCCCATCCCCAATCAGCAGGAATGAGCCCCTTCAGGGCTAGTCACCTCATAAGGGGCTGGGTACTCAGAGACTGTCACTGTCCCCCAGGAAGTGGGACTGTGATGATGGTCCACCCCTGAAGCAGGAGCTCCTTAAACAAGCTAGTGGGGTACCCATAGGAAAAGTCAGGAGCTCATGTCCTCAGGAGCTCATGGTCCAAGGTAGAAAGTCCCATCCTCTCTTCTCCCCTAAGGGCTGAGGCAGTTCCAAAATATGGAGAAAAGAGGGATCACTCTCCCTCTTCCAGCTCTGTCCCTTGCTGGAGGCTCCCAGCTCCCCCCAACCAGGACCCTCTAGCCTCAAAGAGCAAGATGTTCACTGTTGGGGAGTCGGGGCAGGAAAGGGGAGGGAGGAAGGAGGGAGCACTTTGGGCGTCGCGTCTCCCATAAAAATACTGCCGCTGCCAGCCTGGCGCTGCTAGGGTTAATGAGAGGTGGGGTGACAGCCACTTTGAACTTTGGCTAGGCTGGCCCCTGGGAAGGGCGGTAATGGGTAGCTCCATCAGCCCCAGGCCTCTGCCAGTCCTTTAAAGATTGGCCATCCCTCCCTTCCCCCAGCCCCATCCCCGCCTTCATTGCATAATGCTGATGACTCTTCTCTCCCTACCACCCCCAATACGGCAACTTTCAGGTTTTCTCAGTAGAGCTGTCCCTAGTTCTGGCCTGAGATCCCTGTAGCCGTCCCTGTGCCTTTCCCTTCTCCCCTCTGGCCTGTTTCTTGGCTGGCAGTTGGATGTAGCTAGATATCATCAGAAAGAAATTCCTGAGCTTTGGGAGGATGATGGGAAAGACCTCTTAGGGGGAGCCCCTTGATTCCTAGCTCAAATCCTGAAGGGTCCCAACTCTGTGCAGCAGGAGTTTGGTTCTGGGGTCAGAGGACAGAGGGTGGGCTGAGGAAAGGGACTTCCACAGACACAAGGACACACACAAACTGTAAGATAGGAGCTCTGGAGAACACTTGTCCTGCTTGGCATTCCATAGCTGGCCAGACCTTAAGCCTCTGATTTTTTTGTCCCCTCAGGTCTGTCTCTCCATCCCCAAATTGGGACCAGATTCCACCTGCCCTTTGGGTGCTGCTGGAAGCCACATAGGGTGAAAGAAGGTGGCATGATGACTCGTCTCTTCCCATTCCCTCAAGTGAGTTTTGCAGCCTAGGTCCCCTCAGCTGAAGGGAAAAGCTAGAAGCCTATGCCGAAGCTTCCCCTAGCACAATTCCCCATCATCCGACCTCAGAATGAGGAACTGGGCTTGAAATAGGCATAAAGGGCAGATTTCCCAGACATTAAGAGCAGAGATAAAGCCCATCTGGCTGGTCTCAAGGGGTGGGAGGGACTCAGAGACTGAGCAAGGAAGGGGACACTTCAAAAGGATGGGGAGAAAGGAGGGGGTCCCTGCTCTTGATTGAGGTCAGAAAGGGCTCTCTGGGCAAGGTGCCCAGCCCTCCCACACCTTCCTCCTTTCTCAGAAGAGCCAGGATGGGGCGGGGGTGGGAGTTGGCTGGGGCAGGGAGGGAGCCCTATTTAAGGAGCATTCTCTAAGAGCATCACTGCAGATCCAGTCCCAAGAGCAAGAGAGGAGGCTTCATGGTAAGTGTGGGCCCTTGCTCACAACTCAAGCAGGGCGGGGGTAGGGCGGCTCCTGAGCTTGCAGGCTTGCCTTTCCCTCTCCAGGGACAGGCAGCAGCTCTACCTGGAGAAGGGGAATAGCCCCCATCCCTCTGCTTAACTCTCCAGAAGTGAAAGTGTGTTTCAGGGAAAGATTTCTCTTCCTCTCGCCTACCTATCCCAGGTATCTCAGATCTTCAGTTTTGGTGGGGAGATTTTCAGGGAGCTGGAACTTTTGGGGATCCATATTTTAGGGGTCCCCTCTGGCGCAGGAAGCCTTCCAGTTTCCCAAGAGATGCCCTTCTCTGTGCACATATTCTGGCTCTGCCCCAGCCCCAACTCCTCCTGGAGTACCTCTCCACATCTGGCCCCACCAGGAGCACATCTGGGCAAGAAATGATTCCACAGTACTCATAGAATCCCTGCCATGGCCCTGAACCCCCTCCCTTCATATCCTGCATCAATCCTGTTGGGAGTTCAGAGAACCCTTGCCCCTTTCCCCGGGTATGGGCCCTGTTTTTTAGCTCTAAGCTCAGACCCTCTCTGGGATAGGAGGAATCTTGAGATCCCAGGTTCCTCATCTGACCCACCGTGGGAATGGGAGGAATTCACAGAAGAGAGCACAGGAGGGCAGAATCAAGGCTGGGAGAACGTTGGCCACCTGGCTCTGAGAACTGAATTCCATAGGCTGTGAGCTTGAGCAAACAGCCTAGGGACTCAGTTCTGGTGCCCGGCTGTGCTATACCATCGATAGAGAGGTCGTGGGGAAGCTGCTGGCTCAGGCTCTCAGCATCCCAGCCAGGCGCTCCTCCAGGCACTGTCCACATCTTTTAATAACTTCAACTTGGACTACTACCCTTCTGCTCAAAGACCTCAATGGCTTCTCCAAACTCCTTACTTTGTCATTAAAGTCTTTCACAGTATGGCCTCCACTTCGCTTTCAAGCACGAGAGTCCATTGCTCCCTGGTCATAACCTGTCCTCTAATGAAACCCCGTTGCCCCCTGCTCCTGCTGCCATGCCTTTACTCATGCTGAACCCTCCTCAGTTCTTCCTGGGACACCTCCTCCCCATCACTATCTGTTGGGATCCTATACATCCTTCAAAGTCTCAGATGCTTCTTCCAAGAAGCGTCCCTCAACTTCCCAGCAGTGCAGATGATCTCCTGCAAATCCTCCATACTCCTCTCTAGAGGGGCTCATTCATGAGCCCCATAGTGTCTAGTCCAGCGTTCTGCACATAGTAACTGTTCAGTAAATGTTCCTTGCATTTTGCTGAGTGTGTCTAATGTATGAAGAAGCAGTTTGGCCTAGAAGTTAAGGTAGAGTCAGATCCCAGGTGCATTCTCCATGTGTGACCTTGAGTAAGCTGTTCACCCCTATAGGCCTCAGTTTGCTCATCTGTAAGTAGAAAAAAATAATTATACGGACATAAAAGTTTTGTGTAAATTAAATGAGTTGATAGTTTCTTCTGTTCAGGGCTTTAGCACACAGTAAGTTCTCAGTTAAGTGTGTGAATTTATTATGATTCTTATTATATTCCCTTAAGTAGAATGTGAGCTACCCCGTTGGGAGGTAGGATAAGGCTTAAAATTAGTCAGCCATGGTTTATTGAGTGAAGGGTTCCAGACCAGTTGCCAGGGTCAGGTAAGGCTGGGGCAAGACCAGGAGGAGGCCATCAGGACCAGAGTTTGGTAGCCCAAGCCCTGCTGAGATCTAGGAGTTCTGGATTCCCACCGACTGTATAACCTTGGGTGAGTCACTCCTTCTCTCTGGCCTTGGATTCCCAGCATAACGTAAATTGAGGGGATTGGACCAGGTGAACAGCAAAGTCCCTGGCAGCCGAGATGTTTTATGAGTTCTAAGCTTCTAAGGCTTAAGTTCAAATAAAAGATCAAAGAAGGAGGCATCTAGGCTCCCTGCAGGGCTCCCTTACATCCACAGGGCCTGGAGCAAGCACTGGGGTTTGGAAGGATGTGCATGGCAGCATGCTGAACTGAGCTGAGTGGCTATACTTCCTTCAGAAAGCCTGTAATCAGGGGCCCTCTTCCCTCACTGGGGCTGGGGGTCAACTGGTGTGCAGGCTATGGGCATTTCTAGGGCATAAGTAGAAGCCTTGGGGAGAAATGTCTGTGAGGAATGCAGATTCTCAGCAATGGAGGAAGTTAAGAGACTTCAAGGTCTGAACCCGAGAGGATAGAGAAGGAAAGAGATACAGAACACACCTTATGTGATATGGGACTCAGGATTCAGTTGAAACCTGCCTTGTTTCAAAAAAGGATTTGAGGAGACTTACTGGCATGCAGACAATTGTCCAAGATTAAAATGTAACACATAGACATAGCTATGTAGCACATTTACTACTTTTTGACCCACAGATTCAATTTACTTATTATTGTTTTTTCTTTTTAAGATTTTATTTATTTATTTATTTATTTGAGAGAGAGGGAGAGAGAGCATAAGCAGCAGCGAGGGGCAGAGGGTGAGAGAATCTCAAGCAGACTCCCCACTGAGCAGGGAGCCCGATGCAGGGCTTGATCCCAGGACCCCAAGATTAGGACCTGAGCTGAAGGCAGATGCTTAACCGACTGAGCCACCCAGGTGCCCCTACTTATTGGTTTTTATTTTTAGTTAGAAATTACTTTAAACTTACAAAAAAGTCTGCAGAATAGTGCAAAGAACTCTTGCTTACCCTTCTTACAGATTCACCAACTGTTAACCTTTTGCCACGTTGCTTTCTCTAATCTACAGTCTTTATTCAAATCTTGCTACTTGTCCCATTAATGTCCTTCATAACAACTTTCATGCATTGCATTTAGTTTTCATGTCTCTTAGTCTCCTTTGACCTGAAACAGCTTCTCAGCCTTCCTTTGTCTTTTATGACATCAACATTTTTGAACAATAAAGACTACTATGGTTGTCTGTTTACATTTATCTGATGTTTCCTCATGATTATGCATTACTGCTGAACTGATGTTGTGTTTTCTCAGTTTAATATATCAGAAAGCACATGATGTCAACTTGTCTTTGTTAAAGAAAAAGTTTTCAAGACACTCATTAAAGATGGTGAAAAAGACTTTATTCGAGAGGGACCGCTGCAGTGGGCTTCAAGTGTGGTCAGTTTTCCCTGTGATTCTAGGGAATCTAGGATACTCTTTTTTTCTTTGTAATTAATAAGTATCTTCTTGGGGGCTGCCTGGCTGGCTCAATTGGTTAAGCATCTGCCTTCGGCTCAGGTCATGATCCTGGGGTCCTGGGATGGAGCCATGTTGGGCTCCCTGCTCAGTGGGGAGTCTACTTCTCCCTCTCTCTCTGCTCCTCTCCCCCTGCTGGTGCGCTTTAAAAAAAAAAATCTTGGAGCATACTTCAAAACTATATAAACAGCCTGTTTCTCATCAAACTTTTACTCATTAGTTTTAGTATCCATGAATGATTCTCACTGGAATCAATTATTACTGATTGGAGATGGATTTTCTGACCTCATTATTCCTCCTGCTATGAGTAAGAGCTTTCCTTTCATATTTGTTTAGTTAATGTTAGTATGTACTTAATAGAGGTTATTTTATTCAGTAGGTAATAATCCGTTACTGTGATTGTTTTGATGCTTCAATTGTCCCTGATTAGGCCAGTGGAAGTCCCTTCCAGCTGGCTCCTTTGTTTGACATATTTGAGCCATCCTTTATTTTTTGGCACAAGTTGTTCCGGGCTCATCTTGTACCTTTCCTTTCCTTTTAGATTTTTTTTATTTTTTTATTTGACAGAGAGAGACGGCGAGAGAGGGAACACAATCGGGGAGTGGGAGAGGAGAAGCAGGCTTCCCGCTGAGCAGGGAGCCCGATGCGGGGCTCGATCCCAGCACCCCGGGATCATGACCTGAGCAGAAGGCAGACGCTTAAGCTTAACGACTGAGCCACCCAGGCGCCCCAGTCATCTTGTACCTTTCCTGCTACAGCCTCGGAACCAGCCATTTTCCCAGTGGGCCTGGTTCCTTTTAGTGGAGAATGAAATTTAGAAATTTAGATCGGGCTGCTGCTGGCTGTGCTTGTTGCTGCCAGGATGTCAGTGCTCAGTGATTCCATTTCTAGGACTACTGATTCAACAATTTAATACGTGTACGTGTGAACAAAGATGCATATTCAAGGACATTTGTTTTCTCATCAGCCTCACTACTTCTAAGTAAGACCAAGCCACTATCTGATTTCGCCTGTATTACTTTAAAAGCCTCCCAACTGGTCTCCCTGTTTACACAATGGCCGCTCTACAGTCTCTTTTCCACACACATCCAGAACAATTAAAAAAGGGACGCCTGGGTGGCTCAGTCAGTTAAGCGTCTGCCTTTGGCTCAGGTCATGATCTCCAGGTCCTGGAATTGAGCCCCACATGGGGGCTCCCTGCTCAGCGGGGAACCTGCTTCTCCCTCTACCTGCCTCCATCCCCCTTACTCATGCTCTAATAGATAAATAAAATCTTTTTTTTTTAAGATTTTATTTATTTATTTATTTATTTGACAGAGAGAGACACAGCGAGAGAGGGACACAAGCAAGGGGGAGTAGGAGAGGGAGAAGCAGGCTTCCCGCAGAGCAGAGAGCCCGATGTGGGGCTTGATCCCAGGACCCTGGGATCATGACCTGAGCCAAAGGCAGACGCTTAACGACTGAGCCACCCAGGCGCCCTTAAATAAATAAAATCTTAAAAAAAAAAAAAGAATAATTTAAAAAAATCCAATCACATTCTCTCCTGCTTGTAACACTCCACCCACTAAGAATAAAATCCAAAATTCTCAACATGGCTTCAAGGCACCACAGGATCTGGCTTCATCCCTAACCCCATTAACTCCCACTTTCTTGCTCGATCACAGGACAAGGATACTCCAGCCACAGGGTTGTTGTACCTGCTTTTCTCCCCCAGGTAATCAAATGGCTTGTGAAGGTCTTTAGTAGGTCTCCACTCAAGAATCACCTCTTTGGGGAAGACTTCCCTGGCTATCCTATTGAAAACAGCACCCCATCACTTAATAACTATCTGACATTATGTCATATGTTCACCAGTTTGCTTGTTGTTAGTCTCTGTTTCTCTGGGTTCCACCTCTAAAGTAAGCTGCCTGAGGGACTTTTTTGGCTCTCTCCTGTAACCCCAGTCCCTAGAATACTTGCCTGGTGTATTGTGGATTCTCAAATGGCTGCTGAGGGAATGAAGATAACTTTCATTCCTTGGGGCTTTTGCACCCACCAGCTCTCTGCCTGGCTTCTTCCTCACCCTTCTCTTTGCATGGCTGGCTTGGTCACATTCTTTAGCTCTCAATTTAAATGTCACCTCCTCAGAAAGCTTCCCTGTTTACCTTATTCTAAGTTCCACTACTGCACTTGTCTTTCCTATCTCAGCCTCTCATTCCTGCTGTAATACTTATAACAATTTGCCTTTATCTGTTTGCATGGTGTCCCATCCCCATTTCTTCCCCTAAAATGCAAGCTCCATAAGGGCAGAAACTGCCGTGGCTGTCTCATTCATTACTGTATCCCCAGGGCCTAGAACAGTTCCTCAAGAAATTGTTGGATAGACTTTTAATAGCTAAAAACTGGAAAGAATCCAAATGCTATAGAATATTGGGTGGTTGTTGAAGAATGAGGTAGCTCCATGTGCACTGGCACAGAATGATGTCCACAATATACTTACAGTAAAATGTAACAGGTAAAACAGTGTTAATTCCTTTTATGTAATTAACATTATGTGCACAGAAAAAATATAGGAAAAATAACAGCTTGGACCCTACCAATCATTTGGGAATAAGGATATTAAAAAGACCTTAACTTCCTATTTTATATATTTCTATGTAGCAAATTATATTTTTTATTTTTTAAAATTTATTTATTTGAGGGGCACGCACCTGGGTGGCTCAGTTGTTGAGCGTCTGCCTTTGGCTCGGGTCATGGTCCCAGGGTCCTGGGATTGAGCCCCGCATCAGGTTCCTGCTTGGCGGGGAGCCTGCTTCTCCCTCTCCCACTCCCCCTGTTTGTGTTCCCTCTATTGCTCTGTCTGTCAAATAAATATTTAAAAAAATCTTTAAAATTTATTTATTTGAGAGAGAGAAGGGGGGAGGGGCAGAGGGAGGGGAAGAGAGGGAGAGAAGCAGACTCTCTGCTGAGTGTGGAGAGATCTCAGGACCCCCGATCCCAACCCCAAGACCATGACCTGAGCTAAAATCAAGAGTAGGACACTCAACTGAAACACCCAGGCACCCCCAACAAACTATATTTTTCAAAATGAACACTAACATTTGATCACTTAGTACATGCCAGGCACTGTGGTAAACATTTTGTGTGCAGCATTTCAAGGCATCTTCTCAATAACCTCATGAGATAGAGGTCCTAATACTATCACCCCCATTTGCAATGAAGAAATTGATTCAGCGACATTATGCAATTTACCTAAGGTCACATAGCAGACCCATTACACTACACCACCTCCCTGTGTCTTTATAATTTAAGGAAGAAAAAAAAAAAAAAGGAAAGGAAAATAAGATGAAACTAGGGGTGACCGTTCAGGATCCAGGCTTTACACAAAAGATACTAAGCAAATTTGGCCCTGAGCTCCCTAGAAGCCAGGGCAAAAAGAAAAAATATGATCAGTTATGAGATCCTTGGTGCTTCCAAAATAAAAGTAAACCACTCATCTAGAGAAAAACTCTTCCCAAGTGGTGAGGCTTGAGAGCCCTTCCATGAGGTTCATAAATACAGCAGTATTCAGTCCAGTGGTGTACGGCTTCAGTAACATACCTGTATACCCAGGCAGCTGTTGGCCATCCAACAAGTGGAAATTCAGTAAAAGCAATTCCACAAGGAGCCACATTTGTACAGCATGGGTATCAGATCTGGAGTCCTGCCAGACCTATAGTTAAAATTGGATGTGTGGCCTAACCCTCCAGCAAACTCCTGGAATACTGCAAATTCAGCCTGTTAAAGACTGGTAGTAAGGAGACAAGAAGTGACATTCATCTGAAATTTCAACCCTAGTGCATTTTCCCGGTAGGCTGGGTTGATTTTATGCTTCTTTTACAAATGAAGAAACTGAGGCTCGGAAAGCCCAGTTACACGACTAGAAAATGTCAGTGGTAGCCCTAAATCTATGTCTTAGGCATTCCTTCCTCAGCCACGCCTACCACCCACGCTTCAACAAAAGAGCTTAGGCCCTCAGAATCTCTCCGCGGGCGGTGAGCTGCCGGGCCTAAGAAGCCTATGGTCCTGCACACGGGAGAAGAGCTGCTGAAGGAGGGAGCTCGGCCCCACCCGAGCCCCACCCGTGAGGAGGCACACTGGCTCTTCCCGAGCAGGGGAGTAAGGCTCATATTACAGAGATGAGGAACACCCCCACCCACCCCAAACAGAAAAGCGATCTCGCAGCATACACTTGACTTCACTCATTTATTTACTTTTTACTACAACCTGCGGATAGGTGGGCCCTGGGCTTGGGGAGGAACTTGGGCAATTCGGGAAGCTCTGTTAGACGAAGGAGAGGAAAAAGGGAAAGTGGGGGCTTGGTGCAGGGCAGTCTTCTAAGATCGGGAAGAGGAGGGAGAGACGAAACAAAGGGTCCACGCCCTTCTTTCCGCCGCACACCCAGGTTTCCCAAGGCCGAGTGGGAGGGAAGAGAAACAGGACATCCACCCGGAGATGTTCTTGATCTCTTCTCGCCCTTCCCCCGCTATCCAGCAATAACGCGAGAGAAATCAGAGAAGTGCAGCAGGTGGGCGGCGTGCAGGCTTGGTAAAAAAAAAAAAAAAGCGAGGTGACAGGTGCACCCAGCGCCGGCGCACCGCGGAGGTCTCCCTCGTGGCGGGCTGAAGGCGGCGGGCGCAGGGGAGGAGAGCCGCGCGCGTGCTCACCGGGCCGGCCGCCGGGCCCTGCGGCGTCCTCAGCTCGGGCCTTTCCTCTTCCTCCGGCGGCCACGCTCCGCCGCTTCCGTGGCCGGGCTGCTGTCGCTGCTGTCGCTGCTGGCGGGCGGCCGCAGCACACGCCTCTGCACACGATACTCGGGTTCCGGGACGTGCGGCGCGCCCTGAAGCAGGAACTGCCCGCCGCGGTAGGTGACGCGCACGTCGGTGCGCGGGTACGTGCCGTACACACGCCGCAGCTCCCGGCGCACCACGTCCGGCAGCTCGAGGCGCGGGCCGTGCGCGCGGTGCACGCGGCCCCAGCGCAGCTCGGTCTGCAGGGTGCCGCCCTCAGGCCACGGCGCCCGGCGCTGAGCAGCCGCCGTCCCTTCTGCCGCGGGCCCTTGTAGCGATGGCCCCAGGTAGCCGGGCGCCGGGAAAGGCGGGTGCAGGGCCGCGGCGTAGGCCTGCGGGAAGGCCCACGAGGGCAGCGCTGCCGCCAGGGGCGCGCCTGAGCCATGGAAGCAGTGGTATTCCCGCGGAGCCGGCCACTCGCCCGCGGTCAGGCTGGGGGGCCGACTGCAGAAGCTGTGGGCGTGGACGGGGAGCAGCAGCAGAGAGCCGGGCAGGTAGGTGTAGGTGAGGGGCTGCAGCGGAGGCCAGGCGCCCTCCCCGCATGCCAGGCAGCTGTACGAGTACATGGTCTGAAGCTCAGGCGGCGGGCATTTTTACTGGGGCCTGGTCCAAACCTGCGGTGGGGGTGTGTGTGGATACCCTTTGTTCTATCTCCACCACCCATCCCTGGGGCTTGGTAACCCAGGGCTCTGGTTCACAGCAGGAGCCCACGTGCAGTACCTGATGGTTTGGGGGAACTCTTCCTAAGGCATTCAGCTTCCATCTCACCTCTTGTCCCAGGGCTGAGCCGAGCCCCAGACTCTCAGTAAGCAGTAAGGACCCAAGACCTTTTCAAGCCTTCGCTGGTGAAGTGTTCTTCCCAGGTGGCTCCGCACTCGTCTCCTTCAACCCAGGGGGAGTTGGTCCCCAGCATTTGGGGGAGCCAGAGAAGTCCAGAGCAGGCTCCTCTCCACCACTTTTTAGTGGCTCTGCTCCCCTCCATGCCCTGCCTCAGCCACACCTCTTGGTTTCCAGGCAAAGGGAAACACATTTTGCTGGCCAGAAGCCAGCCAGCCTGTATCTACACTGGGTGAGCCTGCTGGTCGTACCTGCCTGCCCTGGACGGTGAGGCCTGTGCTCAGGGATGCCCTCACTCCTACATCACTGAGAATATCTTGGTGCCCTTTCCAATCAGTTAGCCACCTATTCCCTACACTCCATCCTCCCAGCCCTTCCAAATGGGTCGAGTTATCCTAACATTTGAGTGAAGCTCCTACACCAGGTACTGAATCAAGTTGCTTATGAGTATCTAACTTTAAGTTTACATCAACCCTAGGAAGGAGGTACTAATATTTTCCCCACTTTACATAGGAGGAAGCTGCTTGCCTCAAATTTGGTAGTAAATGTATTCTATGACTAGGAAACATTTCCAGTGTTGTAGGCTTATGTAGGTTAAAGTGTATTGCCCAGACTCACACAGCTAGTTATGGTAAGAGCAAAATTCAACCCCATGTCTGTCTCAAGAATCGTGATTGGTAATTAGCTTTATAGCCAATCCATGCTGGGACTTCTTTTACACTGTCTCCAATCCTCCCCTCTAGAATGTTACATAAGAACTAATTCTTTTTTTTTTTAAAAGATTTTATTTATCTATATGACAGAGAGAGACACAGCGAGAGAGGGAACACAAGCAGGGGGAGTGGGAGAGGGAGAAGCAGGCTTCCTGCTGAGCAGGGAGCCCGATGTGGGGCTCGATCCCAGGACCCTGGGATCATGACCTGAGCCAAAGGCAGCCGCTTAACGACTGAGCCACCCAGGCGCCCCAAGAACTAATTCTTAATAGCCATGTGAAGAACATGGTAATATCATTTTCACTTAATTGATAAGGAACCAAAGGCTCAGAGAAGTTAGGACACTTTCCCAGGTTTATACAGTCTAGGTAGCCCAGTGGGATTTGAACCCAGTCCAACTAAGGCCAAAGCCCAGAAGCTGCTTGGGTGAAGATTGCTTCATCCAGGTGGTGTGAAGCCCTGTCTAAGTTCCAGTCCCCTCTGGCTGCAAGCCACAGTCCTCCACCTCTTTCTTCCCCAGTGGGGTGGGTGGTAGTTGCTGGATACTTAAAACTGATACCCTCTCCCAGCTGCTGAGCTGCTGGGCCATCATACTTTCCTTCTTCCTCTTCTCTTGACTCAGGCAGCATCCCCAGTAACCCCCACAGGTTCTCTAAGTTCTCAGTGTCTCACAAAGGCCAGCTACCCTCTGAGAAGTTCTGCACTCACCCTGATGATGTCACACTTTTATATTCCTGACTGAGCTGCTCTCCCAAGTTTTGGGCCATTGGCCTGGTGAAGATAGATACTGGAACCGGGTATCTACCTAACACTCCCTACCCCAGAGCTCCAAGAAGGGAGCCTCACCCTCTGTGCACTCTAGAAACTAGTCCCAAGACACAGTGGCCTTTGTTGGGAGAGGCCTTCACTGCCAAGATGTCCACAACCTAATCCCTGCAAACCTGCCAATATATGTTACATGGCAAGGGGGAATTAAGGTTGTCGATGGTATTAAGTTTGTGAATTAGCTGTCCTTAAAAGGAGATTATCCTGGATTATCCAGATAGATTCAGTGTAATCACAGGTGTCCTTTAATGTGGAAGAGGGAGGCGGAAGAGTCAGAGTGATGTTATATGAGAGTGAACCAGCCATTGCTGGCTTTGAAGATGTAAGGGGGTCATGAGCTAAGGAATGCAGGCAGCCTTTGGAAGCTGAAAAAGACAAGGAAATGGATTCTTCCCTAGAGCCTCCAGAAAGGAACACAGTTCTGTCAGCACCTTGATTTTAGTTAGTGAGGCAGACTTCTAACCTCCAAAACTGTAAGATAATAAATTTGTATTGTTTTAAGCCACTAAGATTTTGCTGATTTGTTACAGTGCCAATAGGAAATTAACATACCTCCCCATTCCTATTTATAACTTTGCCCTCTCCAAATCTCAGCACTTGAGGAATGTCCAAGACTACCTATAGACTGACCTCACCCAGGCCTGGAGCTCAATCATGGGCCCTATGGGACTGGCCCCTTTCTCCACCTGCTCCCACATGGGGATCTGGTCACACCTGGGTGGGAGGTGGGGAGAGTGTGAGACCAAGCTCAAGTTGGAGACTGGGAGGGTGAGAAGCCTGTATTTTAATAATTAGTCCCTACATGCTTGCTGAAGACCTCTGCTGGTCTGGTGGTGGTTCAGGTAAAATGGGAAAAATAAGGACCAAACTGAGTTTCTCAACATTCATCTTGACTCCAGTAACAGCTTCTAGATTTTTGAGGTCCCATACCTTATCTACTCAATAAAGTGGTTCTGGGGGAGTTGGCTCTCTTCTGTCCTTAAAGTTAGGGGTGATTTATGGCTAGATCAATCGCACTGCCATCCCTCTGGCCATAAGGATTGGTTGAGGGTAGCCAGGTGACTCAACTGATCAGTGGAAACCAGGCCCAGGACTTTGTTCTCTTGGGGTGGAGGGAAGTGCTCTCTTTCCCCTGGACAGAAATCTGAAAGAATGCAGTCTGGGTGGAGAGGTGAAGGCCTGTCTGAGCATGGAGCCACAGAAGAAGTGGAACCAAGGAACAGAAAGAGAAATTAGGTCCCGATGACATCATTTGAATCCTGGACTTTAAAGTTACATGAGCCAATAAATTCCTTTTTTCCCTTCCAGTTTTATTGAGATATAATTGACATACACCACGGTATAGGTGTAAGGTATACAGCAAATGATTTGACTTAACGTATATTGTGCAATGATTATCACATTAAGTTTAGTCAATACCCATCATCTTATAGATAAAAAAAGTTTTTTTCACATGTGATGAGAACTCTTAGGATCTACTCTCTTAACTTTCAGATATACCATGCAGCATACAGCAGTGTTTATAATCATCATGTACATTACATACCTAGTACTTCTGGAACTTTACCTTTCGACTACCTTCCTCCAATGCCTCCTCCCATCCCCCCCCCCAATAAATTCCTTTCTTGCTTAATCTGGTTTGAGTGGACTCTTTTTTCTTTTCACACACCAGTTGTGTTTACTTCATATAAATTTAACTACAGAAGACAATGAAATAGACTTTTATTTTTAATTACAAAGCACCATCATCTAAGTCCTTAGAAAATTAAAAGTTTGGGTTATTGCACTGTGGAGTGGAGTCTTCTGTTGTTTGCATCGCCGATAACAGTGTTTTCCCTAGCATTTTATGAAAATTTTCAAAATGCAACAACCTGCATAGTTTTTGATCTGTGAACCCCATGATCAGAGGCTCTCCTGTTGGCAAAGTGGAGGATAGATTGGTGAGAGAGAGGCTGGAAACTAGTCTTGGAGGAGGTTCTCACACTAGCCCAGGAAAACTGACAACCAAAACAGGAGCTGGAGATGGAAAAGAGATGGGAGCAGATTCATCTAGAGTTGACCCCATATAACTGCCTGGGTGGAGAGGGTAGCATAGAGGTGGATGCACATGTTTTTGACTTAGTTGCCTGGGTGGGTAGTCAAGGCAAGCCTGGAAAAGAAAAAAAACTCTTGTGGGCGATTGGAAGTTGAGGAAATGGTGCAGTCAGGGAGTTCATTTGGGGAGCTGTCCGGCATGTGGTTTTATCTTCAGGCTGGAGATGGGAGGTGGGGTAGTCATGAAGGGAAAAGCAGTAGGTGAAGGACTGGAATAGCTGCTACCTGGCACGCGCCTCACTGTCGTCATGGCTGCCAATTTGTTGGGTTCTACTTACACCTTGTGAAGGCAGCAGTCTTGTGTTTGAAGTCCCTTTTACCCCAGATAGCCTATGGCCTGGCAAGTTTGAGTGAATAAATGAAAAGAATTTTGAAAATGGAAGCTTGGAGGCCGGGGGGGGGGGGGGGGGGCTTGCCTGGGTGGCTCAGTTGGTAGCATTTGCCTTTGGCTCAGGTCATGATCCTGGAGTCCCAGGATCGAGCCCTGCATCCATCAGGCTCCCTGCTCAGGGGGGAGTCTGCTTCTCCCTCACCCTCTGTTCCTCCCCTTCTTCCCCCCCGCCCCCGCTCGAGTACTCTCTCTCTCTCACTCTCTCAAATAAATAAAATCTTAAAAAAAAAGAAAACGGAAACTTGGGTGAACTGCCCTCCGATTTTAGAAAGCCCCTGGGAAAAAAGTGCCCTAGTGAAGGGGACTGAGGAGGAGTTGTTAGGAGGAGAACATGATGAAACCTAGATCAGAGAGGTCAGAAGCCAAGGGAGGAGAGAATTTCAAGGAGAGAGACTGTTTATGTATCTATTTGTCCCACAATTCAGGGATTCTGATATGACTCAAGAAGTCAGGCAGATGATATTATCCCCCAGTTGAATCCTATGTCCCTTCCCAGTTAGCTCTGTGGCTGGCAACCAGGAAGGGAAATTGGAGATAATCACAAGGCCTAGTCCTGGTGCTGACACAAGAGGTTAACTGGTTACATTGTTTATAAAATTAGAGGGATGAGGGGGCACCTGGGTGTCTCAGTTGGTTGAGCGTCTGCCTTGGGCTCAGGTCATGATCCCACGGTCCTTGGGATTGAGCCCCACTTTGGACTCCCTGCTCGGTGGGGAGCTGCTTCTCCCTCTCCCTCTGCTGCTCCCCCTGATTGTGCTCTGTCGTGCTTTCTCTCTGTCAAATAAAAAAAAAAATAAATAAATAAATAAATAAAATCTTTTAATAAAAAATCAGAGGGATGAGGAGCCTCAGTGTAACCATGAGACATTAAGTGCAACATAGGGGCCAAATTTTTTCCAATGGGTCACATTCATTTCTGGCCCCTTGGCAGCCCTTTCCATTCCCCTGTTCTCCCCCTGGACTGGAGGACTAAGTAAAGAGTCAGGGTTGCTTTGCAACAAAGGCACATGCTGGTCAAAAATGGAAAGGCAGGGGGAACTCCTTTAGTCAATTTATGGAGGCCCTAGTGTGCCAGACACCATACTGAATGCTAGGTTTCCAGCCTTGTATTCTCAGCCAGGAAAACAGATGGGAAAAAGGGTTTGGGATGGGAGAATAATGGTCACCTTCTTTTTAGTCATGAGGGCTTCCTAGAGCAGGAGGGGGTTCCAGAAATTGCTTGAAGTCTAGAAGAGAAATGATGTGTGTTGCTTCGAGGGGACGTAGGAGGTAAGAAGAGGGTCTGAAGGGACAGGATTGGGGGAGAAATGAGATTGGTGAGTGGTGGATGCTGGGAGCAAAGTTCATGGGACTGCTGGGGCTCCACAGGAACTGGTTGGACAGACTAACCCCTGAATACCAGGGCTCTAGTGTTGGACCATTTGCTGTGGGTGGGCCCTTTGCCAGGTTGTCAGGCAGGAGGAAGAGGGTGATTTTCCTGTTGACAACCATCAACAAAAGCATAATGACCAAAAGCTGGCAAAATTCTTACACTCCCATTTCTCACTTAATGGCTACAAAATCCCTCTAAGGCATAAAACAGAGGCTCACAAAAGGAGGGTCCCCCCTTTTTTTTAAGATTATTTATTTATTTATTTGACAGAGAGAGAGAGAGAGGGAACACAAGCAGGGGGAATGGGAGAGGGAGAAGCAGGCTTCCCGCAGAGCAGGGAGCCCGATGCGGGGCTCGATCCCAGGACCCCCGGATCATGACCTGAGCCGAAGACAGACGCTTAACAACTGAGCCACCCAGGCACCCCAGAAGGGTCCCTTAACAAAGAAGTGGAGCTAGGGGACTGGGCCCCAGGACTCCCGGAACTCAGGTTCCCCCCATGATCATTGCCCCGTATCATAAGGTAGGAAAACAGTAGGCCTGAAGTGTGTGCTGTTTGATTGCCTGGAAAACTAACCAGCCTTACAGGCCTATTGTGAAAAGACATGGGACATCCTCACCAGACTGGACTGAGCAAAACAAAACTTGACTTTGAGGCCCTGGGCAGGGGTAGGAAGAAGAAAGACTGTTCTGAGAGGCAGAAGAGCTGGGTTCCAGCTAGTCTGGGCCTCTTGCTTGTAGGAAAGTCATTGAATCTCTCTAAACCTGTTTCCTCTTCTGTAAAATGGGGATAACAGCACCTGCCTCCGAGGGATGATGTGAGGACTCAACAAGATAATGGATGCAGAGTGCTTAATACAGTACAGGGCATCTAGTGAGAGCTCAGTACTCCTTTTACTTTATTATTCTTATTTTTAATTCGAGGACGGTAGGCTGCATGGTAGCTCTCTCAGGACCTGGCGCCTGTGGCCTGAGCCCTGGTGCCCACACATTAAGCTGGGGCTGTCCACTCTTGAGGGGCTCACAATCCAGCATCAGGAAGTCCCAGGTTGTGCCACTGTCATCTCCTCATCCGCCTAGCTGTGTATCTAGTCAGACCACATGGCTTGTAAGAAGGTGCTGTGCTCTCTTCATTCTGCCAATCAATACTAAGGAAGGACCGGGAGAGAGAGGGGAGAGCTTAGAAAGTCTTATTGATTTGAACAGAAATTGACTTTAAGCATCTATAAAGGTGAAAGAGAGGAGGTGAATCATCAGGAATCCAGGCCACTGCTCTCTTCTTGCCAGCGTCCACGTTTTCTTTTCGGTCCCTAAGGGCATGCGCCCATGACAAATATGGCTGCGGCAGCCTCGGGCGCGGGCACCTGCCGGGGCGCGGTCCCGGGAGCCGCGCGGAGCCAATCGCCGGCTGGGGGCGGAGGGAGAGGCTGGGGAAGCCGCCGGCGGGGCGCGCGCAGGCGCACTGACTCGCACCTGGCGCCAGGCAGCCGCAGGATTAGGCTTCGCCCGCCACGGTATCGGTGAGGGGCTGGCCCGCGGCCCGGGCGCGGGGGCAGGAGCGGGCCGGACTGGGGGCCGATCAGACACAAAGGACGGACCCGAGGGGGACAGGAATGCTGTCGGCTCTGGGAGTCCTGGGGGCTGTCTGCGGGGGGTCCCTGAGGTGATCAGGTTGTGGGTTGGGAGAGCCCTTGGGTCAGGATGGGAGAAGCTTGGGCTCAAGGGGTGAGGGTGGAATCCTTGCAGAAGGGCTCCCTGGGGGGCTGGGGTCGCGGGATGTCTCAGGCCGGTATCCATTTCATTAACATAATGGCCCTTAACCCTGGTGGCGTAGTAGAACCACCTGGGGGCTTTAAAAGAACACTAACCCTGGGCCCCACCCCCGAAAATTCCGATTGATTGGTCAGGAGTGAGGCCCGGGCCTCGGTATTGAGCAACTCCTCAGGTGACTTTCATGTACAGACGGGCTGAGGAACCACATGTTTCAGCGCCAGCTATTGAGTAAAGAGCTCCTGGGTTAGCCCCAGACTCCTCAGTGGCTTGGGAGGGGCGGGTGGTCCCAGGGTGAAGTCGCTGACCGTCCAGTGCTGTGGGGGAGGGTCTCCCTCCCCCAGGAAGGTGAAAGTTCATTTCCAGCGTGAGGAGGAGGAGGATAGGCCTATTAGTATTTGGAATGGAGAGTGCCCCCCCCCCCCCCGCCCACACACACACCGCCCACGCCAGGGGAGGCCCTCCTGCCGGGACTGGAAGCTGCTGTGGGGAGGGAGACTGGGCAGGGAGACGAGCAAGGCGGCTGTGAAACAGGAAAGGCAGCAGACAATTCAGAGGTCAGCTGCGTGTTGAGAAAAGGACACACCTAATATTTGTGTAGGGTGTTACACATTTCAATTTCATTTGATACTCCTGAGGACCGGTAGAGAATGGAATTGTTTTCTCCTGCTTCACAGATGTAGGAATAAACTCAGCTAATTAGTAGTGATAATGTTCAGACTTGACTCAGGGCCCCCAACTCCAAATTATGCTTATTAGTAGCTTTTTCTCTGTACTAAACTGCTTCGCATACAGCCGCTAGTCTGTTTTTTTTTTTTTAAGATTTTATTTATAGCCGCTAGTCCTTCTGAAGGGACTCAACACCCACCCTCCTGATGCCCCTCACTCTAAGGGCCCAGTCTGGCATTCTTGGTTTCCTCCACCAAATCCACCAGCCCGCAGCCACTATAGGTTGGTTCAGAAATCAGGGAGATGCTACTGTTTCCATCCTTCCTAGTTCTTCATCTTCCAGAAGCCTGATGGGTCAAGAAGAGAGAGTTTTTATGCCAGGGGATTCCTTCCAAACAGATCTAGTTCTGTCACCTCACCAGCCCCCCCAGTGCCCCCCATCCCATTGTCCTCAGGATAGAATCTTGTGTGTGATTTACAAAACCCTTCCTGATCTGGTGTCTTTCTACCTCCTTGCCCTGAGCTCTCTTTCCATATTGTATCTGCTTTCCTTAGCACGTGGTACAAGCTTAATAAATGTGACTTTTTGTTATCACTCTTCCTCTTTGTGCACCTGTTGCCTTGCTGTACATGTTTTATTCAGCAGGGCTCATCAAGGTTCCCCTGGTTGCCTCTTTTTGACTCCCACAGCCAAGCAGATCTGAGGGGCACAGTGGGATTTGGGGGTGGCAATCCTAGGGCTGCTACTGTTCCCTAGTTCTGGGGATACCCATATTGGCCTTTTAGGGACAGATTGACTCAGCAGGCATTAATTGAGCACCTACTGTGTGGTGAAGGAGCCTGGTGGAAGCAGGGAGTAGAAAACTGGGGTCTGACCTGGTGCTGCTCTTACAGAGCTTGGGTGCTGGAGGAGGGTAAGGGAGACATTTGGACCCTGATAAAGGAGCCAAGGGGCCTGAGAGGGGAGAGAACACCTGCCTAGGTGTACTCAGGCCTGTGCCACTGAACTGGGCCTTGAATCAGCAGGATTTGATAAGATGGTGGTGGGCTTGGGCATAGTGACATGAGAAATGCTGACATTTTTTAGTCAAAAACACCGCTTCTGTATCTTTGCTCCAGCCCCTAATAGCTCTGTGATTTATTTAACCTTCAGAGCCTTGGTTTCTTCGTTTATAAAATGAGATGGAAATAGTAACAAGAGTTGTAAGGATTCTTGATGATGGATGTAAAAGCCAGACATACCCAGATGCCTGAGAAATGATATGTAGTTACATCTATTTTAAGTGGAAGGAACAGCATGAACAAAGGTGTGGAGGTGGCATTTAAAAGAGAATTTGAGGGATGGCAGGATATACTAGGCAGCAAGAGGCATCAGTGTTGGGTGCTGGAGAGACCACTTCATCATGGATTTGACAGAAGGAGACTGACTGAAACCCTTTAAAGATCATGAAACCAAACTTGAGAGATATGAAAAAGAATAACAGTAGCTACTGTTCGTTGAGGATCTCCTATGTGCCAGGCACTGTGCTTGGGGCTTTATGTACCTTTTGCATTTCAACCCTGCAGCAATCCAAGAGGTTGGCATCATCCCCACTTTATACATGAGGAGACCAAGGCCTAGGGAGAAGGAAAGCCTGGCTCAAAGCCACATAACTGGGACCATCCCAGCACGAGGGCGGGGTGGGCTCCCGTGACCTCCAACAGGCTCTCCTGCCAGGTGCCAAGGTGGGGGTGGAGTTGGCTGGGTTACAGGGTATTTCACCCGGGTTATGCAACTAGGTTGGTGTGGGTTCTAAACTGTTCCTCCCTTGGAGAGGCAGGGTTGCTATTTTCTGCTGGGGCGTATTGAGGGTGGGAGGGCGAGTAGGGGAAGGCATTTCCTGAGGGAGGAGCGGAATCTGGAAGAGTGTAACCCTGCACACTCCTCCCCCCAGCCCCCTCTCCTGGGCAGAGGCTCACCTGGCCAGGTCACTCTGCCTCTGGCCCTGGCTTGTGGTGGGGGCTTGTATCTGGCTCTCCTGAACTGTGCATGTGTTCCTGCTACTTGTAGACTCTCCTCTTTTGACTTAGCCTTGTGTGCCCTGTCTTGTCTCTCAAATTCCCTTACCGTGGGAAGAGGCCTGATTACCAGGATATTCCCCTGCTCCTACTCCAGTCTTTTAATAGTGAGCCCAAGAAGAAGCCAGTTTCTGAACATCTTTCATGTAACAGTGCTCTGGGCTCCTGGGCATTAGTTTAGTCCTCCCTGCATTCCTTTAAAGGATGGGCATTATTATTCCCATTCTACAGGTGAGGAAACCAAGGCTCAGACAGGTTAAGTGATTTGCCTGAGGTTACATTTTTAGTAGGAAGTGCAGGTGGGATTTAAACCCAGCCTCTCCTGAAGGCAAAAGTCACACCCTTCCCATGTCACCGCCCTCTGAGGTTTTCTGCTATTACCCCAGCATCAGTGCCAGGAGCCAGCTGGTAGAGGCTGGGGACTTGGCCTTCAGGGCTCACCTTCTCCAGCAACCAGGATAGGCCACTGGACATCTGGGTGGGGGCCTGGGACACTTCACTCCCTTTGGACAAAGGCTTTGGAGGTGAGGTGGTGGCCGGGGTGGGGGTTCTGAAAGGCCCTGGGGAATTTGAGAAAGTGAGCTGGGTTAAGGATAGCACCTTTAGAGGTATATGTTGTGCTTTACAGCCCCAAAGCACCTTTAGATTAATACTCACCCCATCCTTGTGTGGTGGGTTTGGGGGGTCTGAGAGGCTCAACAGCAGTAATCTCTGAAGTTTGAGTGTCCACTGCACTTATGTGCTAAGTGCTTGAGAGTATTTTCCCCTTGACTGCTAAAAATAGTCTTAGGAAGGTTGGTGCCATATCGCAGATCAAGAAACAGACACAGAGAAGTTAAGCAAATTCCTCCAGGTCACACAGGTAGTAAATGGTACAGTCAGGACTTAGAAGGCCCCCAATTGTGTTTTCTTTCCATTATGTTCCTTAGAAAGTGCCAGGGAAACTTTTAGGGTGATGGATATGTTCATGATCTCCACTGTGGTGATGGTTTCCCAGGTGCATGTATATGTTAAAACTGATGAGACAGTACACTTTGAATATATGCAGATCATTGTGGGTCAGCTATACCTCAATAAAGCTATGGGGGAAAAAAAGTATTTCCCACCAAATGTTCCTTCAGGGGCTTAAGGGCTCCAGGGAGAGGCTAGCTGGCCATCCTCCTGCTTTGGGGCAAGGTAGGATCACTGTAGCCCGGGAGAGATTCTCACAGACTTAGCGGCTGGTTTCAGGTTGTTCTAGCTGCTTCTCCTTCCCTCATTCCCTAGCACTAGGCATAGACTGGCACCAGGTTGGATCTCTTGAGTGAATTGTCCTCATTTTCCAATGAGCCTGAGAGATCCCACTGAGATTCCCTCCTTTTCCCCCACTCAGGGCCTGTTTTTCTACCAGAGTGGCCGTGTCCAGCCCACCCTCCCCAAGGGAGATGGAGGGCAAAGATGCAGGCTCTGCCCTGAGAAACCCCACACGTTGTTGTGGGGGCAGTCAGGAGAGTCTGTGGTACGGTGGCAGGAGGCATCAGTGAGGGGCTGGAGAGAGTCTGGACACAGTGCTGGCTCCTGAAGGATGGGGAGATGGGAGGCCATTTCTGGCAGGGGCACTACCAAGGACAAAGGCCTGGCCAGAGGAGAGGGTGGCTTGAAGACCTAGGGGAGGCTGGGCTGGACAGAGGCCCTGGAGGGGTGGGCACAGAGCAGGAGCTATAGTGGGTCATGGGGCAAGGACATGTCCTGGAGGTCAACTGCTGTTGGACTTGGGCTGAAGTTGGCTCTCCAGGGCCTGACCATGATGGGAAGCAGAAGTTTCAGCTGTGTGTGTCTGTGTGTGCATGTGCGTGTGCATGTCTGCACGCACCAACATGTAGATCACGCCCATGGGCAGGCTTGGGTCACAAGGACTCAAAAGAGGAACAGCCCCCGAGGGTATGTGTAAGTTTCCTAGGGCTGCCGGAACAGATTACTGCAAACTGGGTGGCTTAAAACAACAAAATTTATTCACTCACAGTCTGAAACAACTCCAGATGGTCACGCTCCCTCCAGAGGCTCTAGGGAAGAATCCTTCTTTGCTTCCTCCTAGCTTCTGGTGGTTGCCTGCAGTCCTTGGCATTCCTTGGCTTGTAGCTGCATCATTCCAATTTCTGCTTTTGTCCTCACATGGCCACCTTCCTTCTGTGTGTGTCTGTCTCTGTATAAATTTCCCTCTCCCTGTAAGGGCCCACCCGAATTCACTTTGATCTCATCTTAACGTGGTTACATCTGCCCAGATCCTGTTTCCAAATAAGGTCGTACTTACAGGTACTGGGGGATAGGGCTTGAGCATATTTTTTTTTCTGGGGATATGATTTAATGCACAACAGGGAATTTGAGAGAAGGAAATCCTCATAGCTTCCCTCTGGGGGTCAGGCAACCACACACAGGGTTATTTTTCTGAAAAGAGAACGGCATCTTTGAATCTAAAAAAAGAGACAGGCAGGCTTAATGCCTCACTGCCTAAACTGTGGTCATGGCCCTGTGGCCGCCACCTGGGTGCCCTTCTGAGAGCGCTGAATCCTAACTGCTAGACCACCAGGGAAGGGCGCCATTTCGAAATGCAGAATCTGATTCCTCCCAGACCTCCTGAGTCAAAATCTGCATTCTGATGACGTGCCCACGTAACTTGAAAGTACATTCCAGTTTGAGAAGGCCTGCCCTAAAAAAGATCTGACTTTTATTTCCTTCCCTCTCATAGTCAGTCTGTCCTTCCAGCCTCTGTGTATAAGTTAGCCTGGTTGGAAGCTAGGCAGCCACACTGTGCTTTGTGCTCTCTTCACGTGACATGTTCTTGAGTTTCTCTTCTGCGTGTTGAGGTGGGCCACGGGCTTGCCTTTTCTGGAGAGCATCGGCCTTGCTGAGACAGTCCCTTTGTTTCGTTCTTGGGCCGTGCCCGACTTTTTGCTGTTTATTACTGTTGCTGCCATGAACGTCTCTGTACATGTTCCTTTGGGGTTCGTTTCTTGAGGTGGAATTTCCAGAATCAAAGTGCCTGCGTGGTTGTGGACTCTATCACTCTTACATACCTATGGAACCTGACATCACAGCAACTTTCTCTGTTCTACCCAACAGTGCGTAGGAACCTGATTTAAAAGGTCAAGTGGCAGAAAAGGCTTTAGAACCAGACAGGCCAGGGGTCAAATCTCCTACTTTTTTGCTGTATAACATTGGGCAAATTACTTAACATCTTTGAGCTTGGGATTGCTCTCTTTTCACATGGTAATAGTGCTATAAATTTTGTAGGGATTTTATAAAGATAATCATGACACCACCACCATCCATTTATTGAGCACTTTCCATGAGTTACCTCACTTGATCCTTACATTCCTCTGCAGAATAGGCGTGATCATCCCTTTTTCCCATTCACAGAAGAGGAAACTGAGGCTTGGGTTAAGTAGCTTGCTGAGGTTATAGGGGCATTGTATGCCCACGCCCACAGTTGGCATGTCCAGATGGTTACGGTTTTTGTGATAAGATAGTGTGGATGAAAGAAGATACTGAGCACACTGCTCTAGCACATGACCTGGCTTAGCACTTGTTGGATGCCTGCCTTCTTTTCCCATGCCTTTATCAGTTTTCTTGGGTTACTCTTGAATAGTGGTATCCAGCCCAGCACTGTTTCAGTTGTATGTCATTGATAATTCCCTAGCTTTGTTTTGCGTAAAAACTTTCTCCCAGTGGAAATGAGGTTTTTTTTTTTTTTTTTTAAGATTTATTTATTTGAGAGAGAGAGCGCACGAGCAGGGGGGTGGGGGTGGGAGAGGAGGAAGCAGACTTCCCACTGAGCAGGGAGCCTGACGTGGGTCTCAATCCCGGGACCCTGAGATCATGACCTGAGCCAAAGGTAGATGCTCAACCGACTGAGCCACCCAAGTGCTCCCAGAAATGAGTTTTTAAATGATTCAGAGGTCTGGGGTTAGGAGCAGAGCTGGCTCTGATCCCTGCAGCTAACTGACTACTTCTCCCCTAGGGACAAGGATGGCCAGACTGCTCTTGGATGTGAGCGCTCCTCAGTGCTCCTGGGGCTGACGCCGAGCTGGCAGCCATGGGGCTGGGCAGGCTCCAGGCCTGGATGCTGGGCCTTCCTACGCCTGTGGTCTATGGCTCCCTGGCTCTGTTCATCTCTATCCTGCACAATGTGTTCCTGCTTTACTATGTGGACACTTTTGTCTCAGTGTACAAGATCAACAAAGCTGCCTTCTGGGTTGGAGAGGTAGGCCAGCACTGGGGGGGAGCTGGGCAGGTTGCAGGGGTGGGTCCCACCCAGTCCGGAGCAGGGGCAGGCCAGGTTGCCCACCGTGATTCAGCAAGAAAAGCTGGAGCTGGAGGTGTTGATGACTCCTCCTTCTCCTGGCCACTGTCCAATGAGTCTGGCACGGTTCTAGATATTCACATATATGATAAAATATATTCACGTATATTTATCAGCTGGATAAATTTGCCCTGGATGGGTGGGAGTTTGATGGGGCAGTGGCTGGTGGAGTGGGTTTTAGTAGAGGGACTACGCGGAACGAAGGTTTGCAGTCAGGAAAGCTGGGCTCACCTTTGAGGGGTGGCGAACAGGCTGGGTAGGGAAAACTCTGGAGAGGAGGCTGCCTGGAGCCCACCTGCCCCATGTCCCCTCTGCCCACAGACGGTGTTTCTCCTCTGGAACAGCCTCAACGACCCCCTCTTCGGCTGGCTGAGTGACCGTCAGTTCCTCAGCTCTCAGCCCCGGTTTGTGTCCTGGGGATGGCTTGCAACGGGTCCTGTCCCACCCCACCCCTCCCCAGGGTGCCTGTGTTTGGGGTGGGGAGAGAAAGGGAGACCATTTCAGCTTTTGGCCAGGCTCCCTCCCTTCTCGAGGTCAGGCACGTGGGAGAAGTGGCCTTGACTGACTGTTGCCTTGCTCACCTGGGGAGAGATTCACCCCAGCTTGGCTTGTCAGGTCCTCAGAACTGGGAGCTGTACAGCACACCCTCTCTGCTGCTTCTGGCAGATTCCTTGACCCCAACCCTGCTTGGGCCCAACACTGCCTCCAACCCTGAGAAATAGGTATCCCACCACCCTTTGCCCATCAGCCCTGGCAGGCTGGCAAGGGAGCAGACGAGAGAGTATACACCCTGGTGAGTTGTCCTTCCTAAGTCAAAGGCTGAGGACGCGGGGCTCAGTGGGCTCACTTTGCGTGAGTCCCATACTCTGGGCCTCTGTCCTTCCTTTGGGGCCTGGGCAGAGGGGAAACTGGGGCTTGCCCAGTTGGTAAAAGCCGCTGCCACCTTTCCTCCTCTCCTTGGCAGGTCGGGCGCCGGGCTCTCCTCGAGGGCCGTGGTGCTGGCACGGGTGCGGGCCCTGGGCTGGCACGGGCCGCTGCTGGCGCTGTCGTTCCTGGCATTCTGGGTGCCCTGGGCACCCGCTGGCCTGCAGTTCTTGCTGTGCCTCTGCCTCTATGATGGCTTCCTGACGCTCGTGGACCTGCACCATCATGCCTTGCTGGCTGACCTGGCCCTCTCTGCCCACGACCGTACCCACCTCAACTTCTACTGCTCCCTCTTCAGTGCGGCTGGCTCCCTCTCTGTCTTTGCCTCCTATGCCTTCTGGAACAAGGAAGACTTCTCTTCCTTCCGCGCCTTCTGTGTGGCCCTGGCCACCGGCTCTGGGCTGGGCTTTATGGGGGCCGCACGGCTGCTTGGGCGGCAGGTTGAGGCGGCTGGCAGGGAGCCAGAGTGCCCAGCCCTGGCTGTGAATGGCGGGTGAGTGGCCTGGCCCAGCTCTCCGGGTTCCCCCCAGCACACGGAGTCCCCTGGCCGATGGGCGGCTGCCCTGGGGTGGTGGATGGCTCTGGCCCAGCCCTAGGCCGTCGGTGACTCCCCCCTGCCCTGTAGCCTGTGCGGAGAGGAGCTGCTTACCGGCTGCCAGGACGCAGGTAGCATCACTTTGAGCCAGTACCTCCAGCAGCTCGCACGCCACCGGAACTTCCTGTGGTTCGTGGGCATGGACCTGGTGCAGGTATCGGAACCCCCCCCCAGCCCCCCGATGGCCAGGATGTGCCTCACTCAGGGGAACAGGCTCCTTAAAAGCTGGGCCTTGTGTGAGCACTGCTGGGCGATTTGCTAGCAGGAACACAGGTCGGGTAGTTGGGAGAGCTGGATTCTAGCACCATCAGAACTCCTCACTCCCCGTGTGATCTTAGGCAGCTCTCTCCGGGCAGCTGTGTCTTCACCTGCAAAGGGAGGCTATGAAAAAGAGGTGCCCTTTGGGAACTTTGGGACAATCTTTTTAAAACACTAAATGCCGCGCCTAAAACACATGTAGTATGTCAGCTCGCCAAGTTCAGAAATAGATGGTGTTTATATCATCAAGCTTGATTTACTAGTGTTTTCAATTAAAGAGAGAAAAACTTAATCATTCAATTTGACGATTTTATCCTTCCTTCTACCTTTTAGCAAAATTAGATAAGCAACAGGAATCTGGTGTTGGGTGTTATTCTGGCATGTTCCGTGTGGAGGGACATGGGGTTAAAGTCTGCTCTTGCTCCCGCCGCTGCCCGGTTGGCTTCCGGCCTGCTCCCAGCTGCCCTCCAGCCCAGCAGCCTCCTCACTGCCCCCATTGGGTTACAGGTGTTTCACTGCCACTTCAACAGCAACTTCTTCCCCCTCTTCCTGGAGCATCTGTTGTCAGACCACATCTCCCTCTCCACGGGCTCCTTCCTGCTGGGTGAGTGGCAGCCGCCCAGCTGCAGGCACAGCTCCCTCCCGAGCCGGGGCCTGGTGCGGGCCGGGGGTGCGGGGGAGCCCGGGGTGCGGGGGTGGGTTACGCTGCTGCAGGCTTGCCCCTCCAGCCTCGCTGTGCTGAGGGAGGAAGCGGTGGGAGCCCGTTGCGCCGTGAGGAGGCGAGGGCTGCTCTCCTGGTGTCCCCGTGACGGCGCCCCCAGAGGTGAGGCGGCGCAGTGGCCGGCTCACAGCGGGGCCGCCCGGCTGACGGGCCTGGCTGTGCGTCTTGACTCTTATTCACTGTGTGGCCTTGGCTGTGTTTTCTTTAATCTCTTGGGGCCTCCGTTTATCCCCCGTAAGGTAGGGATGATAACAGGACTGATCCTAAAGGGTGGTGAGGATGAAATAACAGGATGTGAAGCTCGTAGCCCAGAGCCTGCCACGCCGATGGTTGGTGCGGAGAGCTGTGGAAGCCGCGGCAGTGCCCCCTCACAAGGCTGCCCCCTTCTGTCCAGGCATCTCCTATGTGGCCCCCCACGTCAACAACCTCTACTTCCTGCCCTTGTGCCGGCGCTGGGGCGTCTACGCGGTGGTGCGGGGGCTCTTCCTGCTCAAGCTGGGCCTGAGCCTGCTCATGCTGTTGGCCGGCCCCGACCGCCCCGGCTTCCTCTGCCTCTTCATTGCCAGGTATGCGCTGCCCTCCCTCAGCCCCGCCCCTCTGCTCCACCCCTTCACCCTTGCCCCCTCTCTCTTCGCTGGCAGCAACCGTGTCTTCACGGAGGGCACCTGTAAGCTGTTGACTTTGGTGGTCACTGACCTGGTGGACGAGGACCTGGTGCTGAACCACCGCAAGCAGGCGGCCTCAGCTCTTCTCTTTGGCATGGTGGCCCTGGTGACCAAGCCGGGCCAGACCTTCGCCCCGCTGCTGGGCACCTGGCTGCTGTGCTTCTACACAGGTGAGGGTCCGGGGGCTGGCACCGGGCTCCTGAGGCTCCGGGGGTCAAAGCTACAAGCTGGGTCCAGTAAGGGGGAGAGAATGGCAACTGGCCAGCAGAGGCTGTTCCTGGGCCCCACCTCCTCTGCCTCTCCCCATGTGGGCGGAGGAACTGAGTCTCCAATTCTTCCCGTCTTTCAGTGGTTCGTTCGTTCGTTCATTCATTCAACAAACGTGTATAGAATACTTTCACTGCCAGGAGCTGCTCCAGGTCCCTTTAGGGAGGTAACAATGGTTTTGCCATCATGGAACTTATATTCTAGTTAGAGGGATGGGTGGGGTTGGCGATAAAGAGCCGAACAAGGAAATAGCAATGGTAGTGGGAAAAGCGATGGTAAAATAGGCAGTGTGACTGAGAAGCTACTTAGTGTGTGTGGTCCAGGAAGGCCTCTCTGAGGAGATGACACCCAGGATGTGGACTGGATGGCAAGAATCTGGTCTAGAAAGATCTCAGTGAATCCCAGACAGGATGGGGGGGCAAGTATGGAGCCCAAGGTATTAGGAGTGGCTAGGAGATGAGGCTGGGGCAGCAGAGGGCTCTGTCCATCAGGGCAGGGTTTGGATTTTATTCTCAGTGTGAAGAGAAACTATATCAAGGGTTTTAAGCAGGGCAGTGACATGGTCTGATCTGGTTTTAAAGTTCACCCTGACTGCTGTATGGAGAATGGGCTGTGGGGAGGCTGTGGCAGAAGCCGTGGAAGCTTGAGCAGATGGAGCCAGGGGGGCTGGAAGAAGGTGTCTGGGTGTGGCATGTGTTCTGGAATTCGGGGGAGGGGAAGGACTGGCTGCTGGGGAGTACTGAGGTTAACCGAAGAATCCAGGAAGACTTTGAGTCTATGGTGTGGATAGTGGTGCCAGTCACCCAGAAGGAAAGCACAGGGCAGAAGCAAGTTTGGGGGAGGAGGTGAGTTGTGGTTTAGAAATGTATGCGTGTCGTTTGAGATGTGGCACTGCGGACCTTGGAGGAGACCAGGGCTGACCCTGTTCTTTCTGCATGCTCTCTCACCCTAGGTCATGATCTCTTCCAGCAGCCCCCACTGACCCCTGTGGGGAGTGCCCAGCCCTGGCCAGAGCCCCCGGCCCCAGCCCCAGCCCAGGCCCCAACACTCCGCCAGGGCTGCTTCTACCTGCTGGTGCTGGTGCCCATCACCTGTGCTCTGCTGCAGCTGTTCACTTGGTCCCAGTTCACACTGCACGGGAGACGCCTGCACATGGTCAAAGCCCAGCGCCAGAACCTATCACGGGCCCAAACCCTGGATGTTAAGATGGTGTGAGGGGCAGGTACAGCAAGGCCACCCTGCTGAGGACACTGTCGCAGCCCTGGGCAGGAGCCACTTTTGCCAGCCCCTCATCCTGCTCCTCTGCCTCCCTGGGGCACAGCCTGGAGGACAGATGGCAGAGTGCGAGCTTCTGGGGCTGAGCCAGGAGCATCACTGAGGTCTAAGTTCTGGCTTGGCTGTCTGGCCCAGCTTGGGCAAGGGCTGGGCTGTATGTGCTCAGGGACCTGCTTCCCCCCGTGGGGCAGGAGGAAGAAGAGGACCAAGAAGGGATGGGGCTACTCTGTGATCACATGGGGGTGCTGCAGGGCATGAAGGCCTGTTCCATCACCTGGTTGGGGCTGGTGCTGTGTGTGGGCTCAGAAGCCACTTTCACCCACTCAGGGGAAGCTGTGAGTCCCACCGCCCCCTCCCTCCACGTTTCCAGTGGTTTCTCTGACCTCTCTGCTTCAGTTGTGCCTAAAGTATTGTGCCCCAGCTGCTGCAGGGCTCCCCCACCCCCACCTGATCTCTCAAAGAGGTTCATGTCATCACAGACTGATTAAAGTCAGTCATCTGTTCCCGTTCCTGAGGTCTGTGCTATGCGCGGGAGTGGTGGGTTGGTGGGGTTGGGGAACAGGATTCCTCACTTAATAGGAAAAGCACCCCGAGAACGTTTTTCTGCAGATGAGTTGGTGGGGGTGGGGGTCACCCTCATCAGAGTCACTGAGGTAGCGGGGAGGGCATGCAGACCAGGCTGCACGGGCATTTGTGAGCAAAATGACTTGCAGGCCTGCGGTCATGTCCTGGTGCATTTCCCATGCACCACTGCCAGACATGGTGAGCAAGGAAAAGCAGCTGCTTCCAAGAGGTCTTCAACCCTGGAGTCACTGGGAGCTTTCAAAAATGCTGATGTCTTGAATTCTCTTCCCCAGGATTCTACTGTCATGGGTTCTAGGCTATGGCCTGGGCACGGAGGTTTTGGGAAGCTCTGATTTTCCTGTGCAGCTGGGATAGAACACCTGTGCTCCAGGCCAGCATTTCTCAACCTGGAGACATTCGGAGCTGGATAGTCCTTTGTTGCAAGTATTTAAAGCAGCATCCCTGGCCTCTGCCTAGATGACGGTAGCATTTCCCTACAGTTGTGACAACCAAATGTCCCCAGACATTGCCAGATGCGTCCCACTTGATTGGGACCTACTGCTCAAGGCCAGTGGTTTTTGAGGGTCTGTGTAGTGGCTAAAAATTGAGGCTCTAGGGCTATATTGCCTGGGTTCAAATCCTAGCGAATAAAGGGCAGAGCTTTGGGAAATTACATCATCTTTGTGTGGCTCTAATTCATCCGCAAAGTGGATAATAAAAATACTTTGCAGGGTTGTTGGATCAAATAGGTTAACATTTGCAAAGTGCCTGGAACGCACCCCCAACAAGTATACAGGTTTAAAATGGAGAACTGATTAGTCAGAATATCTGAGTGTGGGCCCCAGGAACTACATTTTAAGCTCCTGAACTTCTTATCCACGTGCAAGTTTTGACTTCAGGGATGTCAAGAGGTGCTCCCCTCATTGGAGGTAGTTTCAGTCATAGGTTTTACTGTACATGCAGGGCTGGGACCCTCAGTTCCTGAAGTGGGGCTTTGGCATGGACACCATCTCTGTATCCACTTGACAGGCTCGGACCTGGGCGAAGGGCTGGCTAAGTCTGGCTGGTACAAGAGTGCCCTCTAGAGGACAGACAAGGCCCAATCACCGCCTCAGATTCAGGGCCCGCAGCAACTCTCTTCCCACCCAGCACCAGAGAAAGAGGCCCAGCTGATGCATCTATTGGAACGACTTTATTTAAGTACACTGGGCCCCACCAGGCAACGTGGTTTGTGCAAGGGACAGGCTTGGGCTAGGAGAAGGGAGGTGAGCTGGTTAAGCACACTGCAGTCCGTGGGTCGCCACATCGCTTTCACACACACCTGCTGCTGTGGCCCATACCTGGCAGGGCCTTTGGTCGTTGGACGGCATGGGGGAGAATGCTGCCTGGAATCTGGGGTTGGGGCGGGTCTTGGTGTCACAGGTGAGGGTGCCGGTGAAGATCCACTAGCCCCAGCTTTGCACCATCTGGGCTAAAGAGCCTTTGGACACTGCGAGGCCAGCCCAGTCCAGGGTAGGCACCTGGCCCCTCGGGATCAGGGGAGATGAGCCTGTCAGCTCCTGGCACTCTGATCTGGCCTCCTCCCTCCTTTACCAGATAAGTCCAAAGTTAAGAATGGCACAAATCAGCCCAGTTGGGGCCTTGTCACCTCTACAACCTAGCGCCCCTGGGACAGCTAGAGTGGGAAAAGGCAACCTGGTTAATGGTGGCTTTCTCCAGTCCTAAGGGGGCTGGATCCCCTATACCCCTCCTTTGCTGGAGGCCTCTGCCAAAGAGTGATTCTACCTCCTGTTTCCAAAAATTCCAACTGGCAACCAGCCTGTTGATTCCAGGGCAGTGAGCAAATGGAAGAGGAAGAAAGAAAGAGGCTGGTGGTAGTGACTTTGAATGTAGCCTCTGATCCTAAATAGGCCTGAGGCCTGTGGATACTGTTAGTTCACCATTAGCAGGGAGTGGCGGGGCCCTGGACGCTATGCTAAACTGAGGTGCTGTAAACATTAGTGTGAACAGGGTGACTGGCGGGCAGGAGGCTATGGGCTCCCTCTCCAGTCCCATACTGAACAAACACGTCAATAAATAAAACTGTTTGAAGATGGCATTGCCCAAGGATGGATGAAAAGCAAGTAACAGGGCCTGGGGCCAACAGGCTCCTGAAACTCTCCCGAGACCCCCTGGACAGGGGCTAGGGGTTGGAGCATTCACTCTGCCACCAATCAGAAGTATAGCACTACTCCTGCCTCTTCAAATGCCCAGTGTGGTCCTGGTCCCCAGGTGAGGTTGAGGGCTCCCTGCCATCTCCTGACCCCAAAGTCTCAGTATTAGCTCCTGGAGTGCTTTCCCACCCAAACCCAAATTGCAACAAAACCAGACAGAACTCAACTTCGGCCCCAGTCCTCAGTCCATGATCAACTGGCATCAAGAGCAGAAGGACGAGCAAGGGAGGCAGTGGGCCTCAGGGCACCCTGGGGGTGGGACGGGGTGGGGCTAGCCCAGCCTAGGGTGGGCAGCAGCAAGGTCTCCCGGGATTTACCCTCTCTGTCTCCCTATGGTAGTAAACATAATCCCACACAGCCAGACAAAGGCCCAGCTGACGAAGGAGTGGAGCCCTCTGCCAGCACTCTTCCCTGTCAGGGGCCAGTTAGTGGTCAACCCCAGGCCTCACGCCGTTGCCATCATGGGTAGTTCATCGTCCTTTCTGGGCCCTGGGATCCCTGGGCCACACGGCTCTCGCATATGCGCACACATTCGTACCCACACACACACACACACACAGGCAGTTCCTCGCAAACACTCCGACTCAAGAAAGCGAGTTTTAAAGTGGAGTTAACTTCAGAGAGAGGTGAAGATGATGTCCCAACATTAGAAGGTTTTCCTGTGGATAGATCGGGCACCGTCTTCCTCATATTCCTTCTTGGAGACCCACATCTTCTTAAAGGTGTCCAGGGAGGCGAGGATGGAGCCCCTGGAGTGGAGAGAATCCCAAGGAACGTTGTGAGAGGGAGAAAGTAGGTATTCGTGTCCCCGTGGGGCCAAAGCAGACAAGGCTTTGCTTTAAAGGGATGGGGTGGTGAGGGGTAACAATGCCCTTACTTCCTGTTCCGCTCTTATTCCCAGGAGAACTACTCACCCAATCCATGTGGAATACAGCCTCTCCTGAGGTGCGGATATCTGAAAGGGTTGGTGGAAAGAGGACTCTGAGACTTTCATCCTCCTTGTCCCTTTCCCGGCCAACGCTCATCTTTACGGCCAATTCTAATGCCCAAGGCAGTGGATGCATTTCACACAGTGTCCCTGCTGGACCCCGTGGCCTCTCTGGGGGGTACTGTGGCCAGCCTGACACTCATCTGGAGGAGATTTCCAGCAGCCCTAAGTATCTACAGCTGTCAGGGAAGCTGGAGCTGTCGGTACAAGATTCAGCTCTTGGGGGCCGACTGGAAGAAGACTCTGTGGCAAGATCACACTCCTTCATTTAGCTCCCCTCAGCAAGCACTAAGATGGTGGGCTGTGTCACAAGGGAGTACCAGGAGTCAATCTGCCAACGTGACGGATTCTCTGAAAGACCTCACGTGGGGCCCTCAGCCTAGCAGCCTGCCCCATCAGGATATCAGAACTGCCCCCTTTTGTTGGGAGGGAGAAGGAAAATGGGTTCTCCCCTCTGACAGACCTCAAGGTCAGTGTGGAAGCTGGAGCTGTCTAGCCTCGGAGGGGAGGCCCGGTTCCACGCAGCCCCAGCCCTGCCCCCACCACGCTCCTACCCTGATCTTCACGTCTTTTGGAGCCAGTTTCTTCACTTCACTCAGTAGCCTGTCACCGAAGCCTGAATGGGCAGGAAAGGAGAATCTCAAGTCAATTCTCTGGGCATCTGGGCCCAGCCAGATATGGACACTTCCTTGGCAATGGGCCCTGAGAGCAAAGACCAACCTTTGAACAGGGTGGAGCCTCCTGAGAGGACAATGTTCGAGAAAAGCGTGCGCCGCAGGTCCATGTCTGACTTCTGGATGGCAAACACCAGCACCTCGTGGATGCCCTCACTCTCCTCTCCGATCAGGTCTGGCCTGAACAGCAGCTCTGGTGCCCGGAATCGGGAAGGACCAATCTGCAGGGTGGAGGGCAAACTCAGAGGCTGGGCCCAGGGCTGAGGTCCTTTTGGGAGTGAGAATGGAAGAGACCCCTCTGCCCATCTGTTAGTGACCAGGTGGCTAGGAAGGCCAGGCTCAGGGAAGACCTGGTATGTCAAGGGCCTCAAAACACAAAGACAAGGCTCTTGGGAATAATCAGGAAACAAAAAGGGACAAAGAGAGCTCTCGGGAAATTACAGAGAGGAAGCTCTTATGTTTATTCCTAGCTCTGGCACTTTCCAGCCAAGAGACCTTTGGCATTAATACATGGGTTTATTCATTCATGGAAATTTCTTCCTATTAATGCAGGTCCAGGAAGAGGCAGCTCACCCTATACTGTGCCCAAGTGATTACAAACAGCACTAACCACCCTCTTCCAAACCCCATCCTGACCTCTGGTGCCTCCTCTCCTCCACACAGGAGAAGCAAAGTCCCTGATGCCTCGCTCTGCAGGAGACAATGCTATTCGAGAGCTCCAGGGCTCCAGGGAGAGGGTGTGAAAGGGCTGATGCATGTGACTCCAGCCTCCCTCTGCGGAGTTCTGTTGGGGCCCAGAGCTTCTGGGGGGACTGAAGGGAGATCCAGACCTACCTCAATGGTGCTGCCGTCAGGCAGGTAGTACTGAGCCTTCTCTGTCTCTAGAGTCTCATCCTTCTGTGGGTTTATGGACAGGTAGCAGGCTCTCTGCAGAACCGAGCAGGAGTCAGGCATGCGGGAAACCTAGGCCTACCTGGTCAAAGTCCCAGTGCTGCTGCAGACATCTGCCCATCCACAGTGACTGCCCTAAAGGGCCACAGAGCTCCTGCCTTGGAGCATAGCAGGGTGGCCTCTGTCGGCCTCCACTGGGTGGCACTTAGGATTCGAGTTCCTACCTCTTCCATCATCCTTGTGGGCAGGCGTGGAAACTGGCTCTCTGGAGCTGGGTCTGAGACCACAATCTAATTTTAGTCCAGACTTAGGCTTCTTTTTTCTTTCTACTACTGATGGTTCTGGGTCCCATCTACCCAACTCAAGTTGCCCTAGAGGCATGGGTGGCAGAGGGATCTAGTTTACTTAAAAGAAAACTGTATTCTGACTTCTTCAAGGATGTAAAAAAACATATGTAATTTGTATGTAAGTTATAAAAACACAATGAACACCGGTATAACCTTCACCCAGCTTAAGAAATAGCAGCAGCTCCCTTTCCCCCACAAGATGGCAGCACTTGGGGACAGTGACTATCAGTGTGAGGGGGCCCAGCTGGGATCACATGGCAGCCAGGAGGTCTGGCTGGGGAGAAAAGAGCCTGACCAGAGGACCGCCCCCCCAGGACTGGAGCTTCGCCTCTCTTCACTCCAGGTCACAGAGGTCCTGGCTGCCCCGTTCCCATTCCCTATCCCATCCCTGGGCGCATGGGGCAGCACTCACTTCTTTTATGGCCTTGACAATCTCAAATTCGGATGATGAGTGGAAATCATAGCCCTCCTTCCGCAGGTAGAGGCGAAGGAAGCGAGAGACATCTCGGCCAGCGATGTCGATGCGCATGATTGAGTGGGGCATGGCAAAGCCCTCATAAATGGGCACGGCATGCGTGACACCATCCCCAGAATCCAGCACCACGCCTGTGGTCCTGCCTGTGGCATAACTGAAGCACAGGGAGCAAACCTGTCACTAACGCCCGCCTCCTCACTCGGGGAAGAAACTCACTTTTTTTAGAGTTCAAAGTCAGCTAGACTAAAGCTGAGGCCTGCCTTTCTCTAGGAACTTCAGACTACGCAGTACTGAGGAAGCCCGAGCATAAGCAAGCCTGAAACACTTGGAAGAGAGCTGAGCCTCCCTGAGCCCCTCCCCCACTCCAGAAGAGCAGGCCTTCCAGTCTCCGGGGATGGCCTGCCTTTGACTGCTTCAGGAACCCAGCCTATGGGGCAGTTTTTACTTTCTGGACAAGAGGAAAAAACTCAAATGCCTACAGGGGCCAGGCAGGAAAGGTAAATGAGTAAAGGAAAATAATATTTCCACTTGCACAAAAAACTCGCTTTTTCCCCACATGGCCTCCTAGATCCTCGGTTGTTGTTGTTGTTTTTCTCTAGCTTTTGGTAAAGACAAGGGTATAGACGTATTTCTGTGATACGATGGGGAAAAACCCATGATGTGTGATGAAGATTGTGCTGGGAGGACAACAGGGAGTAGAACGGGCTGTAGCAGAGTGAGGCTTGCAAACTCTACCGGAAATGGCAGCGGCGACTTCGGCTACAGCTGATTTTTGTCTCATCTATAGGAATGCATGCCCAGCACTGCCAGGTCATCCCAGTTTTTTCAGAAAAGCCAGAAGTTTGGATTTTGATAGAAAATGTCCCAATTTTTTTTTTTTTTAAGTAGGCTCCATGCCTCATGTGGGGCTTGAACGTATAATCCTGAGATCAAAGGTCACATGTTCCACCAACTGAGCCAGCCAGGCGCCCCGGAAATCTAGTTAAAATGCTGGCTCACAATTTTTTAATGGGGTCAAACACATTCTGCCTGCAGGTCACCAGTGTACAATCTCGGCCCTAGACCTAACCCTGGGATGAGGCAGGCTGGGAGCACGACAGGGATGATAGGGGTGTGAGAACAGGGACCACGTTGTGGTGTTTCCATCACAACTCTATCACCAGCCTAGCATAATGTCTGCACAAGCAGGCACTGGATACGCATCTGAACGTGTTACAGGGGCCTTTAGGAAGAACTGTAGCAGTGTGTGGCCTTCCCAGCAGGCAGAGTGGAGAGCCCTGGGTGCCCAGCCGCCAAGACAAAGAACAAGAGAAGTGAGAATGGGATGTGGTCTCAATACTCCCTTTTCCCACCCACAGGACAGGCACCTCCATTCTGCCCTCAAGGGGCCAGGCAGCTACTCACAGGCTGAGCACAGCTTGCATGGAGATGAAAAGGGCTGGTACATTGAAGGTCTCGAAGAAAACTTCAGCTGCTCGTTCACGGTTTTTCCGTGGGTTTAAAGGCGCCTCCGTCAGGAGCACAGGATGCTGATGAAAGATGCCCAGAGGGTCATCAGGACAAGGCGAGATCTATACCCCTCATCAGCACAGAAGCCCCTGTGTGCTGGGCTAGAGCGCTGAGGGGACCTTTGTGAACCTCCCTCCAAAAAAAGGCAAGGTGGGCCTGCCATCTACCCCTGCACAAGCCAGTTTGTCAACCTTCCAAATTTATGGCCCCTTTACAAGTCTCATTCTGTCCTTGCCTCTGCCCCCTTCCACCTTGTCCTCCAAGATTCTTACATAGGCCCCTGTATTTACTCTATATCTCTAATTGTCCAGATTTTGCTAAACTCTAAATTTGGAATTCTTATGTTAAAAATAATCGTTTAAAATTTTTTTTCAAAATTAAATTTAAATATTGAAGGTATTTTTGAAAAACAGAACATATCCCTCCCCTGGAAATTCTGATATGTCTAGTATTCACCTTCCCTTGTTTTTGTGCTTTGAGAGTTACTTCCTTAAAAGTTAGAGTATAAGCTCTGAAGTCTGAAAGACATGGGTTTGAGTCCCAGCTCTCCCACTTTATTCCCTAGGTGATCTTGGAAATGCTACTTGGTTTCCCTGAACTTCTTTCTGTTCCCTTGTTTGTAAAATGGAGATAATACTCCCTGTTTGTCCTAGGACTAGTATGCAGATTAAGGGCAGACCTGGCTGAAGAGCACGTGGCCTGGCACCCCAGTAAGATTCAAATACTCCCAGCAGTGATCATTCTGCTCCTCCTCATCTCTGGGGCGGTGACTCTGCACAGCTCTGCACACCCTGCTCACGGGACCCTCACCTCCTCTGAGAAAGTCTGCAGCTGGTCCTTGGAATAGACATACTGCCAGATGCGCTCCATGTCGTTCCAGTCCTTGACAATGCCGTGCTCCATGGGGTAGCGGATGGAGAGCAGCCCTCGGTGTTCCTGGGGGCAGAGAGCAGGACTTACAGCGGCAGCTAGCCTCTCAGCCAGGCAGCTCAGGGGGCCCCGCTCCTCTAGGACTAGGAATGCCCACCGCACCGTCCTCACCCAGGGCTAAAGGTAGGCCCCTGTTTGCCACGTCTCTAAACTGTATGCTGCAAACTGTTCTCACTGCCCGATCAGCCGGCAGAGCGGAGGCTTCTGCATTTCCATGGGCCCTCAGTGCCCTTACAGCAAGTGACGGGAAGCACCCTCCTCATAGCCTGATCCCAGGACACAAATCTCCTGGGCTCCCACCTCTGGGCCTCAATGCTTGCAGCCAAGGTTGGCAACAGTGATTCTGTTGGTCCGCTTCTGGAAGCTGCCCCAGGGCTCCTCCAAGTGGTGCTAATTAATTCATCCCCAGGGTATCCCAGCCAGGATCTCCCCCTGAATCCCTTTTGCCAAAAAAATAATGAAGCTAGCCAATTTGATCATTGGCAAGGTAGTGACAGAATACAGAAGGAAAGCAAGAGCCCTGTTTTCCAGACAGGTCTCTGTTTCTCAAAGTGGGGTTCCAGATATTTCCTCTCTAAAACCAGATGCTGCCCCTGGGAGAACTGAACCAACTAAACCTAGGATGAGGGGGCCAAAGGGGATATTTTAAGAGGAAACTGCTTCTTTTACTCATGGCTGTCCCACTGCTGGGACACTGCCCATGTGGGGAATGATGAAAGTCCTCTGCTGGCTTGAGGCTTCTTCAGTAGGACTGGGAATTACCTCGGCTTTGGGGCCAATGAAGATGTCACCTTCAAGGGCTCCGGCCATGACACGAACGTGTTTGGGTCTGCCCACACTACGAAAGAGAGAGGGAGGACCATCACTTTTCATTTCACGACAGAACAAAGGATGATGTACCGACGTGCATGCTTAGAGGGAAGAAATAGACTCAGTTCTACTGTGATTATCTCTGAGGAGTGAGGTTATAGTTGATTTTGATTTTCTTCTACCTTTCTGCATTGCCCACAATTTCTACAATGAACATGTATTATTTTAAGTTATTTGTATATTTCATATTTCTGACCCAAATCAGAGATCCTTCTCTGTAAAAGGTGGAGGGCTGACCCCATAACAAAGCTGACAAGCCTCCCAAGCTTCTGACTAAGCTACAGAATTACTTACTAGTTTGGAAAGCAGTATTTGGGAATCTGATCACCAGCAAAACCAGCTTTAATCACACCGGATCCCTGAGGAGAGAGGAGAGAGAAAGAGAAGTCAGAAGTACGACAAAAACAAGAGATATATATCATACAGTATGTATAATATGGTTTCACTTTTATTTAAAAGAGACCTTATATCTGTGTACAACATGTCCATTTGTATGAGCGTCTACAGAGGAAACACATTCTGCCAGGAGGGAAGTGGGACTGGGGATGGTGAGAACTTTCACTGTACACTCAAAGTATTACTTGATTTTTGGTATTCTTTGACTTTTCTACACTGACCATGCTTTACTTCTAGGATCAAAAATAATACTAATAAAGGGAAGAAAAAGAGAAAACCTAAGGGGAGAAAAGTACCTAGAAGCACCAAAGCAGCCAAGTTCAGGAACATAATCAAGGTGGGAAGAACGTGATTCTTTCTGTTAAACCACATGGGACACTGTTAACCTACTTTCGCAGCTCAGGCCTGAACTCTCCCTGCCCTCCATGGTCTCTAGGACAGACACCAGCGTGAACACCACCATACTTGAAGCTGACTGATGGAACATACGTTATCTGGTTCATACTGCAGGGGCAAACCTCTATGCTCTGGTGGGGGTGGGGTTGTGGTTGTTTTATTTTTTTACTATGCTTTTTTTTTTACTCACTGGGATTCTGATGGTAAAGAGCAGGGAAGTTCTAAAGCATCACCTGAGAAAAGACCCAACATTACAATCCGGCTGCTCCAATCCTTGGTAAGTTGGGTGGGGTGCCAGAAGAGAATCTGACTTCTCTGTCAACATCTCTGGTGCCACCTAGGGCCCAACCAAAGTAAACGGTGTCTCGAGACACAGATGCCAACTCTGTGCAGGACAGATGTCGAGGCTTGATACTGCCTGCAGATAGAGCCTGTTCTCTTCCTTCTTCTTCCTTTTTTTTTTAAGATTTTATTTATCAGAGAGAGAGAGAGACAGAGGCAGGCAGAGGGAGAAGCAGGCTCCCCGCTGAGCAGGGAGCCCGATGTAGGACTCGATCCCAGGACCCTGGGACCATGACCTGAGCCAAAGGCAGACGCTTAAACAACTGAGCCACCCAGGCGTCCCTGTTCTCTTCCTTCTTAACTCTTCTACCACCACACTCGATACGCTCACCCTTCCACCCCAACACGGTTTGCAGCTGCACATATAACAGGGGCAAGCCTTTTCCTGCTGCCTATTGATCACTTCTCTTGGGGCGGAGAGTGATATTTCCAGAACCCACACAGCAAGCAGTAAACACATCAGGAGATGCTAAATAGCCAAGGTTATCTTTGCACCAAAGGCTTTCCTGCAACATCCCTGGTTTCCTCTCTGTCTCTTATTCCTGCTCTTCTATAGGAGAAGTGGGGGGGGGGGGCGGGGAGCAGTGGTTAGATAGGCCATCCTGGTGCCTGACTCTGGCAAGACAGAAGGAGGAGGAAATAGCTAAAGGATAGGGAATGCCCGTTCTCTAAGATAGCAGGAACCTCTGCCAACAGAAAAGAGAGAAAACAGGAGACAATGTGCAAACTCATTGGCCTGGGCAGAGGAGCAAGAAGCCTGGAAAAGGTGCAGATGTAAACTGAGCTGAGAGCCTGGGGAAGGAGGGAGGAGTATGGCTGCAGCCCCAGGGCTGTGGGACAGAGGCTCAAGGAGTGAGAACAGCACTGCACAGGAGAACTCCGGGAACTTGTTGGCTCAAGCTTCCAGTAATTGCTCACTGCCTTCATCTGGGTGTGGTGATGCCAACAGACTAATTGGACCTGCTGGCAGAGG